>NC_072857.1:965000-1280000 GCF_028858705.1 Grus americana | reverse complement strand
CTTGGCCCCTTCCGTGGCATCCTTGGCAAGGGCACCACAAGGGATGGGGACGCTGCTCTGCAGGGACCTCCTCCTCCTCATGACTCCCAAAGCTGGAAAACCTTCCACATGCCCAGAGAATGACATCCCTGGGCTCAGCCCTAATGAGCTGTGGAGGATTTCCCAGATACAGATCCTAAATCCAGGGTAAAACAGAGCCGGAATAACGCCGCTGGGTGATCACACCTTCTGGATGTTTCCAGCTGGCTGCCTGCGGCTGTGCCAAGGAGGCGGTGAAAGAGGGGACCTCAATCACGTATTTAGTGATAAAGCTATGCGGACTTTCCAAAAAAGTAGATTCCACTTTAATATATAAATCTTTGCTATGCTGTAACTGCAGCCTTAACAAATCCCACTCCTGTTTGAAAGCATCCTGCCTCCCTCACAGCATACACAGAAAGTACCAAACATATTGAGTCTGGAACCCGTCATCAAGAACAAGACATTTTTGGCTCTACTGGTGATCACACCAAAAAACCATCCAACGAGGTACCAATCCAACGAGCAAGCGTAAAACCAGGAAACTTTTAAAGACAAGCAGCTCCACAGAGTTTAGCTCTTTCTGTACTCACTGCATCCGCGGCTTTTCCGTTCCTATCAGCTGTAGGAACTCTCCTGGTAGCCAGCTCAGCAAGGTTCGGTGAGGAGCAACAGCAGCAGCACTCACATCTTGGGTACGACACTGGCCCTGCTGAAGTGGTGGAGTCCATCCTCTTCCGAGGGCACTTTCATCCTTTGCATTTGCATGAAAGGCGATGCGTCTGCATCAGGAAAAGCTTCTCGTGACCTTTTCCTCCTGCTCAGGAATCGGCTGCGGGTGCCCTGACGCAGCTTCACGCCTTCCAGGGACGTCCTGTGGAACAGGCACAAGGCTCTGGGACAGCCCCTACCTGATAACAGGGAGGGTGGGACCCAAAGATACCTGGACTGAATTAGACATTTATTTACAGCTAACACAAAAAATAATTCAAGCAATGTAAAAATTGCTTAAAGCCTTCTAATTGCAAAGCCTTGGCAAAGAAACCGATTACTCCTACCATCCATTAATTATTAGCAGCATCTCTACAGTTAAGTGAGAGATGATAAATACTCAACTACTATCTAATGTGACTTACTAAGCCCCAATCTCAAAGTTAAACAAATAAAATCTGATTTGCAAAGTACACTATTAAATATTTTATCCATTAACCACTGCTAAAATAATTCAACTATCCAATTTGAGCACCCGTTATTTGGACTATATCCAATGCGCTCAAAGAATAATACTTGGCATCAATTAATACCAGTTCTCATCCAGAACTTACAAAATGCATTTGTGATGTCTAAAACGCATTCTCACTGCACTCTGAATGACAGATGAATTGGAATCCAAGCTAGGGGAAGGTAGCTGCTTTATTTTGGTGATTTCTTTATATTTTAATTAATGTCATCAACAAGAATATATTGATTTGGTAAGCTGTTTTTAATTAATTATCATACCTGAAGCTTGTGGCTTTTTAAAATCTTTGCTACTGTGTGCAGGAAGGCTTTGCCTTGAAAGAAAAAAAAATAAAAATAAAAAAAAAATAAAACAGAAAGAAAAATGAATGTTTCAATCAGTTCTAATGCTACCAAAATCCATAGTACTTAATTTATCGAATCTCCTGTTAGTGAATGAACAAAGGTAAAAATAACAGGCTAGTTATAAACTAGTACTATGATGATGACATTGTGAATTATTTAAAAAGGGCATATTCAGTGTGACCATAGAGCCATCAATCATAATAGACATTGATGAGAAAAAGAGGTTTCAGTCACTTCCTATCTGCCAGGAGAACAATTCTATCTCGCAGGTAGCTGTGAAGTGCCGCTGACCCGATGTCACTCGCATTGTTGCTCTACCCTTTGAACGGGGAGAGCAGATTCTCTCAATATTAGAATCGAATGAGTAAATAAATTCTCAGTTCACCGCCGCACTCCTTCAGAGTGCACACTTCAATTTGTCTAACAATGGGGAGGACAGAAAAGCAGAAATCTCTTAAAGCACGGATGAATTTTTTATGGATGCTCAAATCCAGCTGCAAAGAATGGGGTTTTAAATGGTAGCAGCGCTGCTTTTAGCAGGAGCCCCTAGAGACGAAGTCTTCGGGAAGTGTTTTGTGTCGGATTCAGCCCTTCCCGAGCGTGCCTTTCGCTCGCCCTTCCTCCCGAAGCCACTTCCACCAAATCGCTCCGTTGTGGTGCCCACCTTGATCTCTCCGATAGGAAATGAGAACACCCCCTCACCTCCCATCACGTCCAAACACTGAAGTTTTGTAAACAGCCGGCGAGAAGCCTCTCTCAATCAGCCTGAATGCTCCGATGGCTTTATAAGGAAGCAAATATTGCAGCTGAAAAGATGACTGCTGAGTAGGAAGGGAGGGGAAAAAAGCACTCCAAGTTTTAATTTGTGCTGGATTAATCTAGGAGAGACTCTTTCACCTGATGCCCCACATAATTATATCCTAAACTTTCACTCAGATCACATGTTTTATCATTGTTGGTTACTCTAATTAGCCCACTGATTCCTGCAGCTGCAAAGACGACGCAGAAGAAGGAATAAATTGCACATAGCTGCAGCTTTACACACCAAACGCTTTCCCCGGCATCCCAGGGATGCTTCCCCCAGCCCACAGCCCCCGGCGATGCTTTGCCAAATTTTACCAGTCTCCATCACGGAGCATCGGCACTGACGGCACGGGGGCAATGTGCGGGCATGGGGGGATGCGGGGATAGGGGGGATGCGGGGATAGGGGGGATGCGGGGATAGGGGGGATGCCTCCCTGCCTGCCCTGGCCCCGCTCAGTCCTGAGCCCACGGTGCCTGCGGCACGGTCCCCAGCGCTTCGCTCACTCCTCATCTTCATCCCCCCCACCCCAGCGGCACATCCCGGGAGTCTATTCATCTCTGCGTAACCTCGTACCGCTCCAAAACTGTACATTGCCACTTAATTGTTACTAACAGGTAAATCAGAGGTAAAAGAGAACTAATTAATTTTCCAGCTCGGTTTTATTTTACTGTTACTGTTTTGAGAAAATATAACTAAACCCCATTAGTGTTAAGGTAAGACCATGAAACAACATAATATAATGCAAGAAAGACATTTAATAGCGTAGAGGAATGTTAAATTACTAATTAACTCCAAGTTACTGTATAAAAAAGCATAGTAATTTACAGGATTATTGCAATATGCAGCTTAGATTGCCACAAGGGTCAGCTAGGGAGCATTTCCTTCTATTTCTTTCAGTGTGGTGGTTATTGTAAAATTCTTCTCACATTAAAATGTACTGTCCTTACCCACAGTTCATTGCTGCTAATTAGCAGCAGTTGAGATTTCCCTAGCAGTCATTTTTCCTATGTTAAGCTGCCAAATGTTACCAACTGCTCAAGATGCTCCACGCGCCGAGTGTCCGGCTGCCCACCCTGCTCCCCAGCACCGCCACGCTCGGCGCCTCCGTGTCGGGTTCAGCACCCGGGCGAAGAAAACACTAATCAAATTATTTGTCCTGCTCTTTGTTATATCAAGGCAGGTTAGCAGAATCCTTCTGGAGCCTTTGGCTGAGCTACAGAACTTAGAAATGTCTATTTTTTTTTCCCCCTCCTCTTTTTTCCTAAACATACAATATATTGCTCAAACGCTTGAAACTGGAAGCTCTCCAATATGTTATTTTTTTTGTTCAAAAGCGAGTGTTTCCGCATTCTTTTTAAACTTTTATTTAAACAAGAAAGCAATAAAAGGCATCTTTTAGTTTTTACCTAAATATATAAGAAGAATGCCATAACTTTGATTAATAATTGATTAAATAAACCATCCGCACATCAAAGGCAGGAAGAAGAGCTGTTCCACAGAAAGGCTAGACTATCAAATAGCACTTTGTTGTCTTAAACACTGCTCAGATCTGCAGCATTACATAGCTCGTTGCACATTAATGGTTGAGGTTATAAATGGCAGTGTTTTCCAAAGTGTGTTTATTATTATTATTATTATTATTATTATAAAGAGCAAAAGAATTTAGCTCTTTCTTTTTTTTCCCCTAATTAAACACTAGCAGTTTGAAAACACAGAAATTTGGACAGTAATCGTACAGCCTCATCTTTTCCTCTCTCCTTTGTTGGCTTTATGACTAATTTATGTTTAACCTTCTTGAGAATCCATGGTTGCAATACACTTTCTAAAAAAATTCAAAGCAACTTTCGCTGGTGTCCAACAGCAGGGCAAAAGGTCTTGGGAGCTGTGAAACGGTTCGGAATTGAAAGAGGTGACACGATCTTCTCCACCTCCTCTTCACAGGAGTAAGAGCAATCAGGAAACAACTACTAATTGCTTCATCAAAATTAAGCTTCTCCATCTTCATACCAATTATTTCACCATAGCTGTTTAGAGTTTCGCGTGTCTACCATCCACGTGAAGGGGAAAAAAAAAATAAAAAAAATAAATCAGGCCTCTGAATTGCAGTGCATTTCCCAGAACTGCTTCATGAAAGAGGAATTCGGATTTCAGGTTTCCTCTCTTCTGTCTGCTGGTATTCCTTTTTTAAATTTCCAAAGTTGGTTGAAACATAAAGCACCTGAATATACTTGTACTTCATTTACACATGAGAAAGGATTGTAAAATTTACTTACGACAAGAGTGAAAAATTCATTGTGCTGACAAGAATAAATCCATTCAGTCAATGATCAAAACAGTAGCCCAAGGGTAACAAAGAACAAGTGTCAACCACATTTGCTCTGAAGTTCCACAAAAATCCCCCCTGGGAATCCCAATCATGATGCTCTATATCTATATTTATGTAAGAATTTAATTTTTTTTTTTTTTTAAATGAGGGAATATAAAGGGAAAAGGATCTACATTTTGAGGATCTTAACTGGATGAAGAACTTTTAAACTGTTTTAATTTTTCCTTCAAAATATTATGGCCGCAGCATTTCAAAATGAAGTGCATGACTCAGTGCTCAAAGAGACCTTTTTTCCTCCATGATGCGCGGGGATCTGCATCCAATGCCTATTCGTGTGTGTAGATATATATACACACACACACATATATATTTATGTTTTCTGTCCATGCTGTAATTTAGGTGATATTCCTTGAATTTGTAGCAAAAATGCTCTTACTGCTCCGTAAGAGATCACCCATAGCTGACTGCACATCACGAAGAGAACTAAAGGACCAGAGCTAACATCTCCCACGAGCGGCGTTTCTTCCCCTGAGCCTGGCCAGCGGCTCGCGACTTCGCAAGGCGCTTAAATACGTTTAACGCCGAGCATATGCTTGAACACATTTCTATCGGACAAAAATAGAGGCGCGCGCCCCAGTGATTGCTGAAGCCGGGGAAGATGGGCAGGGGATGGAAGTCAAGCCCAGGCTTCTGCTCTCTGGGTTTTGGTGGGGTTTGGGGTTTTTTCCTACGTTTTCTTGTGCTTTCAGCATTTCTTTCGATGCTCTGACAACGTCCGCTAATTACTACAGCATCGTTTTCACCTCATTTTTTTGCTAGTACCTTGGCAAAAAACAGAGAGCGAGACAAGTGACAAGAGTACGACACAAAAATATTCAGATATATTTTTCATATGAACATTCTATTTGTGTGTCAATGGGGAAGTTTAAATGCACGTGGGCAGAGGAGGTGACTCTTCTCTGCCAGAGTCCAAAAATTCCTGGATGCAGCTGATAATCTTTGCTTATTTTTCCAAAAATGAGATTTTTTCATCCTATCTAGCTAGCAGATACAGCCAATGACAAGCCTATTTCCATACTGGCAAGGTTTCATATTACTTTGAATTATTAAATCCAGCCCACGGTTACAGATACTGTATGTGCTCATAGAGAGAAAGTACACATACACTCATGCACAAACTTTACATGAAGATTGAAAAGCAAGGCAGAAGAATAAATAGACCAGTGGGGAAAAATAAAATATTTAGTACCTACTTTTCATTTATAGGTAGTACAATAGGTCACAGTTCTCCACTTTTCCTGCACTTCAAAATAAAACCATTTTAAAAGACACCAGTACAGTGGTCCCTAGAATTTTGCAAGGTTTTATATATTTGTTCATTTTTATGAACTCATATTGTCCCAAAGCATCCTACAGGTGCTGCCACCATGGCAGTGTGAGCCAGAAAATACGGAAAACAATCAAACGTGCATTTTTTTTTCTACCTTTTTTTTTTTTAAGCCCCACCTACATTTCATAATCTGAAATCCTGAATTTCCACAGATTTTTGACCATCCAGCTGGGATGCCTCCCTCCACCCCTCTCAAAGGGGGGGCGCACGCCCCGCCGGCAGCCGCCAGTGCCCCGCGGGCTCCAGGGCAGCAGCGACGGCCGGTCCCGGACCTCTCCCTGTGCCCGCAGCCGGGCTCCTGCCGAGCATCCTCACCCCCGGCTGCCCCGGCCGCTGGCCTGCTGCGCCAGCACCATCACGGAGCGGGGCGAGATGCACGCTGAGTCGGGTACCGGCCGTAATTGAAGTGGCAGAGACGTCACCGTCCATCTATAGCATCCTCTCCTCGCCGCAGCAGCCCTAGCGCAGATAACTCCGAAAATAATCACACTGATGCTGCATACTGTTACCAGTCAATTAGATCTAGCGATTCCAGGCAAGCGGCCGGTAAACAATCTCAGGAAAACACCTAGGACCAGAATACTTATCTGCTTCTACACATTCAGAGTGATTTTCCAGTTCCCATATGGAAAAGCGATAAAGTATAAAGACGACGACAGCGAGTTTCCAGAGTGGTTCTGTACGAGCAGCATTGTTATTCATAACGTTCATCATTAACGTTAGCATCTCGAATAGCGGGGAAGCAAATCGAGTGCCGTCCCCGAAGGTAGTGACCCTGCCTGCACCCCTGTGGAAGGCAGGAATCCTGCCTGTAACCTGGCAGGAGTTGTTGAAAAGATTATCTAGTTAACGCCGGCCTGATCAACCAGCACCTGCCAGAATTAAACCTGCAGCAGTGCAGAAATTACCTGAAGAAAGGGAAAGTCAACAAAGGGAGGAAAAGCAGCACTGCCGACAGAACTGGTAGCAATATAAGAACATATATTCATAGCAATGCAAGAATTATTTTTTTTTAATTGTTTTCTACTAAAATGCTGGATTTGAACAATACCGAGAACTTCAAAGCATCAATTTCTGTATTTCATTCACTGAGTTTGACTTAGTTTATTTAAAACGTACTTGCTCTGAAATAAATATTTATGCAAGCCATCACTGGGAGTAAAACATTTCCTTCCTATAATGGCAATTTAATATAAGCACAATAGAAATAAAGAAAATTCTTCAAATCACAAACTCCTTGTGAAGGTGAAGCCTCTGTTATGGGAAGGGATTGTCTCACCCCATGGGCAATTTGTCGAGTTGATTTTTTAAAATGTTGGAATAATGGATACAACTGCCATAGCTCATAACTCACGGTGCACTCTTACTAAATGCAAAAGAAAAACTTTTGAAGTTTTAAAGATTTTGTTTCCTGAACATGGATTCTTCATGCGCAATTATCCCCTGCTTGTGTTTCTAAGGTTTGTCATTCTGTGAACGTGAAGATCTGTGATTTCAGGAAACACGCGTCCAGAGCAGCTGGACAGCCCTTGGGAAAACAGGCTCACGTAGGTAAATGAGCTAATCCAGTGTTATGGCAGAATTACACAATTACACGTATCACATTGCATTAAAAATGCAATTAATTACATTTTAACAAACAACCTGTTATGTCTTAGGAAACACGAAAAATTAAATTGCTCGTTTGATTTCAACATACTGAGATAATATTAGCACTTAAAACTGAATTTCTTCTACTGCATGACTTAACTGTGACTCAAAACACGCACAAATCATAGGCAGATAAAGTTTGAAAGGATACTGATCTCAAACTCCAACTAGCAGCTGGTACGTTCTGGTAGCTGAAGAATTTTAATTTCACTGTTGAATCAGATAATGACACGTCTGCACTAGTCTCACTGCTAATTAATGCACTAGTTGATCTGCACTAGCTAGACCAGGACAACATATTTTTTGGGTTGCCTGGGTTGTTTGTATTTCAGAAATTATCATCACTGACTTTTTATAATTATTTGAGCCCGGCTCCTTGGCTTATTGAAATCCTAATTGCTTCCGCCAACTTAGTAGAGAACGAGGTTAACTTCATTACAGCGTTACCATCACAAATGACACCCGGTTCCTTCTTCTGACCGTGCTCGAGGTCTACCGCTCACGTCTGTCCACGAGAAGTCACAGAAACTCTCACTAACTGTTTCGACAAGTTATGCTTTGAGCTTCACTGAGCTTCTGTTTGCTGCCCTGCGATGCCACCATCGTACTTACTCCGATCACCCACTGCTGCTATTTGGCTAGAAACTTTAGTATCCTGATTCAGTCAAATTTCTTTCTGATTCTATAGTTGTTCTACACATAGTTAATATCCTCCTCCTTCCTTCCTTCCTCCCTCCCTTATAAAGGATTTAAAGAAAAGATTTTTCTTATGCTGTGCCTAAAGATATGGTCATTTTGGTCATTGCTATCTTCGTAATTCATTACTTATTAATGAATCGCTAGCTCCTTCCCTATACTGACGATATACTTCAATATTCAGCATTAGTTTCAGCTTAGCTTCACTATTCTTATCAACTTGCATGGGAGATGCTCAAATAAAATGTATTTTAGATTTTTACCAACTATTGTAGCCACTCTGTTCCTGAATGCGGCCTCGGGGCATGTCTCAGATGTAGCGCAGTCCTTTACTAAATCTCTCTTTTTTTGCATTGTGTAAAATGGAAATGCCAGTATTTTTAGCAAAAAGCGTTGCTCTTTAAAAACTGAGGAGACGGAAGTCTTTATCCATGCACGTAGAAGATGATTATTACCTTCCTGAATAATGAAATCAATATGTCCGAATATCTCTATCTAATGGTACTCCAAAACTATGTTGACATTTTTGCTGACACATTAGAGTTTTAGTAGCGCTGTATATAAATTATCTAACCACAGCCAAATATTAGGCCTTTGAAACCAACTCTGGATCACAGCATGACATACACACATATCGCTCATTATTGTTAATGACGCCTCCTCCGTAGCACTAAGAATATGGATGTTTAAAATCTCATTAAAATTTTAAACTATCATACCTCATCTTCATAGAATCCCAGAATGGTTTGGGTTGGAAGGGACCTTAAAGCCCATCTAGTTCCAATGTCCATTCGTCAAACCCACGCCTCCCCAGTTTCGAGACAAGGATGTCATGCAGACAGCATCAAATACTTTGCACAAGTCCAGGTAGGCTTTTTTTAATCCTTTTAGGATTGCACTTTTTCTCTGAAGAAAAATACATGGCACACACACATCACTTTGTGAAGTGGTCTCTAGCTAAGCTGTCACCCGAAATCCTGACAAGTGCAAAACATACAATACTTCTCCTGACCCTCCTCGTGTGCTTTGTCACCAGCACCACCAGCCTCAGGTTCAAGCTCTTGCCACTGCGTTTCTCTTTCAGCTCTCTCCTCGGCTTCCTACCGCACACACCTCATCCTAACTTCCCTTGCAATCTCATAGGCAACCCCCAGAGCTGCTGCTCTGCAAAAGCTGGCAGAAGCACCGGTGATGAATGGCAACGGCTGTGCCATGGGGCAGAAACCTCCTCCCAGGGGAGGACTCCTCCAGGGCTTTAGGAAACCCCAAAAACCGTTCCTTTCATACCCAGCCAGTGCCAGAAGCTGTAACAAATCCTCCAAAACCACTCAGATCTCCATGGTGTTCTTGCTGAAGACCATGTCCCTCGGGTGCATCCCCGGAGGGACATGAATGTCCACCAGCTGCTGCCTGCTCCCTTCCCATCCCTTGCTCTGACAGCATTTCTGCTCCATTGGCCAACCTGAAGCATCTACAGCAGGTCTTGCCTTTCCCTGAGCCGTGGATACCCCAGGAGCCAGCAGCCCCTGCTTAGAGCTTGTCTCTCAGACACTCAGATGGACAATTTATGCCCATTTTATGGATCCAGCTTGACAGTAGCAAATTTTGGTCCTGTCAACCTCCTGTCTTGCACAGGGACTGGCCAGGCATCTCCAGCAAAATCTCACTGTCCCCAGGCCATCACCTGTGCCAGGAGGGCAGCCCCCCCTCTCTCACCTCTTTCCTGGTGGGGCAGGACCCCAGTGAGATGTCTGGTCTGCGAGCACAGGCACCACCACCATGTCCCAAGCCTGGGCGGCGAGAAGACTGCAGCCCTGCCGAAGCTCCCGGCGTTGCAGCTTGCTCACCTTGGTGCTAGACCTCAGATTACTTTGTTTTATTCTACCTCTGATGTCTAGTTCATGACCTGGAATCTTTTTTCACTTATTGAGGCCAAATAACTTTTGTGTGTGTAATGGATTTTAACAATCACGTTTTAACTCTTGATTCTCCCCGAGAAAGTCGAAAAATGCAATGTTTTGAATTTGTTCTTCAAAACAGGAGAGTCAGGAAGGAGTTGGATTTTTTACCCCACTTTATCTGTGACTGGGGGTTCCTACAGCTCTGCTCCAGAAAACCCCTCCCAAATTTCCAGTAAACCTGCACGTACGGTGCAAGCGCAGGTAAGTTTGCAGCCTGAGCAGGCTGGGGCAGGGAGGGCAGGCGGCAGCGGCACCAAAATGCCTCTGGGTGAGGACTGACCCCCTGGGTTCTAAGCACCGGTGCAGATTCTCATTCCTTTTTTCCCCCTCTACAGATGTTTATTGCATTTTTCTGCATTGTGGCCCAAATGGATAAATCTTGCAACTTCCTTCTGCGTAGTTTCATAAATAGGGAGGAGAAAAAAAAAAAAGGGTAGGGAAAAAAAAAATAAATCAGAAAAACCCCAGAGCCCACTCCCCCCGTCGTGTCTCCGCGTGCCTCAGCTGCACATCATACATGCGGAACATTGAACCATCCTCTTAAATATTATGACATGGAGAAAATCACATTGTGCTTTAACCTATCAACAAAGGAGCAAAGCAATTACAGAGCTAAACACAGTCGAGGAAGACCCAATAAAGAGAAATCCAAGAAAATTTGGTGAAAATTCTTAAGGGGCCTTACAATGTTTAATCATGCTTCAGGCCTAAATTAATATTCTGCTTCTAATTCAAAAGAGTGAACCACAAAGGTACATCTTTTGGGTATTTTTAATAACCATTGTACAACACACTGTGAATTAGCAGCTGGTCTGACTGGTATTTTTCTTTGCTTACTCAAGTAAAGCAGTTAATATTAGTATAATCATCAAACTAACATTAGTCAGACAGGAGGACAGATTTTTTTTCTGTATTGTAATGCAAAATATAAAAAAATTAAACCAAGATTTAGAAATTCCTTCGTGTATTAGTTTAAATAATTTTTCTTATGCAGTTTCAGTAAAACAACAAATCTTTGTTGTATTCATCCGTTTTATAAAACAAACAATAGATTAAAGAGTACATAAACACATGGAAGACGGCAACCTGACGCCCAGTGGGTGAGAACAAAGAGCCCATCACGTGCTACGACCTACTACTATCCAAGTGACATGAAAACTAGGGAAATAAATCCATCCTGTTCAAAACTGGTAGAAAAACACACTCCCCTAAGCTGAAAGTGCTGGTTAGTAGATTTACTTCTGTTTTTCAAAAGAGAGGTAAACTTCTGGTCGCTGTGCTTCCCATTTCAGCCCCAGGTATTTGCAAACGTGGCACTGGATTAGATGCTTGATTTCACATCTGGTTTGTGGAATAACCCAGCCAACTAATATTTATTTACCCAAGTTGTAGACGGACTTTGAATAATTGCATGCAGTTGTCAAGGAGAAAGATAATTTTCCTTTAAATAAATAAGAAGCAGAGATTGGAAGCCTCAAAAATGTTAAACAAAACTACATCGCAAGTCTCTAATTTGTTAATGTTGCTCTGCCATTGAAGAACACCCCAAGACATCAAACGCAGCTCACGGACGCTGCAGAGCAGGGCTCACCTGGAGGTTACACCATGTACGGGTTTCTAGCGTGGACACCGACAGAGCGCCATGAACTTCAGCACATAGGTCCCCCATTTCATGCAATTCCTACTTAAAATTGCAGCCAAAGGAGCCTGAAGCCACGTTGACCACATGCAACATTTTTCATAATTAAACTCCTGTTTCTGCTCATCTGGTATTATGTTGCACTTGTACAAAGACGACAATAACAAATCTACGTAGCTGGCAAGGAGGGCGGGCAGGAGGGGAAGGAACTTTTATACCTGAGACCGTATGAACCCCCTCCTGGTAGCATTTTCATTTAATACTTGCGTATGTTTTACCTCTGCAGCTTTGTGTTGGTTATGCCACTCTACGTTAGAAAGCGATACAAGATATTTATTCTGGATAAAGAAAAAGCTGCATCTTCTGAAGCTTCCCACAACACGTCCTCAGCAGGCGGCTGCCCTGGTGCAGCTCAGCACCACGGGAGCAGAGGAGATGGCCAGGGCTCCTGCTCCCACCGCCCCCGGGAAAGCGCAGGGGCGAGGGGGCTATTTATTACCGTCGGGAACGGGAGCACAAGCCCCAGCCCAACCCCGGGCACGCTCCTTGCCAAGGGCAGTCTGCACGCCCAGCCCCTGCTCCGGGCAGCCGCAGGACGGAGAACGTGGGACTCACCCTGCCGAGCACACAGCAACCCCGCTCTGCAATTAGACCTCTGCAATGTGACGCAGGTAACGTTTTTAATATCTTCATGGATTAGCGCCCCGGTAAAGCACAGCTTATGACTGTGTTTACACATGGTCTTAGCTGGAGTCCCACGCTCAGCGCTGCACCGAGTCCCTCTGCGTGTGGCCATCTGCTTCCAGAGGGGCTTCGCTGGGGGAAAACAAAGAGAGACCTGACACCGGGGACTTCCCCTCCTCACGGTCCCTGCCCATCTTAAACCCCAGTGAGGAAACTCCTTCGATCACTTGTCAGCCTTCATCAGAGCTACTTTAAGGAAATCCTCTCTCTTCTGCAAGGAAAAAAGTGCATTTCCAGGCATCCCCATTTCCCGTACGCTGCTCAGCAACGTGCACGCTGCCTGTCTTCTGCAGCACGGGGCGAGAACAGAAACGGATATGAAACATAATCCCAGCTGGTGGCGAACAAGCCTTCTCGTTGGTGTTTCACCAACATCTATAGGAGGGGCTGAAGTGTAAGGAAAGATCAATTTGACAGAGGAGGGAAAGACTTCGGTTATGCAGGGGGTGATGAAGAGAGGCCCAAAAAGCAATGAGAAAATTCAGAAAATACCTAGTGCTACATGTAACATTGCGATGAGCTTTTTTGCGCACCCACGTGTGCAGAAACATTCAGACATGTCAGCCTTCACACGCTTGCTCACCAGCACTCCCAGTAAAATTAAGCTAGATTTCAAGGACCATATCGCTTTGTCACATTTATTTTACATCTACTTGAAAATATGGTATGTATTGCAAAAGGATGAGCCAGAAAATCAAACTCAAACTATTAAATCAACGTATATGTGGGCAAAAAGAGGGAAGAAGAACGCAAGAAATACTTTGCGAATAGTGCACATCTGAGAAAATCCTAAGGAGAGCTTAATTAAGAAGGAAAAGCTATTTTGTGTCAAAGCACCAGCTCAGAAACAGGTCGTAAAGAATATATACGCACCCTGCTTAAGGGCACGGGGCGCTCACGGCGTGTACTGGGAAAGCAGATCCCCTGCACGGTATCATCGCTGCGCAGAGACAGGTAGGATGCTGCGGTGGCGGACGCAAGGAGGAGGCACCGTGCCTTGGTCACCGGCAGCCGCTGCAGGGCAGAAGCCCCAGCGAGATCGACCAGCGCTCTGATCCACAATGGCAAATCCTATCCTTCCATGTAATATTTGAAGACAACGTAATTTAAGGTGTCCCTTCCATTATTCAAATGCATAAATTGCTACAGGGTGGGAAGACAGAGAACACGGCGTGGAGCAGAAATGGGAGGGCAGCGGCGAAATAAAAAGAACGGGCTAACAGTTTGTCTGGGTCTGAGAAAGCAGCCCCTGGAAGCGTAACGTGTATGAAATGATGATGTGTTTGCTGACCTGTTCAGGAACCGGCGCGCGTGGATATCCCCGGCTGCGCGGGATGGGATGCCGGGAGGTGGTGGTCCCTGCGCCCGGGCGGGCATCCTCTCCAAGATGTAATTCACCTCCGTTCGCACTCACGCTGGCTCTAACAAAACCAAACTGTTTCACGGAAGAACAGACAAAAGTTGAGGAGGAAAACAGAACGTACAGGCGAGGCTAGCTGACAGAACTAAATCCAGTTCTCCCAAATCCCAAGCCAACGGGATGCAAAGCCAAAGTCTAATTTCACTAAAGACTATCTTTTTTTGGCCCAAAGCATCCTGAGCCCAGCCTCCCACAGCCTCACGCTCTTTTGCAACACTTCGCTCTTCCTTCTTCCGCATCGTTCTGGACAAAAGACATCGGTCACTGCGCCTCTGACTTGTCCTGTCTACTGTCACCTGTATTTTGTGGAGAAAGGAGCCATTTCACTGAAAATCATGCCCTGTTTGACTGGCTTCTCAAATATTTTCCACTGAGCACACTGTGTGCAAGAAAAACGCTCACCGTGAGCCTCCCCGGGTCTCCTCCGCCTGCTCGGCCAGGATCTACCGCAATGGGGTCGCAGTCCCCGGTGTCGCCGCGGTTCAGACAAATAAATTGTAATGACTGCAAAGAAGCAGAGACTTACTTAGCACTAAAAGATATCCAGAGAAAATTAAAGGAAAACATTTTGCTAGTATCAGCCAAGGGAGGATGGCCAGCCCCCGAGTCCAAACACGCTCATCTCTCTCCACTGCAAATATTGGAAGGGATTTGGAACAAAGATAGTCATTAAATAGCGGTTTTTAAAAAGCCCACTTCACTTAAACCGCAGGTCGGCCCCCTCATCCTGAAGATTTTTTTCATGGCAGAGAAAACCCAGAGCCATTTAACTCTCTCTTGAATTTATCTTCAAAAACTTCAAAGTAATGCTTATCATCTAATCATACATTGGAAGCATTTTTACTAGAGTTTTAATACCTTTAATTCTTTATCTACAAATTGCTCCTTCATTAGATACAGAAATGAGAAGAAATCACCGCGTCTGGCACCACTGCACCGTAGACCAGCCCCACAGGTCACCTCCCAGTGCGCATTACAGTGGGGGCATGGGGGGGTCCCCGCAGGACACGGTGGACTTCGGGCACAACACTGCTCTGAACAGAAACCCGTTTAAAAAAAATAATTTTGTCTTCGGAAAAATTAAATTTAGCTCGTACAGAAAATAATGCAGGTGAAAGTGCATTGGTAAGTCAGTGCCTAAACCCAGCTGGAAAGTCAGGAATGCACACGTGGCATCAACTTCATGGGAATGTCGCTCCTATGATGTGTTTTTTAATGGAGCTTTAAAGGTGCTTCTGAAGAGCTGAAAATTTGATTTTTTCATGGACGTAGTTTGTTCTCTGTTGGAACGGTTTCAACACATCGTTTAGCTAATCTGTATTTGCTATATTTATTCAAGTTTATTTAATCTATGAAACTGTCAATCTGCAAAAATTAGCTGGATATGTCACAAAAATACTCATTTATAATATTTTAAGAACAAGTTCTGCAAAACCACTCTCTAGTATTCTGTGATTTCTACATCTAGTCCCCACACTGTTACTAAGCTTGAATAAATAAGAAGAGAGCTATTCATATGTCTTGCAACACCCAAAAGATTTGAGGTTTAAAATGCGCAGAGACGCAAACGATTGCATTTGCGAGCAGTTCCCCCCGGTCCTGGGATCTCCTGGGTGTCCCAGTGGGGCCTCCAGTGCCCAGGGCCAAGGCTGGGTGCTCACCCACGGGTCCCTGGTCCCAAACCCCTCCCCAGGACCCTGCCAGAGCCCCCCCAGCCCTTCTCATGTTCCAGGCACTGCCAACACCTCCAAAGCTGCCTTGGTATAAATAGCTTGAACCATTTAAAGGGATTTCTAACACGTACGTGATGTTACTATACTTAGTTTCCCATCTTCGAGTCTTCTCCGCTGTAATTTCATTTGGTTTGCTGTTATATAGGAAATAAACGCATGGCAAATAAAATCCCCTCTGGTTTATAGCAGACCTTCAGACTCGTGAGCCTGGCTGGCGTGTACGTGTCCCGCTTTGCCTGCCTGAGGTGAGGATGTGATGCTACAGATGATTATTTAGCTGTACGTACGCACAGTTGGCAGTACGTATCAATACAAAGCACGTGCATTGTGCTAAGATACATATGCAAATACTCATGAAAACATAAAAAGGAAAAAAGGATTCATAAGATTTACCATAAAAGAACATAAGTTACAACAGATTACGGTGTTTGGGGTTTTTTTTTTCTAGAAATGCAGTCAAAATCTAACAAAATAAAATCTTCGAGTAATGTTTTCAAGCATATTTGGGGTCTACTTTTTACAATAGGCAATTTAAAAATAAAAAATAAAGAGACCCTTTGTAATATTGATAATGTGACTGTTTTCAAGGTGAACTCATTACTATCTTTCATTATCTACATGAAGAGTTACTGCCCGAATGCAGTGAAAGTGTTGTAAATCATCGACACTGGTTTTAATAATGGGTGAACCTGTTTATAAAAACAGTCTTGAATGTCTTCCTGCACCCCTTGTTTCTGCAAGGGTTGAAATGGAAAAGATAACAACCTTTTTTTTTTCTTTTCCTTCCCTTTCCCAGGTGATTTTGGAATCCCCTCTTTTTGTCACGAGAGCACGTTACTGCATTTTCCCCACAAGGGCCGTGCTGAAGCGCCGCGGCAAAGCTGCCCCCACCAACTTCTGACCTAGTCAAAAGACAGAACTATAAAAATAAATATCTGGTGAGACACAGTTTTCACAGTAATTTCAGCCCAATTTTGCCCACATTATATTAGGGAAACGAGTTGTAAAGCACATTTTAAGTAGAAGAACTATAAATATCTCACCAATTTTTTTTTACTGCACTGATTGATTTCAGCTAACAGCAGCTCCTACGGATGCTCCGAAGAACAAGCTCAACCCCCCACCGCCCCCCCCCCAAATAAAAGCAGAGGCTGTGCCCCTTCCAGCCCCGTCGGAGGGACCATTCCCACTTCTGCAGGCTGGGGCTGCCCAATGCTGCCGCGGCCTCGAGCGGCTCCGCTGCGCCTTGCTGAGCATCCCAGGCTGCCGAAGGCTTTCCCCCCCTTCAGCCCCCAGTCCGGTGCAGCTCTGCCCTTCCCCAAGCAAAGAGACAAACGACGCAAAGGCAAAGCCTGCACTGGTTCGAGCTCTCCCGCTGGGCTGCGTGCCGAACGGCACGTCAGCAACAAGTCGCTCCCGTAAATCAGAACGTAAAGGTGTTCGCGAGCTGCTCTCCTCCCGCCATCACCCCGCTGCCGTCAAACCCGGCGTAGCCTCCAGGAAAGCAGCAAAAGGCAGGGGCGGTGTCTGAACACCTCGAGACCCGCTGCGCTGCGTACCGAGAGGCACGCTGGTGTCCTCCACGGCTTTTTCCAATGCAACGCCATCTGATACACTCAGAGAGAAAATAAACCAGGATTTGCAAGCCCTCGGCACCAGGTGAGGGAGGGCAGGGCACCAACGGCGTGCAAACACGCGCACCTTTTCAGCGGGGAGAGCCCGGCACGCCGCGACAGCGGCCGAGCCTGATGCAAGGGAAGGTCTTAGTTAAATCAAAGTACTCACCAGTATTTTTCACTTGATACTGTATTTGTAGAATGTTCAAACCTTGCATATAATGCGTAATGCTATTAAGTAGAATATCTAAAGTACTTAAACTAATTATGCCTATTTTGTAAGATTAATTATAATTAATAATTTAACATATTTTATCATTTAAGTCAGTATCCGTTCTGATCTTTAACTTTAGAGAGCACACTGTATACGTACCACATAATTAGGGCTTATGTATCACATAATTAGGGCTAAATACTAGGAAATCAGGCTAATTAGACCAAATCAAACTGAATTATTTAAGCTTTTTTTTATTTTAGATGTAGAATATTTAGTAATTAAATACTGATTTCATTTTCTTGTACTTGCACATCTCACTTGTCTCTCAGCCGTCTGTTATAACGAAGCATTATAAAAGTGTTTGTCACGGAAGCGCAGGATGGGGATGGTTTAGCAAGCGGGCAGAGAAGGCGCGGAGCGGAGCATCATCGCATCGTTAAGGATTTAAGCGGAGTCGAGCCACGGGAACTCACACGCACACCCCAGGCTTTCCCCAGCGCGGCGCTTTCCAACACCCGGTGTGTTCCCCCCGCATCGTCTCCTGGTCGGGGAATTTGTTCATGTGAGCCCGCAGCTGGGGATGCCTTGCAGGAAAGCATCCCTCGGGGTGCCGGGGGTGAAGCTGTCCGCAGCAGCGTACGCCACACCACAGCCCCCCCCAACATTTAAACTCCTTTTAATACCTGGGTAACAGCACCTAGAGATGAAAACCTTTTTTTTTTTTTTCCCCTTCTTTTTTTGGCAATAGTTCAAAGCTTCTCTGGTAGAAAGCGTTTAGGACATACACTGTTGGCCATATTACATAGGCACAAAGCATCGTATAATAGAGTCTTTCAAATAAAGCATGTTACTGCCAAAAAAGCAGAGAACGTCACTGAACAATAACAGGGCTGGAGGCAAAACCCTCCGCGCAAGAAAGCACCTGCCCTAAACCAGGCTCAGCTAATTTGTAGTTCATTTCAGATATAAAAACTTCTACTTTTCTATGGAGATTAATTCATTTCATTATAATCCATCAAAAAAGACAATAAAGCTTAGTTAGGGTTTATCATCCTTCCCTGCCAGATGATCTAACCCACATATTTCTTCTAATGCGGAGCCACGAGCTGGTGCTGCACGCAGCCCAGCCAGCCAGGTGTGGGCATAACGATGTCCAATTACAGCCCGGTGCTGCGCTCAGAAGCTCGGCTTCTGAGTGATCTTTGATGGCAGAGCTTCGGGGATAGGTGACACTGGCTAAGGGCTCGGGGAAAAAAAAAGTGTTAGTGCATTTATCAATTTCAGCCAACTACGGGATTGATTTGAAAAGAAAAATACATCGACAGACTGGAAAACCTGAAAAACCTTAACGTGGCTGTGGGCAAATGAGGAAATTACTGCAAAGTAAGCAGGGTTTTGGGCTGGCGGAGGTAATCGTGCACCCCGCAGCTGCATCCTGCCCGCGGCAGGGCTGGCTTTGGGGTGAGCTGCCGGAGCCGCCTCCGCTGCACCCCGAATTCTGACACCACGTGTGGGCAGCTGCTGCAGCCCCACCGCTCTGCCCCAGGCTCGTACCCCAACACCCCCCCGGCTTACACATGTACCCGCACTCAAAATACAAATATTTAAAGATTAATACGCCTCTGGTGCGAGCAACTGAAAATATTTCTTCTATCAAGGTAAATGTTAAGGGAATCCATGCAAGATCAAAGGGCCATGAAATTGAAAACAATCATATGCCAAGTAGTCGGGGTCCTTTGTACGTGTGGCATTCACTTCTGCTGCCTGATCCAGCGCTCAGCCAAGTCAATAAAAGGAATCCCATGGACTTCAAGGGGCTTAGAGGGAGCCCGCAGTTTCGTCGTGTTTTGTTTTGAAAAATCAGTGTTCCTCTTGTTTAAAGTGCTTAAGATGAGATTTGCACACTTTGACTTTTTCCAGCACTGGCTCTTGAATCAAAATAAGTTGGTTTCTGGGTGGTTTTTTTTTAAAATCTCGCACGACAACGAGCACATAAAAGTGAGGCACAGCGGATGGACGGCAGAACCAAAGGAGCCGGCGCCAAGTCAGCCAGCGTCCTAAGCGGCAAGGCAGAGGGGACGTCGTCCCCGAGGCCACATCAGGTGGTGGGGACAGCAGCAAAGAAACATTTCACTTCGAAGGGAGACCAGGGGCACGTGGTCCGGCTCCTCGGCGCACGAGCGCAGCATCTCCGGCAGCATCCCGGGAGCGGCCACCACCCGCTTCGTCCGCCCGCCCTGCTCGAGCTCCGCCTGCAGCTAATAATCGTGATCACCAGATTACCAAAATAGCGGTTTTTACAGGCACCGCGGCAGAGCCCAGCCCAGGCGCACAGGGCAGCCGTGGGGGCCGCTGGGGCGCGCGGAGCTTCGCTTAACCCCTTGTTAAAGAGGTTTTTTTTTTTTTTCTATCTGACCTTGCTTCATACGACTTAAATTCTACGTTCACACCAATTCTGCATTGAATTTGTCTCAGCAGAAAGGCACTCACTCTGCTCGGTTTTCTCCGGGTTGCAATCACGGCGCAACCCCATCGTTTGGTGGTAAAATACGGAAAACAAATGGAGCTCAGCGTACAAATAAACAATTAATAAACATTGATTTTATGGATTTATGTTTCTCTCGTAGCCCTGTAAACAATATCTGCAGTTTACAATTCATGAAATTAAGCTATTTTGATTTTTCTTAAATAGCGTTTTCTGAATCATTATTTTGTTTGTAATTTATTATACATTTCAAATTGGCCTGGAGACATCCTCTCTCAGGATCAGCTACACAAAAGTTTTTTTAAAAGTCAATTTTCATTTACTCATATGAAAGGAAGAGGGCTTTTTTTCATGTTTTTCTAATCACTTTTTTAATACCCACTTTGATCTAACACAAAGATCTAGGCGAAAGCGCACAACTTCAGCTTAAAAGAGGAATTATTTAGTAAACCTCAAACTTACAAAAACAGGCAGCTGTCACTGAAACTGCAACATATAAATAGTTGTATATTTAGCTATTAAATTAATTTGATAAATCAGTACCATATGGGGATGTTTTATACAGAAATACACTCAATCCACATCCTACTACGCAAAAATTTTAACACACCTGATTTAAAAAAAAATCCCACAATTAACAAACACCAAAGAACGGTGAAATGCCAACACAACTTTTAGGTTTTAATTAAACAGACCACTATCCACAGTTCAGAAAATATAATAAATGTTTTCAGATTTAAAGCATTTCACAGCGATTCCCACCATGATAGCAGCTCTATAACTTCACGCGCAGCGTAGCCACAAAGAATGATTTAACAGCCATTAATAAAGGAATTTTCAGAGGAACTCGAGCTCAAATTATATCAATCTTCTACTGTTCCAAAATAAACGCATCAGGTGGCATTTAAATGCAGGTGGCTAACCATTTTATCAGTGCACATATTTAAGCTATTAGAAATATAATTAGAAAAATTAAATTAAACACACTTAATGCAGATTCTAATTCTAGCAACACTGTCCTTATCATTATGCCATTTTTACAGCAAATTATAAAGTATGTCTAAATTGTACAGGTTTGTTTCTGACTGATAGCTGAACTCAGATAATTAAGTTGTTAACCATGTACTTCAGTGGTCAACATGGTTATATATCTTTGTCTTATCACTCCCCCTCCTCCTTGTTTCCAGAGATCTCAGGGGAAGCAGATGAATGGCACTTGACACTACCCACCTACACAGCCGACTGATTAGACATAGTCCTGTACCACAGGTACACTCAATTATACGCTTTTCTGAGATTCAAGCATTTCCTGAAGCTGGGAGTGTTGAAAACTGTTTATTTGGTGCATTTTGCAGCCGAGGAAAACTGCAACGAAACGTCCTTAAAACTTTCAATAGTATTTTATCACCCTGGGCCCTTCAGGCAGCCCGGCTGGGAAGGGATTTGTGTCGTTGAGGAGGAAAATAATAAATCCTCTCTACCGCCAATAATTAAACTGCTTAAGAGCACGCCCGCGTCCAAAGTGCGCGTGCTGTAAAACCCACATAAGTTTGTCTCCGGCATCGAGGTCCGGTGCAGAGGTGGGCAGCCGGACCCCAGGCACGGCACCGCATCCCGAGGCTGCCCGGGATTTCATCCTTCTACCGGCCGCAGCCAGCCAAGGGATGGTTTACTGCGCACGCCTCCCTGACTAATGAACGCGACTTCAGGGAAATAAAAAGACAGTCAATTTACCTGCGGGTTCGATCGATAAACAGCAAAATACAGCCACAGGTGTGCGTATGTATATATAAAGAAAAATCTGCATTGCAATTCTCCTAGGAAAACAAGTCGATATTCAGACAATATAAATGCATTTGGTACACCCCGAGAATTGGATTTATAATATGAGATATTATTTGTAATATATTTGAAATTAAAAAAAAAATGGGATAACTTGAATGCTTTGGCTAGACTTATGCATGTGTAATTTTATGCATAGAAGCTTTCCCTTAAGTTCGGAGATATCACGTGGGTCCTACGGTCTCTAGATCCTCTTTTCATCAAAATAACACAGAGAACGAATTAAATAACTTCCTGAATTTTAAATGTCTTATTGCAAACTAACTTTTGATAGTTCCCTTTGCCCCATCTGAAACACCTGGATTCACCAGGTTGGTTGATACTTTTTCAACATTAAAAAACCAATGTAAACACATGGAAATTTTACAGAGAGACTTAACCAAGCAGTTGCTTTACCTATGGCCGTTACAGTGATTATTATGAATGTGAGAGCTGGGTTAATGACACAAAATAGACTTTTTTATAAGGTAGTTGCAGTCATTTCTTTTTCCATTTAACCTGCCTCTACGCTGAGCGCTGTCTGCACCGAGCATCAGCACGGCTGCGTCGAAACGGCCATGGACCTAATGGAGTTCCACTTCATTGCTCCTAAATGATTACAAACTAAATATCCTCAGTTTAGAAGAAGAATATGTGTTTTTTTCCCATTTGCACATGAAAGAGTAACACACAGGGTTATTTTTGCAATATGTCATCAATAAAGATTTTGACATTGTAACTCGGTTACAAAAATTTTATGTCATTGGGGTTTTTGTTTTTCCTTTTCCTCCTCCCACTGCAGACCATTTGGTGGAGAAACAAATTCCACTCTGTCCTTCGTATTTATTAACAAATTCAGTAGGATCTGGTGGCTCTCTTTTAAACTTCTGAGCGCAGGAAATATTTCAAAAGATACCTCCTGAAAGGAACAGGAAGCTACTCTGCTTGGTGGGGGGCATCACTCTTTCCCTAGAGATCTTTCCAGGAGAGCAAAACCACACACATACATACAGGCTAGGCAAGCAGGATTAAAGAAAATCCTTTCCACAATGCATTTTACTGCTTTTCATTCTACGTGATCAGACTGAACTAGTCTTTCTAACAAATATGTAATTATTGGCATATAAATTTAACACCTAGCTGTGCTGTAATGACAAGAATTTCTTTCTTTATTTCCTTTACTTACTTAATATGGGAAGTTATTTGTCTGGCATTATTGTTTTCTGGGGGTTTTATTGTTTTTTATTGTTGAATGTTGTTTATTCCTCAAAATATCATTAGCTTTCACATACCTGTAGATTTTCATCTTGATATCTTTAAAATAATGTTACGAGATTGAGGATAATTGTCCAAATCAGTTTTTTGAATGATATACATTCCTTTTTTCTCCACCACTTCTAGGGGAGAGCAGTGTTGGATGTGCTGGGGTCTGCTGTGAGATTGATGCTCTCCTGGCTGAGCACCAGCCTCAGAGTGAGAACAACCGGATTTCAGACCAGTGTGAACATTGCTGGTGAAAATTTTGTATCTTGCCTAATCTGCCGACCACAGGGACATGCTGGCCATGCTTAGATAGTCTAGCTGCTGGTGTAGCACAAACAAAAGTAAGAGCAAGCTCAATTGGGAACTGGAAAGAGAACTTCTGGCAATTGCCCAATGTCCATACTTCCCTGCCAAGGAGAACTCTTTATGTAGTTGTTACATGTTTGTAGCTTTAAATCAAAGACAACAAATTCAAGTTAGCGAGTCTTGTAAGAGGCAACGAGTGGAAGTGTCATGCTGGAGCTAGCACGCCCTGCTTTTGGGCGTCTGGCCACTGTGCAGGAGCTCCTGCCCCTGTCTGAGATCACGATGGGCTGGATGCAAAGCCAACCCACGTGGGAGTCGGGGCAAAGTTGGGTGCCTCTGTCTGTACTCACCCTTGAAGACACGTTCCTATGAGGCTTTGGGTTGGTCTACAAGCACATCAAGATGCACTTGGGCTGAGGGTTTGAAAGCTGCTCCTATCCTGCAGGGTCCAAAGCACTGATACAGCCCACACAAGGGTTGCCTGCGGGTTGAAACCACAACAGCCTCTGAGAAGATGCTTATACCCACCACCATAAAAACAACCTCAGTTCTGGGTGAAGGAGTCTGCTCCACCATCTCCCTTCATTCTGCACGTGGGTTATTCACCCACAGACACCGCCTCCAAGATCTGCAGCTCGTGAGAATCACCATCTTCCCCAGGGGAAACAGAGGTTCCTGGCTGGTACCTTCAGAGAGACAGAAAGAAATGGAAAGAAAATGAATATGAGCGTTCTCTCCTCCTTTTTTTCTTTTACCACCCCCCCCCCCCCCCACCCTTCTTCTAGGCATTCTACCAAAGAGGGCGAGAAAGCAGTATGGACAGCATCTACATCTAAATATATGTTGAGCCACCATAAATGATGCAGGTGGCTTTTCTTTCTATTACCACCAGTAGTAGTACTACTGGACTACCACTTTCTTAGCCTCTGGGAAAGTCTGGAGAAAAAAGTCATTTAAAGTTAGAACTAGAAAAAAAACACTAGATTAAGCACTTAGGACCTGGAAAAGTTACTCTTTTTCCCTAGGAGCTGAAGTCCAAGGGGATAAAAAAAAAACCAACAAAACCACCATTGTTAGCATTGAGAATTTATTTAGGAAGATAAAAGGAAAAGCATTTGTGTGAGCAAAGAGGGAACAAAAGATAGAAGGTTGAAAAGGAAGAACAGAGGACAGAGAGGGAACTGGAAGAGGAGAATGGAAATGGAGAGGAAATTTAAAAGAAGATCTGGGCATAAAATTAACCTTGCAGAAAACTGGGGGCTGTGGAAATAAACACACAGAAAAAACAGTTGTTCTAGAGTTCCCAGGTTAATTTTCCTCTGTTCTGGTTCAACTCTTAAGGCCATTTTTTACCTTCATTCAGTGATGTTAGTCTGGATGACCCACTCGGATGGATGGGTGGAGAACCACCATGGGTGAACTCCCTCACTTCGACCGCACCAGCCACAGCCATTGCAGAACTGTCCCAAACGCTACAAGCATATTGGCATCACAGACGCTAAAACATCTTTAACATACGGCCAGCACAAATACAGGATCCCCTTTGAACGGAGTAGTCGTTCTGATCTCCAGATGAAAATGTCCCGTTTCATTGAGCACACCCTAAACCAAAGCGCCTGCGTTCCAAACGTCACCACCCACACACTTCGGACTTTGAAAATGAATCATTCCCTCATGTTAAGCAGGTTGTGGTACCAGGAAGATGGCCAGGGACAACTTTAGATATTTCCTTTTGCAAATTAAGTTATTTGCCATTACGCAAAAATCCAAGTGGAGTCCACAACCACCACTACTGGAAATCCTCTCTAAAACAGCAGCGTGAGAGACTTCTACTCCCATCACCTGAGAGGTGATGATTGCTGTTTACACCATGCACAGTCCAATTTTACCCAAAGTTTTATTAACTCTTCTGTGTTATTTTAATTCTTATATCAAGAGAAAAAAAAAATAGAATTAGGGCAATATGGGGAGGTAGGGTAATTACCCTACCTGGTACCATTATTTTCTCAGCAATCACAGTTCATATTGCACCTACTGCTACCACAAAATACTGATGGTTATCAGCGAGCATTGTCCTGAGGAGAAATCTGTTTAACGATGTAAGGGGCCAGATAACAGACATATGTCAATATTTGCTTTTTATTCCCCAAGTAGCATGCATTTTGCATCTGACTGTACAAAAGAAAAAAAGTTGTTTTATCTAGCTAAAGTTTCAAAGAAATGAGATAATGAGCAGTGCATGGGATTTTTTGTTAATCTGCCCTTTTCTTTTAGGAAAACAATTGTTATGTTGAAATCTAGAAGAACAGCCTTTCTCTTTTCCATGCTCTATGTAAAATTATTTGAGTTTTTATGGTTTTTAAGATGCTGTGCTTAAAGCAGGTCAGCACGCTCAGAATGTTATCCTGAGCTATTCTAAACATTAATTGAAAAGAAATAAAAATAAAAAAGCCGTGAGGATCCGTCAATCTGATAATTTTGCGAAGATCACATAATCCTAAATGAAGGAAAACAACAGAAGCAGAAACCAAGGAAACCCTCGATTTGCAGCGACAGTTAATTTCATAACGCATTTGCAATTGCTAATAAACAGAATTATTGCTGCACAAGAGAAATCTTGTGGTCTCTACTCTATCACTACAGAGGGCAGCAACAGACAACAGAGCTCTTTAGCATTACAGAGGAAATGTAAAACATTCCCAGTAAACAAGGGAGCTAGGAGAGACTGGTCCGCGGGCAGATCGGGGATCTTTGCCGGAGCGTGGTCCCAGACTCCCTACGACACGTTTCAGCCTGCTTTGGATGCTGACAGGCAAGAGCGTTTGGGAAGTCTAAGGGAAGCCTGGACCACTTCACAAGTTAAGCCTATCTTCTGCCAATTTATCAAACCCAGATATTAAAAATAAGTATACACCATGAGTCACAATATACGAGTCGGACCATATGGTAGCGAGTGAAATTCATTTCACGTTTTCTTTCCCACTTCACGCTCCCGATCAGTTGCTTTGTTTTCTGTTACCTCTCTCGGTAGATGAGGCAGCAAAAAGCCGAACAGCTGGGAAGCGTGTCCTCTACGGCCTGGAGACCGCGCGTCGTAAAGTACCACGTAAAGACATTTACTGCAAAGGCATAAAAGTTTGACTCGGAAGAAAGTTGCTCGGTGGGATGTATTTAAAAGGCTTTACATATGATTTTGTTTTGGTAGTAAAAACGCGTTGGGGGCGGGGGTGAGGCGCCTGGCGCAGTTATTAGCGGTGGTCACATCCTCCTCCAGCTCCAGCGGCAGATGCAAAGGAGGGCAGCAAAGGTCTTATGATCAAACGGGAGGGAAATGACTGACAACACGGAGCTAGTTCAAAGGAACTAATGGAATAATTAGTTCCAAAAAGACTAAAAAGACTGAAGAATTCATGATGTCATAAAAAGCAGAGCTACTTAAATTGGATTAGAAAATAAAAATGACACGAACATTGTAAATATTCACAGATCACATCATTGACGTGTAATGTGCCGTTAAATGATGTCAAATTAAAGGGGAAATTACATGTGTAAGAACTAGGAAGAATAAAGGGAAGACATTTTAAAGATGCACAGTCCTTCAAGTGAAAATCCCTATCGTATATCAGGGCTGATCACTGCATGGATGAGGAAACTATGAGAGAAGAATAAAATAAAATACGGGAAAGAAAACATAGGGTAAAAACATCTCAATTTAAACGCTGCGATGAAAGGCTGTTAACTTCAGAGCCAGCGCGGCTTCTCCTCAGCGTGTCTTTGTAAGGCTGCTCCCAGCCAAGGTGATGCCCAGCACCAGGCGCTTCCATTGCTTAAACCCTATTAAAATCAGTCCTAATTCATTACAAAAACCCCAGCAGTCAAGTGTACTTTCACACGGGAGGTTACCCTGAGTAGGGAAAAGGGTTTTGCTCGAATGGTACTTTTGAGTTTTCTAAATTGTATTGCAATTAACACGGTGCTATGTGAGCGACAGTGAGCGGATGTGAAGATGGCACTTGTGAATCCACAGCCTTCCGAAGTAGAAAAAGCTGTTACGGATACCCTTAATCATACGCGCCTCGTGTGCACCCTCCGCAGAGGCTTACAGGCCCTCAACCAGAGCGAGATATCATCTCATCCATGGCAGATAGCAATGTTGTGGCAATTAATTTACCTATACTGTGCTCTTTCAAGTGAGCTTGAAAAGAAAGTCCTCCCAGCTTCTCTCCCTTCCCTCCATGTGCTTTCTGAATCTTCCGCTCCAAAGATGGCATTTAAAACTCCTGAAAATACCTGCATAATAAAGGGTAAAAGATACACTGCACATATATATATGTACATATCTTTTTCTTCCCTCGTGGTCCTTTCCGTCTCAAAACTCCGTGAGGTGTTAAAAGCACATCGCACATAACCAAGAAACTCGAGATTATCGGCATTATCTCACCCGCTCTGCCTGGTGATAAGATGGTCCGATGCGCTCGCTGTTGCGATAACAGGCACCGACTTCGCTTCTCAGCAGCGCTGCCAAGCTGGTTACGGCGTTCCTTCATCATCTGGGCCTTTTTTTCAGCCGAGATTATTGTCCCCCTGTCATTCAGACCGCACAGATCCAGATCTTGTCCCCCAGCGATGCTCTGCGTGCAGCCCGGTCCCGCAGGTCCCGGCGTTGGCGCAGGGTGAAAGTGCTGGGCGCTGTCAGGAAGCGATCAGCGCATCTCAGGATCGCTTATGATGTAATTACCCACATTTGCACCCAGTTAAGACATAAAGGTTAACACCTGTACCGCTATAAAAATGTCGTGCAATCTGTAATGATCAAGACATCAGTTTTGTCTTACAGCCAAAAAAGGTATATTTACATTGCGGTGACTCATACACACCTGTTTGTTCACGTGGAAATGTAAAAAAAAAAAATACGTCAGAAAAAGAGCGACTTTTTCTTACGTTTGCATGCCGAGTTGAAATAGTACCACTTTTGTTCTTCGAAGACTTCAACGATCTGTCTGCGCACAGCAGGGCGCTCAGCAGCCTCCTATCCCAGCCCTCGCACCTCCCCAGCCGAGCCGGGAAACCCGCCGGCGGCTCGCTGACCAAGGCACAGGGGCTACGAGGATGCCGAAACTTTGGAGATCCAAGAGCTGAATCTACAGAAAGTGACTAAAGTAATTAAACCACTTCTTAAAACATAATGCAATGCCTTTTAATCACCTCTGAGTGCATATTTTTGTGTTGTTAATGTCAACTGTCTCACAGATGTGAGGATCTGCTGAGTGTGCTCTGCAGCACCTGGGCATTGTCTTTGCTTTGTCTGGAGGATCAAGATTAAAACATATGTTCAAACAGGCAAGGGGAAGACAAAAGGGTCACTTTTACAGCTATAAGGAAAAAAAAAAAAAAAAAAGATGTTCTGGACATTGCTGTGTGCACTTGAATGCACTTAATCCTTACGGCTCCTATTTTGACCAAGAGATGACATTATCCAAGCATGACATTTGGTCTGTTACGTGCCGTTCTGTTTGCGTACGACACGATAAGCCCATTTCAGGTAGGAAGGCAAAGCCCGTGACACCGCGGGACAGGTCAGGACTGCCAACCCTGCCTGCATGGCCCCGGGGTGCCGGCAGCGCTGCGTGCTGGTGCCTGCGGGAGAGAGGGGGGAAAGTTTCTTCTTGTAATTCATATAACTCCAGCCTATAACCGAGAGTAATTTCCAAGGTGGAGTTGCCTGAGCCCTAGGAGCAAAAAAAAAAACCCAACTATTCTGAGGTCCTTATTTGTGCAACGGCATTTCCACTCTGGCTGGAGATATCTGTTGATCACACTCGCATTGTCTCTATAACAATTTAAAAAATTAGACATGATAGTTATCCTTCAGCTCAAGAGAAGGTAATCAGATTCTGCTTCTCTTTTTTTCCACTGACTTTTAACATGTCATGAGTACACATGTGAAATGGGTTTCCCAAAACAAAGGTATTTATCGGGGAGAACTTTGCACCCATTACCTGAAATCTCTCAGACATAAGAAACTTTGATATAGCAGGAGGTCTGTCAGGGCAGAGCATTCGATATATTACAAGTCCCCAGCAAAAATAGAGCACGGCTAAATAACTTGGGAAATATTATACTTATAATGGCATTGCAGAGTCAATCAATTTAAACGTAATAAAGATGACGACAGACAATGAATAGAAAGTTCAAGGACTTTTCACCTAGGGCTTTGCTATGGCTGGAAGTCAACCTGCTGAAGTCTGTAGAAGTCTATATACTCTAGAAGTCAGCTCCAGGGATCAGAATCACATATGGAAACAAAGGACACCTTCGATTTCAGGGAACAGTGCCCAAAATACAGGCATAAGCCCCAGAAAAGCAACATGAATTGGAACATTTTTGAAGGCAAGGGCAAATTTTCATCAGATATTTTTGCCAGGCGATACTGTAATTCATCTTTTCACGTCTTGGCTTCATCGGTTAACTTTACCACAGAACAACATCACAGCCTGGGCAGAGTAACTGCATTGACTTTGCCCTATGCTTTCACTAGTATTGGAAGGTTAATACACTATATTAGCTGCGCACCTTATTCCTGGATTTATTCTTTTTATACACATTTATTTCCCTAACAATTGTTTATTCTTCATCATAATATAGGAAAATTACTAGAATATAAGACAAAGTTTAACAGTGGAGTTGATTTACAACCTGTAATTGTGGAATCCATTAACTATTTTAAAAGTAGGTGATAATTTGCACACCCACAGCATTTATACTGAAGACTTCACTGGGACATCACAGAGCATAGGCTTTCTATGGAAATGATGTTGTTTGCTGCCTTCGCTAAGAATGTAGAGCGAACTGCAGATTGCAATTGGGATTCAGTGCAAGATGAAGCTTGGAAGCGTGAGGTGGAAAAATTGCATCTCATTTCTTTTTGCCAGGTGGTAAGAAGCTGGCTTAGGATTTAGCAAAGTCTCAGACTTTGTCCCCATTTCAGCCTTTGGAAGAGAAAACTGAACTTTGGTTTAGCTCCAAGAGTTTGTAGGAATAGGAAGGCAGGCTTTCAGGATGTGCAGAGGATGAGCATAAGAGCATGGCCAAAGAGCTTCATGTGCACGTGCTGTGTGATGACACAGCAAAGAAATCTTGAAGAGCAATATTTGGGTAAAGAAAAGCAGGGCACAACCAACCTGCTCTGTGTGAAAGTCTGTAGGAAAGCTAGAAAAAGAAAGATTATCATATTTGAAAGAAAAGGGAAAAAACTAAAACGATCTGAAGCGGCAGAGAGTACTGTACACAAGTGAGGATTAGAGGCTCATGAGGAGAGAGCAATGCTGGACCTTCTCTGACGTTGTCCATCACAGGCGCCTTGAGAGATGAGAAGGGCCAGAATATACCGGAGCAGTTAGGTCAGAGAAAGGGGATAAAGAAAAGGCTAACCGCAATTAATGGTTTTAATCTGATGCGTATTAACTCTCCAGCACTGAGTTGGAGCCTCTAAAATCCAGCTCCTAGGAAGAAAGAGCCCACCAGTTTCATCGGGAAGAGCAGCGACCTCTTCCAGTCTCCCAAACTTCAAGACGCATGCCTTAGTGAGACCATGATTATGGAGATAGTCACGCCAAATAAAATGCTCCTCACAGAGGCACAAAATAAATCTTGCAGCCTTTTCAGCCCAAGCTATCAGGGGCAATTTTTAGTTTTAACAATTATACAATTATCACATAAACTGTCAACACGCTTGCAAATGCACAATGACATCACTAATATCCTCAACAAGGAAAGCACACTAATGTCATAGACTGGAGCATTACTATCACCATGCAAAATGATTCAGCATGCAGTTTAATTAAAGCATGCAAAGTATTTTTGTCAATGTAAAGCACGACACGTCAGAGACCATAGGCATCGTGCACTGGTACGGTACGCTGCGTCAAGTACGGACCACAGACTTGCAAGTACAGTGCCACTCCTGGTACATAAGAGACCTTGCGTCCAACAACTGAGGTCTCCCTGTTTTCCTAACATCTGGCTTATTCCTGGAGACTATCCCCCACCAGTGCAGACCATCACTGTGACAATGGGTTTTTAAACTAAAAATAACACTTAGACCTAAGGTTCTCTTATTTTCAGGCATTTTCTGGGCTCTGCACCTACTATGTTGACAGAACACACCAGCGCCAAAACACTGGTTTGCAGGGACTGGGTAGGGAAGGATGAAAGCTAGAAGGAGCTTTTGTTGGTTTTACTTTATCGAAGGTAAAAAGACTCTCCCCTCTTCCCTTTTTGTCACTCCATCATCTTTTGATATCTTCACCAGGACTTGGTTTCAGACCAAAACCGGAGTGCCTGAGGCAGCCAACGTGGATCAACTTCTCTTCAGGGCTGGGAGCACCCTCCTCATTCCTAACGTCCAGGGGCTTGCACACACCCTCAGCTATTTCACAGAGACGATCGAGACTGAACCACTGCCACAGTGCTGGTCATCATCTACTCTTTATAATACAAAAGATTTAGATTATATAAGCTTGAGACAGACACCTCGCTTGCTTCTATACTGCAAACTCTGTAGCACTGTTTAATACTGCTAACTGGAGTAATAAATCTAAAGCCAGATACTGTACTAGAATTAAACCATTAACTGGTAAATCAGCTGCTAAGTAGCCCATATTCCTTTTAATTCTAGATTCTTAATGCTAGATTTAAACAGCAACACGTATTTGACAAAAGCTCATTCAAAATATTTGAGTGACTAGAAACACTGGGAGCTGGCTCCAATCTGCTGCTTTCTGAAGTTTGCCTGAGAGCGAGTGGAGCTGAGCTCCAAACAAAGACGGCAACAGGAGCCAGTTGTTGACACTCTGCATCACGTGTCGCATATTAAATGATTCATCAAATGCTGTGTCACAACCTGTATAAAGTCTTTTTAAAAATGGATCCTTCCTCCTTTCGCTTGATTTTTAGCAGCAAGGAGTATCTGGATAAATCTAGACTTCCTTGAACGCCTTTCCTTTTCTGAAACCACACCCCTTTTCATGCAAACATTCAACCCAAATAGTTATTAGAAAGAGCACCAGTCACTAAATTTCAGTAAATAGTACCCTGGTATATTTGGACAGCTCGGGCACCCTGATGGAGGCTCTGCTGTAAGGACTCCCTGAATTTTATGAATAAAATTTACCCAGAACATTTTGGAAAACTAAATAATAGATGAGTAAATAATTTTACTGGCTGGTACGGAAAGGCAACGTGTTATTGTAACCTGCCTTGTATGCTCCTTGTAAAGTACTGTAAATTATGATTTTAAATTATAATGTTAGATTAGGTTTTCTGCAGCTTAATATATTGTAATATAATATAATTGCTAAATGCAAATGAGATACTGTACAGCTTTTCCATAGAGTTGTTCATGAAAGCCAAGCATTTTACATATTACAGTGAAGTGCATGTTATTAAGAAACAAATTATAATGAAGCTTAATTTAGTTGGGAGACAAGATACCGTAGCCTTATCACGGTTGACAATGTAGTAAGGTATCTCATAGCGCTATTACACCAACTGATGTGCAGCTCAAGTATCTCCAGCACAAACGTACATCGGCAACAGCACCGTACCTTTTAAGACTCACATGTGATCTCATTACCTTAAAGTCAAGTAATACTATAAAGTCATCAATTTGGCTTCAAATACACTCTGTGATCATGACTGACAAATGCTCTTTTCAAAATAACAAATACAAAGCTGATTAGTATTCAAACACGGCGCACTTGGAGCAAAGTTTGGGCAGAAGGCACATTTCAACTGCTTCGAACACGGCGCAGGATCAAGTGCAGAGCCGGAATCAACACAAGAGTTAAAAACCAACAGAATCGGTCACCGCGCAGTGCCGCTTGCTGAGCTCTCGCCGCGGCTATTGCAGACGAAATTGCCTTTCGTACCTGCAGAACTGTAACCCACCCCAACAGGCAAAGAGCTCGCGCTTTTCCGTCTTCATTTTCATCAGCAAGTCACAGAAAACAAGAGTTACTGGTAGAAGTGCCAGGAGAATGCGCTCCCTAAATAATACATTGGCTTGCAAATTGTCCGTCAGACCGTACATTTCAAAAGAAGAACTAAAGTGCATTTTTTCAGCGTTTTCTGAGCGGCGGTTCCTCCACGCAGCGGCATCCCCGCTTCCCCCCAAAAGCACAGGCACCAATGGGTTTGTTGCAGAGCAGGAGAAACCTGCTCCAAAGCAATTCATTATTAATGCCAGAATATTCTTGCTAAACAGTTCTGATTATTTCACAAGAAAGAGGTCAAGGTATTGGAGAAAGGGATTTAATCAAATAAACTCTCAATCTCTCTCCAAATAGCATTTTCATCCGGCTGCATGTAAATTCATCAGATGACTAGCCTCCAAATGCACAGGCAAGGTTAATCTGCTATGACTGTTAAAACTTCTGTGATATGCCTATTGAATAAAGATTTAAAATAGGATGAACCACGCGGGTTACCCCAAACTGTTTTCTATTTCTTCTTTTCCCTAAAGTTTTGCCCTGAGTCGCACCGTCTCCGCTGGCAGAAGAGGAGCGGAAAATCCCCCCACCTGGGCTGCTCTTGCAGGACCCCACAAAGAACTCTTTGTTTTGCATTTGCTGCTCGACTGTCCGGATTGTGACGACGATCAGCAGCTTACTTCAAGCTACCCCGCAGCGACGAACCTGCCCTGAGCAGACGGCGAAGGGGGAATCCTGGACTATTAGAAACAGTTCATACATCGCTGGAGCACTCGTGCTGGAAAACAAAGCAGAGTTGCCATTAACAGAGAGGAAACGGAATTTCTCTTCTGTTCCGAGTTCGATATAGCGCTGCTTTGCTTAAATAAGGAGCCAAGGAATTTATCAGAGTCATATCCCAAGGTAAATTTAGTGGCAAATACTAATAACCTCTCTTGGACACCTAGCACTTATTAGACAAACCCTGCCTCCTAGCAGTGTAAATCAACGTTTGTTTTTAAAAAGGATCTTTGCGAACTTCACGTTTAAACATAGGATTACGATATAGCTGTAAACAACATATTCAGTCATAAATGAAGAACTGCAATTTTGGGGTTTGTTTAAAAAAAAAAAAAAATCTCGAATGCTTATTGACAGAGTAATGAGAGAAAAAAGAGAAACTGAAATAAATATAGCAGGCAGGCTTCTTTTTACTAGTATTTTTTTCTTGCTTTACCCTAAGTCTGGCCACAGAGTCCGCATTTAATGGAACGTACTGTAAATATCTTTGTGAAGTCAGATCAGATTTATGAGGCTGAGGAAGTGTGCTCGACGAGAGCCATGGCTTTGTGCAGACAAGCCCTTCTAGCCTAATACCAGCACGCACGACCCAAGCGCCGTCTTCCGACGCTTAACAATCTCCAAGGAAGCTAACGGCACACCTTTTTTTTTTTTTTTTTTTTTTTGCTTTTAAATGGAGAATCTAATTTATTTATGCTACAGATGCACCTAAATATCCTACGCCTAAGCAGCCTCTCTACCTCCTTCATAGGGAAGGTCTAAGATGACATTTCTTCTGTTCAAAATCAGAGAGGATTCCTAATGGTATACAATCTATATCCCTCGTTTAGGAGTCAGGCAGCAGTTAAAAACTCTGCCTCGTCCAGATAAAAAGTGTTTTGATGCTGGTATTCTCTGCCCCCTTTGCTCCGAGCACCTTTCTCGAATCTCAGACACCATTTTACACGAGGATGCTTTCTAAAAAGCAAAATGTAACTGTCTAATTAAGAGCGGAATGATTGGCTAGTTCATGGACTCTGTGACAGTTATGACAAATACACATATTGGCATAGCCCTAACCTCACTTCACAGTTTGCAACACAAAGATGGTATTTTCAGAAATGTGCAGAACACTCTGATACAAAGCTTCACCTTGTCTAGTGCTATTCCATTTAATTTTTTATTAACTGCCTGAACATATGCCATTCTAGAAGAGGGTAATAGTTACAAAATGTCAGCAGAAACATTTAAACTGCTAAAATGTAAATGATTTTATAAATTTGTAATGAAAGGTAATTGTCATGTGGGAAAAGTAACAGAAAAACAGATATGTGTAAATGTAAAACTGGTAAAAAAATACATCTTACTGGTCGAAGGTAGCAAAATTTAAGTGTAATTTAATGACCATTGTAAGTAGTATTTAAATAAAATTAGATTCATAAGCAGAAAATGTGAATTCTATAATATTTTATTTTCTAACATTAGTAAAGTTCATAATAATGAAAAGACCTCATGGAACTTTAATGCGCCTAAATTCATTAAACAGTAGGACATTAAGATTCCTCACCTCATTTAAAAAAAAACAAATAAATCAAGTCGGATAACACAAATACAAAGCATTTGCCAGCCTCGGCGCAGCCCGGCTTTAAAAGAACAATATTAGAACGCGGTTAGTTAGTTTCTTTACTTTCCGCTAAAATGAGAAACAATTTGGTGATTAATCCCTTCAGCGATGCGGTGCTGGGTCAGTGCTCTCGGAGATGTCAGGAAGGAGAAGACTAGGGCGAAGAAGGGAGTTTTTCTTCAGCCACCACACAGAGCAACCACCTTCCAGTTAGGTTTGCGGGCAACCATCTTTAAATGCTTGAGCTGTTCTGCGTGGCCATGACAAGATTTGCAATTCTCCACGTTTATTTACACACCATCACCCCAACTAGACATCACATGGAAGTGGCATGGTCGCGGCTGACCCCAGGGTAGTCCCTGTCTCTGCCGATCCAATTTCATCCTGCTCGGCAATTGCACTGCAGTCAGCCCGCCCAGGATGCATGCACACTGCGCCGCGCCGCAATAAAATTAGCAGAAGCTTGTCAGGGTATATTTTCTAGTTTTACACTGACAGACACTGGACAAATATGTCTGCTTTTCAGAAATCCATAGAGGTTTCTACTCTCCTGAAATGTATATCAGCCGGGTGTATTTGCAAGTCTGTCTGTGCCTGCACGGCGAAAACCTGCGAGGGCTGGCTGCGGGATGGCACGGCGTTCCCCGCGGGCTTTCATTTGGGGTTTGTTTTGGGTTTGGTTTTTTTTTTCCCCCCCTCCTCCCTAGACTATGTAAAAAACACCAAACTACCGGCCATTTATATTTTTATTGTGTTTTCCTACAGCCGCTCCTGCTTAAGATTGGACACACAGAATGAGTTCTTCAGCCAGAAATTAATAGCACATAAATCCATCGTATTTCGAAAGCCAAAGTTAGGGGGGAGGAACGGCTATTTGCAGCGTGCGATAGGTATACAAATTACCTTCCGGAGGAGATGTTACCCACAGTTCACGTAACAGCTCACCTGCAGAACTGCTACCCTCACCAGTAAAATCTGTTTTAATTTTTTTTCAACGCTTTTGCAAATAAACTAAAGAAAACGATCATTTGTTTCAAAGTCTAAAACCAAGGGAGGCTAACGCGGTAAATAGAAGAAATTTACCATCCGTAATGAGAACATTTTTAAATAAAACCACCTAATATGTTTTGTAATCTACACCAATGTAATTTTATTAGATATTCAGTGCAGTCCTTACATCAAACAGCCTCAGAAGCCCCAGGATCATTTTATATTCACTGGAAGACAGAAAGAAATCCAAAACCTAGTTAAATAAATTGTTCATTTATTCCTTTCCTTTTATGCACCAAGATCTACATGTGGTCATTAATTATAAAGAGACTATTATAGCACCATATTTTCATTCAATACGATGTCCTGGTATATATCAAAGAAGTCCCATAATTAAAACAGAAGGGCCACAATGACAATTAAAATTACAATCTATATGGGGAAAGAAAGTACAGTTCTGCAATTTTTCACCCTGTCACTGTCAGCACCGGGGGATATTCCAGTCACGTCTCTTGTAAAGCAGCCTAAATTCTTCTTCACCAATGCAACCTCAAAAGCATTATCAGCACCTAAGCAAAAGCCTATGCAAGTATAATTTAATACCAAGCCACAGTTTGCAAGTAATAGCGTATAAAGTGATATTTAAGTGGTGTTTTAAGCACACTTCTGATGGCTACAGCCGCTTTTTACTGGTAAATGCGTTTTCCTTTGAGTAGTGATTATGAGTCCTGGGTGAAGAGGTCCTGTGTGCAGGTCTGCCTGTAAGCCTTACTTCCAGCTGCCAATCTTTACTTCACAGTGAAGAAAAAGCCACATAGCACCTTGTTCTTACTCTTGTACGCTGTCATCCCCTGAGCCTGATAACTGCAAAATCATTTCCACATAACACTTTTCTGCTTCTGCCTCTTAAACCTCGAGACCTACACATTGTGCATGCACTTGCACCCCCGGCAGCCAGCCCCCCAGAAGCCGCTGCCTCTGAACCGCCGGCCTCTTCCCGCAGACTATTTTTAACACTTATCCCGGTAAATATCTGCATTAATGGAGTACGGGGCTCTTGTGCAGCAATATGTATTTGCTACAATTTATTGTCTATAAAAGTCACGAGCGGTGAATTATTACTGTTAAAACTGTGTTTTTCTTTATAATAACTTTAAACCGAGCACTCATATATGAAGCATGCAATGGAGATGGAGAAGGTTTTGTATAATAAAACGGTGACATGGTCATTTTTCCCAGTTTTGCATTACACAGACACACTCATGCATGGTGCTTTTTAAATTCTTATTATATGTGAGGTCAGGAGGTCGAATGTCAGAAAGTACTGTTAATTTCACGGGGTTAGGGGAAAGTAAATTCAGAGGGAATACAGATCACTTAGCACAGAAAAGCAGCTCCTCTGAAGTTTGGTTTTACATTTGTTAACCATATCCTTCAGCTGACGAACCATTGAGACCAGGGTGACATTCTGGTCCCCGGTATAATGGCTTGACACGCTGCGGGGAGAGCGGGATGCCGGCAGAGGGGCCGGTGCCGCTGCCCCGAGCCAGCGGAGCACCGAGGCTCCACGCAACTGGAACCGAGCAAAGCGTGTTGCCATTTGGGCTGCGATGTTTAAATTACAGAGAAAGCAGTCGAGATGTCTTAAAGTTCAGTCTGACAAGAAATGTAAAATATATTTCTGTCCTCCGTCACCAGGAAGGTACCATCTTGTACCGCTGCCCGGAGTCCTTTTAAAGCGCCTCCTAATATATCAGCAAAGACTAAATCGGAATATATCACCAAAGTCTAAATACCTTACAAACACACAGAGTATGTGGGTGGGGTTTGTTTTGCCGTGCTGATGGGTTGCTGGGGGTTTTTTTGGTTGGGGTTTGGGTTTGGGGTTTTTTTTGGTGGTTGTTGATGTTTTGGGGTTTGGTTTGTTGGATTATTTTTTTCCTCAGCTCTGCCAGTGGCAAAATAAAATTGTGGAAAACAGAAGAAATTTTAGACGATGCCTCTTGGTTTCACAAATAACAGAGGAGAGGCGATAAAACAGGGTGACAGAGCTGCTCTTTTGCCAAGACAAACCCAAAAGCTGCCTTTTTTTTTTTCATAAAAAGCCATTTCCTTGATAAAAGCCACCTTAACTCACATGCAATCTAAAGTCATAAACACTTTAAAAATGCAAGGGTATCTTTCATCAAAGACATTAAAGACCTTTTTGCCATTGTCTCTATTGCAAGTTCATCTTAAAAGAGGAGTGCCATAAGGCCCACGCTACACGTCCATTTGTGAAAGGCACAAAAGGGAAAAAAAAAATAAAATAAAATAACCAAAACAGCCAAATGTAATGAAATGACTGCCAAGAGCCCTTTCAAGAGGCAGGCGGGATTACTCCCTGCACACGGTCCATGGGCTGGGGTGGGTTTGGGTTTACGCGTTGGTGTCTTTTGCAAGATTCCTCTGAGTCAAAACTCAAACCAGGCTCAGCTGCCCCCTCGTAATTACATTTTAATGACTTAGGCTGGGTGTTTGTGTTTTGGCAGCATATTTAATAGTGTTAGCATTTAAACGGTCACAACCGGACTCTGAAGGGCAGAGCTCGCTGCCGTTCAGGGCGAAGTTCACCCTCCTGGTGCGGCTGCTCATCACAGGAGCTGCCGGCAGCCGGGACCGAGCTCGGTCCAGCCCTCCCGGGAGCCCATTTTCCCCAAAATTCTGCTCCATAAATACAAGGTCCAAGGAATAAAACAGGATCCCTAGGAATATTTTCAATCTATGGACTTGGTGGGTTTTCCAGATGCCCGGGTCTGCAAACGGAGCGCGCTGCATGCCCAGCTTTTGTCTTCCTCGGTGCCAAAAGATGCCAACGACGCACGACCGAGCTCACCGCTATCCCTCTCTTCCAAATAAACACTCCCTAAAACCACTCAGGCAAACGGTGAACTGCCAAATGCAACATATATATACATATATTCTATTAAAGATGCATTATTAACTTTGTAGTGGTATATTTCACTAGCTGCCTTTTATAATTAAAAACTTTTTTTCTCCAATCCCCTTTCCTGCAAGTAGCCTGTTGCCTGAAGATTTAATCCTTCATTACCAGTTAAAACAAAATCACCAATTAGGCACATGAACACGTCTGTATTAATCTCATTAAGGTGATGGCACCAAATAAATTGGAACTATTTTTGTGCTTTTACTGTGTTCCTATGGCTTTATCAGGCCCTGTGGTCATATACAAAGACCTTGCAGCTTAGTCATTTAGAGTCATTCGGTTGTGGACTAAATGTGGCATTACCATCTATGGCTGAAAATTGCTTTCAGCTTTTAAACTGCACTGACTAGTCTGTAGTTAATCTTAGATCATTCACTCGCAAAATTAAATGAGCCAGAACGATGGTCTTTTTTTTTTTTTGTAAAATAATACATCACAAAACACTTATTTGCCCTGCCCAAAAGAGAGATCAAATTCATTTAAAATCCCATAAACCAGAGTTGTGAATTTTTAATTTTATTTAGTAGCACAGAAATAGAGGGTAAGCTATCTTTCCACAGCACATCATTGCTATAAATTTACATATAGAACATAGTTTGATGCCTAACCAACCTTTAATCTACCTTTGATGTATACTCCTACTTCAGTATGGATCATGTGATACACCTTATTAATGCAAATGTAAGAAGGACTGTTTTGGATCTCTGATGTAATTAGCCATAAACCACGTTTAAAAGGAAAAAAAAAAGGGGGGGGGAGGAAAAGGAAAAAAAAAAAAAGAGTACTTCCTTTGTCACTACAGTTGCATATCGACTTGCACGTGGCGATGGAGATGCTCCAAAGAGGGTTACAGCCATCTGCCCACGGCAGGACCCTCGCCCCCGGCCTCTCAGTTTTATTATACACGGATTATCTGTTTGGCTCTATGAATATCGCACTGGAAGAAAGCGAAAGCGAAGCAAAGCCTGGTTAGTTCTTAACTTTCCAAACAGCACAAGTAACAGAACAACGAATGCCCGATCCTGCTGCCATTGAAACCGATGGAAATTTTGCATTTCAACTTAACATTCGGGCCACTTTCTTCAAGTCCCCCTTAGGATCTGCTCTTGCCCCGCCGGACCACCATCGCCGCGCTCTCCAGTTTGCCCTTTCATAATTATTTCTGCGTTGCAAATTGCATACGGCCGTAAGGGCAGGCTTGGCTGCGGCTTTCCCCGGCGCGCGGGCGCAAGTGGTCGGGGTGGGTTGTAAAGGGGGTCGGTGGCTCCCACGGCGCTTCACCGAGCTCTGGGGTTACGTGGTGGAAATCAGGTTCATGCTCCTCCGTCAGCGGGGCAAGCCCACGCTTGACAGGGGCAGCCCAGGGCTCCGGGCTCCGGCAGAGAAATGCAATGAATAAATAAACGACCAACCAGCCAGCCAAATCGGGAACAGCCGTGACCGAAAGCCAGGGATGATGTTGACATCATGGCAGGGGGAGTCCAAAAACCAGTAGTCTGTTGGGTTTTAATTCCTTAACAGATAATATAGTAGTTTATTGCTGTCTAATGGCAGCACGAGAGATCTGGATCCCGTTCTGCTGCGTACAAACTACTCCCCATCACAGGGAACAATAACACGGTAGGGCTGCTGCCCAGGCTACCCACCGCACTGCTCGTGCTGCATCCCCAGCAGATTGACAGGTTCTGTTATCTCACTGCACCATGGTTTGAAGTTAACCACAACGGTCTGGTTTGTGCCACATCCACGCGCGAGTTAGAGGACTGACAAGAGGAGGGGGAAAAAGGAAAAAAAAAAAAGAAAAGAAAAACACCAAACAAACAAAAGCATGGAGATTTGTTCCAGTTTGCATTTGCTTTGCCACGTTCTCTGCAAACTTCCTCGGCACGGAAGGACGGGGAAGCAGGGAGCACGCCGGCAGAGCGGAGCAGAGGAGCGCTGCCGTCCCCGCTCCCGGCTGGCGGGCTCTGCTCTTCACTGCAGCTACCGCTGGAAGCCACCGGCTTTGTGAGAGCTGATGTGTGCAGGTTTATCTTCCCGGCTGGCAGCTGTATAGCAACCTCCCGTTCTACCTATCAGCATGCCTCTCAGATTTCTTCATCATCTAGTTATTTTAAAGCAAATATTAAGATTATATTTCTCAGTGATTTGCAATAATGATTTTTTTTATTTTTTTTTTTCCTTCAGAAATCAAAGTTTGCTCCAATCGTATTGCTCTCTCTCTCAGTAAGGGTATCCAGAAATGAAAAATTTTTATTTGCATAAAATAATATTCTAATACAAAACCACTACTCTATTCTCATAAAAATATATTTATCTGGTAGTTTTTACTCTTCAGAAGAAAGTCTGCATATTTTGTTTATTCTCGAAAATATTCTTTTTTTTTTTTAATAGCCTGAACCAAATAATTTCTCATTTTTACAGGCTTCACTTCACTTTTCTCACAGTGAATAAATTGCAACTTATTTCCATGAAATTCACAGATGACACAGATCTTTATTTTGCATAAAGGCATAGAGAAGTGTCTAATATCTTCAATATTCATCCGCTAAGTGGACATTTGCATCGGGTTAGAAGGGAGAAGGAGCGCCGGCCCTCCCGCGGTGACAGCTGTACGGAGGGATGACATCTGACAGCTGTGACAGTGCTGACGGGAGGCTGGGACGGCTCCCGCATCCGTGATCCAATTACGGCACACATCCCTCTGACAGGGCCGGCAGCCTGCGCCCGCGCCGGGGAGGACAGTATTGATCTCTTGTCAGAGACCGCCCGCCCGCCCGCGACTCTGCCGCGATGAACTTTGCCAAGCCGGAGCACCCTCGGAAACGAGCGGGGCGGGCAGGGTGGTGGGGGGATGCAGGTGCAGGGAGAGGGGCAAAGGGTGCCGGCTAAACGCCCCCAACGCCAGCACGTCACCCCGCGCTGACAGCCCAATCATGCCCGCCGAGCCCGGCCGATCGAGCAGGCGACCGCCGGTGCTAATGGAGAGACAGCTCTTTGCGGTTAGCCGGGTGATCCCGCGCGATGAAAAGGCCACTGCAATTAGTGCGGGCGGGTCGGCGGGGCCGGTGACAGCCGCCCGGATGGGGTAATGGCAGCTGCCAATAACGCTAACTCCCCGAAAACAGACAATTAGCCCTTGGATCCTCCCGCTCCTCCAGCACGCCGCCTCGACGCCACACCATCACGCCCAACGCAAACTACCCGGCCTGCGTCTTCCTCCTCCTCCTCCTCTCCCATCCCACAGCCGTGCACCACGTAACAGAGGATCGAGCCCAAACACTTAATTAAACGTTAAAAAAGTGATTAGAAATGCAAGGAGCTGAAACTAGCCACCAACACCCATAGCGCATCAGGCAAAAAGGCATGGTACATCTTTCATTCGGCCATTATTTTATAACACGTTGTAATTAAAACCTAAAATATTTGTTTTCATCATGTTATTTAAAAGTTCCTATATGATCTCTAACAGCTACAAAGCAAAATTATTTTTAAGACCCTTATTACGCCCCTGCTTTCTGCAGCCAGTAGTCCAACATTGACTGATCCAGCATCCTCTTAACATTCCAGGCTAACCAGAGACCGGGATTTCAACCTGCATCCAAGGAACAGGCTGAGAACAGCAAAACAGAGAGGACCCAGGAGCACGTGGACGCTTCAAAGCATTTTGACAAAAAAAAAAAAAACAAAAAAACAAAAAACCAGAGGCAATAGCAGAAAAGCTCCCCGCAAGCAACCAAAGAGCTTGATGAATGGTGGTCCCGCTCTGCCAGGGAAGTGAGACGTATAACCGCATCATCGCGACAGGATAGGTACATCATTCTTCACAACTATCAGAAGGAATTACAACATTAAGCCCTTCTCCTTCAAGCATGTAAGGAAGCCATCATACCTGTGTTTCCTCCTGTTCTGCCTCGGTATTTTATCTTAATCTGCATGGGAAGAGACCGTGCCCAGTCTCATACGGTAATTCAAATATCATTACTACTCGGTCCAACTTTTTTTTTGATAAGGCTTTTCAGCAACAGCCACACTTTGCCAGCTAGATGTCATTATAAACAAAGTTATTGATTACCTCACTAGAGCTGGATTTAACCTGCAGACGAACTGCGACTTGCTACCACGCTATAATTTTATTGATCAGAGCAATCCAGCCGCCAGTGCTTTCTGGAGAGTAAAAACAAAAAAATAAAATAAAAAAGCAAGCCTGAATACATTTTCCCTTTGCCCACACATGAAAAACCACAGTTTTTAAGGCTGAAGTACAATTTTTTAATTGTTTGGGTTTTTTTTTCCTTTTTCCTCCAAAATCCTTTAATGGCAAAGCCACATATGTCCTCGTCTCGCAACAAAACCTTCAGATCCGCCAGCTTTGGGACAAGACTTCAGTCATTTCCCACTGCTCTGTGTCCAAATTTCCTAGGGGGTTATGGTCACCAATGTCTCAATAAAAAAAAAAGAATCCTCAATTTTCCTTTATTAGGTTTAGAGCTCTCAGGCAACAAAGTTGTGACATTTACATGCTGTGGTCACTGCTTCAAATTAAAACATTGCCCAGCGTTTCAAACCAAAACGTCGTTTCACAAGGGTTTTCGGTCCGTGTCCCCAGCCAGGTTGTTCCACCGGTGTGTAAGGAAACAGAGGGAGGTTCGTTCAAACACCTCGTCCTACGGCAGCTCACTGCTCCTTCTCTTTGCCGTTACGAATCACATCCTCCTGAGGGTTTCAGGGGCTGTTGGAGATGTATGTTATTCAGTCGCTAAAACTGCCCATTCCTACAATTCAACCCAGTGCTGTCTTGGACTGAAAACGCCCGAGATGATGAGCACCAAGCCTGAGCCCAGCCTTCCCCTGGATCTCAAGGAGCAAACCGAAGCACACCAGCATCACCTCCTCCTGTCCCACCATCGTTTGACCAGAAACTCAGTAGCATAAACCCACAAAGCTTCACAGAAATTCATGAAACAGAGTTTTTCTGAAAATAAAATTTCCCGCCCTGAGATCTTTTACTCCCGAGAGCAACGCTTGCCCGCAGGATAAACACCGATTCAAGAAACACCCAGCACAAAGGCAAGTGGAAAGGAAATGAAAAATTCTGCAAGGTGTTAATCAGAAAGCACGGCAAGATGTGCACACTAGAATTTAAAAAGCAAATTGCTTCAAATCTGTTTGAAAATGCTATTCACACTTCCCAAGCAAAGCAGTCAGTGCTTTTTGTTGTTGTTTGTTTTTTTGGTGTTTTTTTTTTTTCTCCACTGACACAGTTTTACACTGAAACAAAAATATTTCAAGGTAGAAACTGTTGCTTTAGCAGCCTCCGAGAAAGAGTGTGATCTGAATCCTGCTCATCACCAGGAAAAGGCTGCTCGGAGCTAGAGCTGGTGGAATATCTTATATAATGGAAAAAATTCTCTAGAATTTTCTTTTTTTTTTCTTTTTTAAATAAATATAAGAATTAAGCTTTACACTTAAATTACCGAAGCGTCATCTACGAGAGAAGTGTCACACGTTCAGTTCTACAGATGAGACCAAAGGGACCCCAATCTGTACAGAAGCTAGGAAGACTGCAGAGGCAACACCTGGGCTCTATATAACTCAATACAACCATTGCACCGAGCTCAACATTTTACCTGAGATGCCACCTTCGATTCTAATTTTCTGATTGCTGAAGGCCTGTTAGCCTGGTAAGCACCAGGGCTGTACATCTCCATCAGCATCAGCCCGTCACAGTCTGTTCAACCAACGCCCTTCACTCTGTACGTGACACACGGGAAGCCCATGATGTGGCCACCACGTTAGTAGGTTTGGACGTGTACGTTCTAGACATATGCATCCATATGCTTATGGCCAGCATATTACCTCTGCCTACTTTTTATCATTATAGTAATAGCTGAATAGTTTCATTTAAAGTCATTAATAAGAACTACAATGATTACAGGTGGCTTTACTAAGGAAGAGGGGGGGAAAAAAAAAAAAGTATCTCGAGGAACATGAAAACATGGTAGAGGTTTTAGTGTACCTCATTAATTTGTCCTGGATTGCAGACATTCTTTGATTGCGATACTCTTTAATGGCAATTCTTAATTGTTGACATTAAAAAAATATGCTGAGCTGAGCAAAGAGAGGAATTCTGGCTACAGTGCAGACGTTACTTCCTATTCTCAAAAATTAAGCATAACGGGCACAGTGGCTTAATAACCTCTCTCAAGAACCATAGTTCAATCCCAAGTGCCATCAGGAAGGTTAGGCATTTAAATCTTGGCAAACAGGCAGTTTATGAATTTCAGCGCACATGGGCAACTTAGTCAAGTCTTGGGACTACAGAAAAATCTAGAAAAAAAAAAAAAAAGAGGAGTCCTCTCCTAAGTTAAAGCAAAGGCGCTGATGCAGGTATCAAAGAACCCCTGCCCTGGGCTCTCATACTCAGCTGTGATACCAGCACTGTGGAAAAGCTAAGATACAGCTACAGGCAGGAAGGCACGCACATCATTCTGCTTACAAGAAAACAAATAGAACTGCTAAGATAAAGTTGTCTTGAGAAAGAAAGTAGAAACCTGGAGAGTGAAAGGAAAGATTGGAGAGCTGATATTCCTTCCTCCTGGTTTATCCTCACCTTCCTCTCTTGGCTTTAGAACATATTTTAACAATATTTTATGACATTTATTAGCTATAATTAGCGTGTTTATTCCAACAGCACACATTAGTTAAGTGAGAGGGCTCCCAGGGTTTTCCCTTGCTGTCCCAAACACCCACTTTGCAGGAGGAGCTGTGCCCCGGCAGCGAGCAGAAGGACGTGCTGCCCCTGGCACGGGCCGGTCATTAACACACGAAGCGGCCATACCAACGACATCGGCGGGTCATCCCGACACAGCACCCAACAGTCCGTATTGATACCGGGAATTACGTAGCACATATCGCGTAACTTACATAATACGAGTTCACCCGATACGCACTATACATCACATTTTTCTTGTCCCCACCAACACCTTCAGAGCTCCCTCCCGTTCACATTGTAACGGAAGAGAAGCTCCAGTTACTGTCCTTCACGTGGATGACTTGCGTAGTGTCTCAGCTATACGTTACTCTACCTTTCTCGCTCTCGTGTTGAGAGCCTTAACTCCTGGTACCGGCTATCGCTGCAGTGTTGGGGAACCGCTTGCTAAGTTTCCTTCAGGATATTATCCTTGCCTTGAAAAAATTGGCAGTTAGAAACTGTTCCAGATCATGCTATATAAAATCTCAGGTCTGAATTAATCTGCAAAGTTTGTTAGAAATGAAGGTCAGGACTTGAATTCGCAGCAATTAGAATCATTGATATTTTCATGGTATCAGCCTCCTTTTCCTGATTATCGACTTCCATGGTGCTAACACCTAAAAAGTTTGCCCCTCTGACCCTGTTTGAGTTTAGATGTAGATTCTGTAATGTTGAGAATATGTTTCTGCATTACTTTTTGTAAGTCAAAGGAAATTTGTTTTAGAAAACATCACGAAAAGAAAATATGTATGCAGAAGTATATAATTTTACATATTTTAATTAAATATTATAGCCAAGTAAAATACCGATCTGAATTCTGCCTTCTCCAACCTTTGCCTCAACACTTAATGCAATTTATTAATGGTGTTCTGACCTACAAGGTAACTAACTCAGAGATCAACTTCCAACACAAACTGCTGGGAATGCAAGCTTGCCAGTATTCAGCTATTTATTGAAAGCAAGGACAGAAGGCTGATCTGGTAGTGGGGGGCCTGAAAAGAAAAGAAATGCCATTCCCTGAGATCCCTTCAAAAGGAAACTCATGATGGTCAGGGTCAGATCCAAGAGGTCCTTGATCAAAGATACCCATCAACGCTTCTGGTGGCACAAAAAAATCTCCAAATACATCCTTCACCAATACTGACGAACGTGCAATCCCTCTACAAATCCACAGGCATTTCAATGTGAGAACTAATGGAAATCCAGTGAAACGGAGGAAACGGGAACTGTCAGGGCATCACTTCAGCGACTCTCAATAATCTTCCCCAATCAAGAGATCGGACGCTGCGCAGCCGTTAGAACTGAAAACACATCTCAGAGGTTTATAATTCCCACAGAAACGTGGGATTTTGGTACCCTGTTTCCTTGGGCCCAGCTGAAATGCCAGAGTTGCCTACGATACATTCATTGACTCTGGTTATAGAGATGTTTTAGTCCTTAACCACATACCAGTATATCACTCTTAGCCTGCAAAGACACCACATTACTGCTCTGCGTGCATGTGCAAATTCTTTCCTGTGTCCCCTCCTAACAACTTCACAGACATTGCCTAATTTCAGTCAAACTCAGCAGAATAGTAGCCAACAGAAAGTATTCCAGTTCTTTCCTATTTTATGAACCTAGTTGTCTAGATAGGGGTGGGGTTTTTTCCCCCCAAAAAAGGCTGGTAAGTTGACCTGATAGCCATCAGAAAATCATCATGGGAAATAAATTGGGAAACCAGACACCTGCTGCTTATTAACAACTTGTATTTTTATGATTTCCTATTCAAAATAAAGCTCCTATAAATGTAAGTTGTGGTAAAGAGAGCTCAGCACTTCTTCAAATCGAAGTCACATGTCCATAAAAGTGGTCACCAGTTAAAGGCTTAGTTAATGTGACTTGGTATACTTATAAGGACTTCATTACCATCATTATCCATAATTAAGAATGTAGCACTTGTGGGACTGCGTGTCTAGGTCTGGAGCATGGGGCTCAAGAAAGATGAATCCAAAATGGAAGAACCATAAAGATGATCAGGAAAGAAACTCAAAAGTCTATTTCCCAAAAGAGGAGTAAGAGAGCTTGGCCAGTTCAACGAATAAAATGAAGACTTAAAAGGGATGTGATTTTTCTTTTTTTTTTTTTTTTTTTGTTAATGAAATAAATTAGGTGGTAGTAAATAGCTAGGAAGCAAGAACATTCGTTCAACTTTAAAAATATTGCTGTCAGTTACACCAGTTGGTGTAACCTGTCCATTAAAATATTTTAATTTGAAGATGAATGATGGTTTCCTACAGTCAGGATAAAGATCTGAAACAGCATTTCATAAGGCCTAATTGAAGGGGGAAAACTAGTAAATTTTAATACGATTACGATGTAGCTGCTTGAAAAATAGCAGAAGGGTGAACGTTACAGTCTTTCCGATCCTATGTCCCCGTAGGTAATGTCACACTGCAAATATGTCCCAGACATACGGAGAGCATCGAATTCATCGAAACCAGCTTCAGCTGCCCAGATCTCTCTCCTCGGAAACCCCTTCCACATTCGCAGCAGATAAGGTGAGAGGCAACAGTCTCCACTATGCAATCTCAAGTTGTCCTCTAAGTAGCTCAACCCTCCGAATTAAATAAAGCAAGGGTCCTATGACTTTGCAACCATAATAATAATCTTTGCCATAGTTTTCCGAGTAAAACGCTCTAGCATATGCATAGTCAAACACACTTCATTGAATCTAATGCCATACAATCCTTTCCCCTTGAGAGAAAACTGCAGTGCAGATTTCTGTACACAGTAGTTTTCTTATGGTCTAAAGATTACCCAAATTTAAAACACACAGGAGGAAAAAAAAAACAAAACAGAGAGAAAGAGAGAGAGACTGTAAGTGGGGATTTTCCATACCTTGGATGCATAGTAAAAAGATAGAATGGTATAACCTTATTTTTTCTTGCTAATACACCTCAACTCTGACCTTCCTGAAAACCAGGACCTCCTGAGTAATATGGTAATTTAATGTGAGGGCTTATATGCTGATTTCTATGGAGTGGGTTGGCTTTGTGAAATACGACGTGGTTTACTTTTAAATAGAGCTCAACTGAGACCTGGAAGTGAACTAGAAACAGGCCTCCAATGGAGAGAGATAAATGCCTAATTTACTGTCCCACTTAATCCAGCACTTTTTCCTTAAGTCATTATCTCCTATTCCTCATTATTGTGGCAGCACAGTCATGAAAGACATGTGCAGTGAGACCATGATTTGAGTACTTCTGTTTACAATAGCCACAATTTATCATTAAAAAAAACCAGTACAGCTGAGCTGCTACATGAAATATTAAAGATAAATAGGATAAGGTCTGGTAATCTATGTTCCAGCTCAGATATACCCTTACCTGGAGAATATCATACACAACTGTAGCTGGAAAATCTGTTTCTCAGGGCATCATTTGTACAGTAACGTGGATTATGGAGGAGACAAGCGGTGCAAGTCAAGCATCAGACAGCAGCTACCGCACATTTCAACATCCTTTTCTACTGGCCGCTTTTTTTATTTATTTGCAAGAGGTAGTATGGCACACGTGGGGCATCAGGAACACTCTGAGCAAGCAAACCAACAACACGTCACTCAGGTCTTCTCTGGATGGAAGTATTAAAAACCTGCAGCTGTATTCAAAACGCTGCGGCCATTTAGGCTTCGACACACGTCTCGATCTTTTCATTGCACCTCGGCACTAAATGAGAATCCCAGCCAGAGAAGGATATCGCGTGTCCTAACATTTCAAGTATGCATATAAATTAAAATATTCTCAAATTAAAAAAAAAAAAAATAGGATCTATAAGTTTGGATCGCCTCAGGGCAACAGTAACCGACTTGTCATGTGCCCATTAAATTTCGTACTCATTAAGGACAACGTCTTTTTAGTACAACAAACCTGTGCAGCCCCTGCCTCACTACAACACACACCTCCCAGTCCCACAGACGTAAAGATTGTCTTCCCATCAACGCACAACTTCATTTACATCGTAGAAATTTCTTCGCTTCATACTTTTTAAAGGGGGTGGGGGGGAACCAGAACACATTCACTCACCAAATGGCTTTGCAAAATGACAGGTTGCAAGGCACAAATTGTTTAAACACTGGAAAATGTCTTGAGGGTGCCCTCGCACCGTGAAACCTGCAGGGAAAAGCTCTCCAAGAACACCTTCCCGCCCGCCCCAGGAGGCTGGAGGTACACAAACAAAAGCTGTACTTCATCACTTTCTGAAATGGCACAATTTGAAAATGCAAATTAGCTAGTTAATTTCTTGCAAATTTCACATTAATTATTACTCTTTATCAGTTTAGATATTAGTGTCATATGTACGGTTATGGGGCTACTTGTCTGCATATTTAGAACAGATGTTTCAAGAAATGTGGAGTGTAAATATTTATGGGTTAAAAGAAGAGACTTTGTAATTTGAAGAGCTCTACTAAGGGTTCTCACACTGCCTTATTCCACACTTTGGAGAACCACTTTTCTGTCGGTTTGTTTTGGAGACAGTCAAATGCTTTATATGTACATGTCAACTGTCACTTGCAAATCTGCTTCTCCAGCTCAAAATATCAAATATTCAACACGCGCAGGCCTAGAACAGAAAATATGGTTTTCCAGAAAGAGTTTTGCTCTTTGTTTTGTTAAGGTCTCGCATCCCATTCCCTTTCCTTCTACTGTTTCCATGACAGAGATACTCGACACCTTTCACAATCAGAGCCAAAATACTTGAGCTGGGAAAATTAAAGATGAAGACACCCAAAGGGACCTATCACTTGCCGGCCTTGGCTGACATTTTTCAGATAACCTAATCCTAACCCAGCGTAAGAGTTATTCCTCCTGTAATCAGACAGAAGAAGTGGCAGCCGGCTGTAGGACATCCTTGTGCTCAGCAGCTCCTCAGCAAAGCCCCAGACACACAAGGAGACCCGTCCTGACACGCGTGGCAAGGTCTCCTGTGTTGCTCAACGCAGCTCTTCCCCCCACACCCTCCGAGCATCCCCCCGTTCTAAACATAATTATACTTAACCTGTGTATCAAAAATTCATTGCATGTAAGTTTGATAGATAGTTCTCAATCTAGTAACGAAAGAGCTAAGTAAATTAACATCAGGCTAAGATTTAGTGTAAATTACCTAATCATTCAGAGCAGATACAAAATGCGAAACATGTGTTTTCTTTTTAACGTTCAATGCAGACCAGACGCCATCCAGGCAGGACTGGACAAATCACACCACCGCTGCGTGCGCAGGCAGGGATGCAGGAACGCAGGCAGCGGCGAGCGGTGCGGCCAAGCGGCCGTCACCCGTAGGATGATGAAGAAGGGGCTATCGCACACTATTAACTCGGGACCCCGCATAAAACTCGTCTGTTGCCTGAAAGCCTTGTCACGGTGCTTGGAAGGAGCACACCTTCCAGGTTCCCCACGCGTGTCCGTGCCACACCAGCACCTCCCAAAAGCTGTTGGGATGTCGACTGGCTCTGTTCCCTTTTTCTGGGTCATCAGGGACAATGTGGCTCCAACACAGAATACTATAAATATTGACTACCAGCGCTAGTAGCGGTGATGTATATTGCTGGTACGTTAGAAGGGACGTGAAGACAAAGCAGAGAAAAAGGGACTTCCCTATCGTGCCTCCGCTGGCAGGCTCGGGCAAACCATTCCCACTCAATTCCTTCAAAACCTCTTGCCCTCTACTCCTCTCACGCAAACTGTTGTAAAGTGCTTCTTGAATTCCTTGCTGTTTCAACCAAGTGCAGTAGGTCAACAGTTTTAAGTGCTGGTATTGCTCATTTTTTCGCTTGGGGGGGGACGAGACTGGCCACCCTAACAACCAACTAAAGCAACAAACTCTCAAGTAAGTTTGGAGTTTCCAACTTCAAATCCTTTTTCCTGTAACTCTGTAAACAATAGAGATAATTTTGCATGATGTAAGTAAAGAAATAAATAACATCTAAGGGGTTTTTACATGGAATAATATCTAGAAACATAACTCAGTGGTGTAGGAGTTAAAGACAGTTATTACCACAGGAAAACAAAGAGCTGTTTGGTTTAGAGCCACTCAGACACCTGCGTATTTCTAAGAAATGAGGGAGGAGGAGTAAGAACCCTTGACTAAACACTGGAAGAGGCAGGTCTCTGCTGAGTGGGGATGCTCTGCCAGTGACGGTACAGCTGAACGATCTCCTCTGGCCTGTTGGCTTCTACTGAAAAAGATTGTTTTAATGCAAGATGATGTCTTTAGTGGTTTTGGAACTTCTTCTGAAGAAAAAAAAAAGTAAGAAATTAGTTGCCCTTACAGATTCACTTATGAAAACATAAGACAAACATATCCTAAAGCCCACTGTGTTAAAGAATCCATGACTATTTATTTTTGCCCGGGGTCTAGTTTCTGGTGGTTTCCCTTCCTCCTTAAACAAACCTCAGCACAAACGTACAGGAAAACACTGGGCCACAAAGCCATTTGTCCACAGAAGGGGTGACCAGGCAGAAGAAGGCCTGGCCCAGGACTTGTGTCCTGCCACGTGCCGGCGGTGCCAGCCCAGCCCCGAGGTGCTCCCTGCGACTCTGTCCATACCCGTAACATTGCCCTAGCCCATTCTTACAACGTCTGCCAACATTTTCAAATGGGGAGAAAGACATTCTCCTAGAAATAGGCAAGTATTTTTTGACCAAAAATAATTATTTTAGATTATTAAAATATGCAGGAGTATTATAATAATTATTTCATTTTTGTTGAATCAAAAGTACTTTGGTCAACTCGAAAGAAAAATTGGTTCAGTTTCACTCAATATAATTTTGATGAAAATTATCCTAAAGCATTTCTAAAGAAAATTTAAAAAGTTTTAAAATAAGTTCTATAACTTTACAAAAAAAAAAAAAGAGAGAAAGAAAAAAATAAAAAAGAACCAAAGCATTTTATTTTAGGTCCAGCAAATATTTGGTTCAAAGAATAATGAAAGCGATAGAGTGTGGAGAAAACACTCAATTTCATTTCGGTTCCTACTCTGTCTCCCTTCCCTCTGGTTTTCAGGCTGTCACCAATTTAGGAAAAAAACATTCACCTATTGTTCCTGCTACTCGGGATTTTTTTTTTTCCTGAATATCAAATTTCTTATGAAGCTAATTATTAAATCTTCTAAAATTAAACACTCGTCAGAACAGTACATAATGGAATGAAAACATTGCATCCAACCCTCCCTCTCCTTTCTGTCCCACTTCCCATTGGAAAGCTCAAATTCATTATTAAAAATGGATAACAATCCCCACCACATTTACAGCAGGAAAATACAGTTACCGCTGGTTTTTTTAGAGAGGAAAACTATGCAACCCAAGAATACATTGCTGGGAGATGCTTTCAGTGCAAACAGAAACAAGGTCTGTTGACACCGTAAGCGGAGCAACAATTACAAACCGGTTTAGATGCATTAGTACTGGGTTTTGAACGTACCACCATACTGCAGCTTCACAGCCCGCAGTTTCCACCCATACTGAAAGATGGCCAGGAACAGCAGACAGCAGCAGTCTATAACATTTTCTTTACTTGCAGCACATTTCAGACTTTCTAATCACCTACAAAGCCCGCTAAGTCCTAGTCTTTGTCAGCTCTCACTTCAACGTACTTCAGCATCCAACAGACATTGTAGGTAGAAATATGTTTAAAGTCCTTCACGATTTCACAGGGCAAGCAAAGTTTCCTCTGTTTAGGCAAGCCTAAATACCAAAACCAGAACACTGCACAAACTTTTCTATTTCTTTCCCCTCCGTGAGTTAGGATTTTTGCCACTCCTGGGTACACTCAATATATTTACAACAGCAGGACCACATTAACTCCAGAGGCATTAGTCTGAATGTTTATGTGCAAAGAGTCCAGCTCATCAGAATTAAGGCTCGCTCAAACAGTTTGCTAATGCCAGAGTCTAACAAGTTTCAGAGCACGGCAAATATCTTTATTGGATTTAATTGTTACCACTCACTTAGTCTTCCTACAGTTTTGCGCTCATGTTTGTAAGAGCCATGCAAGTGCTCAGCTGCTACGTCAATCGACATATTGTAAAATGATTAAATGAATAAATATTCGGCTATATGTATAAATGACCTATCCTAGGGGACAAGAGCCATTATTCACTGAGCATAATGCATCTCAAGGAAAGCAATGAAATTAATCAGAGGTCTGGAAAACCTGACATCTGAGGAAAGATTAAAAGAACTGGGGTTGTTTATCCTAAAAAAGAACATTTAGTAGAGGACATGATAACAATTTTCAAGTATGTCGACAGCTGTAGCAAAGATGGAAGGAAAATCAGTTTTTCATACTTATGGTGGATTGGAAAAAAAAAATAGGGGATTTAAATTGCACCAGGGGAGACACAGGTCTTGTGGTATGGAAAAAAAAAAAAATAAATTGAACAACATGGGAGGGTAAAGCACTGGAATAGGTTTCCTGGGAAATTTCTAACACTGGAGCACGTATACCTTGTCAGCAGCGAGATGGGTAAGGTGAGCCGTGCCGGGAACGCGGCCCCGATGACATCCCCTGGTGCTTTTCCAGCCATGTTTTCCTATGAGCCACACAAAAGCTCACTCTATTGGAGAGGAGTAGAATGTCTTGCTAATTGAATGTCAAAGCAATTAAAGTGGGTATAGACTTCTCTCAACATTATCTTGACTTGATAAAATAAAGTTGTTTTGACAACGCACACTGACGATTCCTGATTTTCAACTGCAGCTATTTTTCTTGAGGCAAGACATGGAAAATGTTGAGACTTGAGAGTGAATTTTCAAAGTATATGCAGAAACATTATTTTCAGAATATGCCTATTAGACAAGACTAATCAGTGATTTTCAAGGTATTTCCATGATCATAGCTACCTGTAACCTAAAGCTTATTTCCCTCCCACCCTCCCCACAAACGCTACTGGACTGCTACGTGCAAAGCATTCCTAACGCAGGTTAACAGGTTTGCCTTCCAGGCATGCTCAAGTTCATGGTCCAGCCCACATGATGATAGCTACAGTATTTAATGCCAGAATTCAACTATCTCTTCATTTGCTGATATTCTCACATAAACATGTATTTTAACCACAAATGCTATATGCACGAACACAAAAAAAATTGAAGAAATATCATGCTGTCAGTACTTCTTGCATTTTTTTTTTTTTCTTTCCCAGCATCTTCTGTCTAGACCCAGTTCAATACTCCCCTTCATCCCTGGCAGTATGGCTCATGCTTTGAAAGTGAGCTCACTAAATTTTGACCTGACTGGGGAAAGACTCCATCGATCAGAAGCAAAAAAAAAAAAAAAAAAAAAAAAAAAAAAAAGAGCAGAAACTTGTGTTCAAATTACTCGTCCCCATCTAGGAAAACAGGGAAACTCATGTGGATCCCACTTCAACTAGGCTTAATTCCCCCCCAAAGTCAGTTGCCGGGAACAGACACATAAGCCTTGAACAAAGCATACAAGCGGCCATCCTGGCTTAGACCAAAGACATGTCTACCTTGGCGAAGAGTTTAAGCATAGAGAGAACATCCAGTGATATTTCCCCAGAACACTTGCCCAGCAATTTGAGTCTTTGCAGCTCAGGGATTTCCTGAGCCAGAGGTCAAGCCTTCGCATTTAACAGCCTTTATCTCATCATCTTGCTCAGCTGCCCTTTGAACCCCCGTAAACTTTCGGTGTTGAGGAGGTACGCAGCTTCACTACCTCTTGTGCGAGAGAAGTGCATCTGTGCGCCTTGAGCCCTGCCTCTGCAAGCTCTCCCGTGCAAAAACCAGAGGGCAAAACACAGCCCTGAAAACCACCTGGAGACCAGAGCTGACTTCCCCCCGGTGACTTCCACCACAGCCCCTGCCAGCCTGGAGGGCCAGACCCACTGGGTGGTTCCCCACACGATGGCTGTGCTCTCCATCCCTTTCCCAACAGTCGCTAACACGGCTTGTTTTCAGCTGATGTCCTCAGGCGCTGCTACTGCAATAACCCCGAGATGTGCTTAAACGCTTCTCTGAATGAGCGCGCTAAACTTCGATTGTCCCGTCTCCTCTTTTTTAGATCTAAACTTCCTGCCTGCATCCTTACTGAAAACGCTCAGGTGGAGTTGACCCCCTTCCGCACGCAGAGTTTGGTCCTCCAGCACAGCCCCGTGTGCCCATCACCCCCCAGGGCCACCCATCGTTTCAGCATTTCCAGCTGTAAGAAACGCACTCCTGAAAACGCTGGCATGCAAGAGAACACGTGCAGAAGAAGCGTTGATGCTCAGATGTGTCCTTCACATTGCTATTAAAATAAAAGAGAGGGGAAAATCCTACGGGAAAGCTTTTGTTTCTCCCAAACCGCTTCCAGAAGAGGAGCGAGAGCTAAAGCAGCACTCCGCAGAGGGGCCGCGCACACCAGGCACTGCGGAACAAGCTCTGCCCGTCTGGCGAGCTGGCAGGAACGGCAAAGCTTTGATAGGCGAGCAGCCTCCGCATCCGTAAACCGGCGCATCCTAGACAGGAATATATCCAGTACGGTGCCTGGTGCAAAATTCAGCTATCTGGCTTCATCTCCTGCAAGAAGGGGTAGAAATTAACTCTGTTCCCAAGTGCCTCACTAGCCATTCCCATTTCCTCTTCTGGGTTAGGATTTTTAAAGCATCCTGTAAACAAGAGACTTTTGAGACAATAAACTTGCTTTCCCAAAGACAGAGAAATCTAAGAAAGAGGGTGGGCTGAAGAAAAATCTAAGAATAAGGCTTTTCCAATAGCTGATAATTTGTCTGACACAAGATGCAAAAGTGTTAGGCAAGTTACTTGCGAAGAATAATTGGCCAGTTCTGTTAAGTAGGGGGCATTAATGAATTCTGCTATCAATCTTTGACCTTTGCAAATTATATTTCCAGAGTTCTGGTTGCACACCTTTCCACAGCATGGCCTATGCGAGATAAAAAATAAATGCCTTTATTTATTGTCATGTTTTTTCCTGTCATTTGCATAAGTAGTCTATTAAATGCGAGCTCACTCTTTTCTAATGCCTGCACTTACTGAGCTCGAGGGCACAAGTCTCCACATTGCCAAGAAACTTGTCCAATACTTTATTGCATTCCTGCCATGCTCTCCCTCACGCTTCCATCACAACTTAAAAAATATTTACATTGGTAAAATATTGCACAACAGCGTAATCACGACATCGTATATTGCTGCAGAAGACAGCGTTCCCTTGTTTAGTTAGAAGCCCCAGATAAACGTTGCGAGGAGATGGGAAGGAGTGGAGGAAATGGGAGAGCCACCCAGGGAGACATCGCCAGTTCTGCAACTGCAACGTCAGGGACCAGGAACGTCACCAGCGTCCCCACGCCCCCCTGAGCGACCGACAAAGAAACAGAACGACTGCATTTGCACCAAACTACTTAGAACCAATATTTCATAGTTTTGCGGTAAGCGTGGTACCAACTGTGGTCACTTGTAGGCTTTCTACTTCTGTGCCTTGGGCCAGGCATTGCTTTGTGCAGCAGTTTTCAAAAAAAAAAAACAACCACCACCAAAAACTAACCAACAAACCAACCACTAAACAAACCCACAGAAACCCACAGCCCAAGTGTAAGCTCCATCACCTTAAAAAAAAAAAAAAAAAGGGAGGGGGGAAGAAAAGTCTATCCATTACTCTCTCCCATATGAACAAAGATAATATCAGCAATTATAGAAACATAACATGTTTTTAAAGAAACCACTGAAGCATAAACTGAATTATTTCAGTACGTTACTGCTCCATAGAAATAACACTCACTCCTTAAAAATGCAGGCGCAGGGATGAGAAATACAGGCGGAATGAAGGGAAAAGCAGAAAACAAGAGAGTCTGCTGTGTGCAGCCCAGAGCGGGCTCTCGTGAAGGCAGCCGGGCTCAGACCCTCCGCCTCACCCCGCTCCCAGCTTACCCAAGTCCCGGCTGCCTGGGGGTTTTGTTTTCCTTCTCTCTCTCTCTCCAATGGGACAATTTGTCCGCTGTGTTTTTCTGCCATCACGGGTGAGGGGCTGGCCCCTGAGATCGTCAGCGCTCAGCTCAGCCTCTGGGATGTGCTGGTTTGCCATGGCCGAAATGGCCCCCGTGCCCCCCCAGACATTCGTATCAACACACCCCAGGGGTTTTATAAAAGATGGATACTTAGGATGGCTATTTGATAAGATGTAGAAGTATCAATTCACAGGCAATTTACATTAAAAAAAAATATTAAAAATAGCACCCGAGAAGCAATTTTTTCCCGATTCTGATTTCCCATGTTGTTTTTTTTTTTTAATTTAGCAGCCCTCCAAAACTGCATTTGCGAGAACATTATCACAGACACCCCAAACCAAGTTCATCCCTGGCTCCATCAAACTCTATGAAGAGTCAACCATGCCACACCAGAGATCTGGCTGTTTACCCTATCTGCACGATACTCTGTTTTAAAAAGTGATTCCTCCCAAATCTGGGGGTGTTTTACACCCTTTCCTTCCACAGGCTGCACGCCATCCTGCAGAAAATCCACGTTCACCCATTTTTCCTGCTTTCGCTCCACAGACGAGCCATCCCGAGCCACACAGACCCCTTTCGTGCTCGGATCTCGCTCGTCCGCACTTCGACAAATCCAGAGCGGCTCCACTGATATTAAAGGTATTGGTCCGGACTTACACCAGAGCAAACGAGCACACGGCTTGACCTTTTCTCTCCTTCCTTTCAGACCTCCTAATGGGTTTTTTAATAGAAAAGATAAAATATTTGTAAAACAAAGGAAATCCCTCAAATACCATGTAAATTCCCCTTCTAATTTTCCCAGATTCATTTTGAAACTCCTTTAAAAAAGAAAAATAAAATCCCGCAACAAGAAATTGGCAACACTTTCCCCTCAGACCTGCTTTTTGGTGGCATCCCTAAGCTGCCACCCCCGTGCTCTGCCCGGCCCCCCAAAAACCTGGGACAGGCGTCGTGCTTTGAACTGCCCTTGCGTTTCAGGGTTTCAGCCAGCCCCTTCACATTAAAATTTCCTGCAGCGATGCAGCTTTGCTTTTGCCTTTGAAGGTTAATATTAATGAAATCTTAAGGACCTCATTCAGCTGAGGACAGGCAGTGCACGGATTCCTTTTGGTTATGGCTTCTCGGGCAATCCAGTAAAATCCAGCATCTTTCTTTACTTCACATATTTTCCTTGTCCTTAGGTTTGCTTTTAACACACTCCTCCTCCGACGCTCCCAAGGTTTCCCGTTTGGCATTTGCTTATTCATTTTGTTAGAAGTGCAGTAAGTGGATTCATATACTTCTAGATTCATTCAGTCTTTTAAAGTTATTAACAAGCACAGCTCTTCTGAAATGAGTGAAAGCTAATGATAAAAATACCCAAACTTTCATTCTCTGCCTCAGACAAAGTACTTTTGCTGAAATCAAAAAGTCCCACTTTCATTTGTGTCATTTTTTTTAAACCTAGTAATCACAGCAAAGCAGCATTACTAACTTTTGAGTCATCAGCAGCACAAATAAAGCTTTCACAAATTGCAATAATTTCTCATCAAGGCTTCCCCACAGAGAAAAGAAAAAAAAAAAAACCCACAACAAATTAACACAATGGTGCATATCAAGTCAAAGGCTGGTACAGAACATTTTTGGGAATAAAAGAAATTGCAGAAAACAAAAGCAGAACATCCAACAGGAGCAGGACAGGGTGACACGGAACCGCGCCTCTGCAACAGCCCCGTGCGCTTGGGCAGAACGACCTTCGTCACTCACAAAGTGCAGTCTCTCACTGATAAAACAGCTGGGAAAAACCCACTCCTGAGCAGGGCACCCCAAACGTGCTCTTTTTCTGACCTTGAAGGAGAACTCTCCACTTTCTGCAATGGAGAAGAAGAAATGGGAGCCCCCTCTCTTTTCTTTACACTAGAAATAAGACAGATAACAAAGGTTTAATCTGCAGAGGGGCTGAGGTTGGAAGGGGGCTCTGGAGGGCACCGTGCCCAAGCCCCTGCTCAGGCAGGGTGACCCAGAGCCGTTGCCCAGGACCATCTCCAGAGGCTTCTGACTGTCTCCAAGGCGGGAGCCTCCACCGCCTCCCTGGGCGGCCTGCACCAGTGCTCAGTCACCGTCATGGTGTCAAAGTGTTTCCTGACGTTCAGGGGGAACCTCCCGTGGTTCAGTCTGTGCCCACTGCCTCTTGTCCTGCCACTGGGCACCTCTGACAAGACCTGGCTCTGTCCTCTTTGCAGCCTCCCTCCAGGGACTTACACACGGTGGTGGGATCCCCCTGAGCCTTCTCTTCTCCAGGCTGAGCAGGCCCAGCTCTCAGCTCTTCCCCATAGGAAGGATGCTCCAGTCCCTTAATCATCTTCATGGCCCTTTGCTGGACTCTCTCCAGCATGGCCATGTGTCTCTTGTACTGGGGAGCCCAGAACTGGACCCAGCCCTCCTGCGTGGCCTCACCAGCACCAAGCAGAGTGGAAGGATCACCTCCCTTGACCTGCTGGCTACACTCCTCCCAGTGCAGCCCAGGACACCGTTGGCTTTCTCTGCGGCAAGGGCGCATTGCTGGCTCGTGGTCACCTTGGTGTCCATCAGGACCCAATGCTACTTGTTTCCTGCAGCAGCATTTCTTCCCGTCAGCACCGCATTTTCCCCACAGCTTCATCTCCAGCTTCCCGAGCACCTCTCTGCTGCTTACAAATGATCCCTGGGGCACCGTAGCCATTAACTCAATCACTGCACAAGAGAGTCTCTTTTTCCACATCCAGCAAGTAAAAATTCACAAACCTAAATTAAATTGACTGTGATGCAACCCATCACTCTCCTGTAACCCTGACAAAAAAGGATGGCTCTCCTGCATGGGCAGGCTGCGTGGACCTCAGTTTAATTAAAAACCTACAGGAATCATTGATCCACACTCACACCCTTTGGTGTTTTTTGCTGATGCTGCAACTTCACGACAAATCTGGATTTTATTTAGAAATACGTTCTAACACTCAGCACAGAATTACGCTTCCCTTTATCACAGAGCTGCTCGGCGCGGGTCCCCGCCTGCCGGCACGCCATCCCTTCCCATCGCTCGCAGCCTCCTGCCAACACCGGCTTCGCAGCAGCCTTGACTCAGCAAGGACGAGTCCGACGGATCACAAACTACGTCCTGCGCCTCGGCAGAGCGTTTGCTTATAGTAAACAAAACTCTTAATTCCTTTATGCGGAGAATTAACGTCCTAAAACTGCAACTTTCCAAATCCCATGGCACTTGGCAGCGTTGAAACACCTCAGGTGTCTGTATGTTTTGAGATAAATAACGTGAGCAAATCCTGCTCCAGTATGCAATTACTGAATCTTTCAGAGAACGCACTGTGTATTTTTTCCCCCCACTACTACCTTATTTTCTCTCCTCCTCTTAAAATATAGTGTGTCTATTAAGGATTATAGGGCAGAGAATGGGTTTTATTAAATATTAAATTTTCTATGGTATATGTAATTTGGAGTTTGTCAGATCTGAGTCTCAGTAAGTTACAAGCTCAGAATTTGTAGACTAGATTATATATTTTATTGGATCTCCACTGGGCAGCATCCATCACGTACTTTCTTTTACCTCTGTCAGTAAGTAACAATTAAGGTGAATTTATGACAACAACCGTTCTAACAGATATACACAAAAGTTTACAAGCGCTTATTTTGCCAGACCACCCAGCCACCACCACCAGCTCCGCACGGCCGCGTGTGCGCAGGACTTCCTGGTGGGGCAAAGTGCCCTTTGGGGGTGCTGCCAAAATTCAGTAGTTGCCTTTGCTGCACGCGGGGTGAACCCTCGAGAGGCACAAACAGCCCCGCGAGTGCAGTTGTGGGGCAAAGCCGATGTTCTGCTCTGCTAGACTGCAACTGCATCCACCAAAGAAATTTGTTCTTGAAGGAGACTTCCAACCACGCCCAAAATTCCCTGGTTCCAGTTCTGCAGTCCCCTTTAACACGTCCTTACCCTTAAGCAGCAATTTGCAAGCGTGGAGCAGGGGTAAAAAAAAAAAAAGCTTTTCATGTCCTTAGAAATGAAACCTCTTACTTAACGCCTTGCTAGCTTATCTGCAAAATGTCAATTCTTTTAGGAATTATTGTTGCAAAAGAGAAAATCAAGATCATTTACATCCATTTTATGCCCCAGCCAGCCTGGAACCCAAAGCAGCCAAGTTATTTCTTTATTTACTGCTATTATGAGGTGTGAATACGAAAAGGTCTTTCTCTTCCTCGTGAACCTGAGCAACCAGAGGGAGCAATCCAAAAATCCACGAGAGGGAAAGAATTCCTCAAAGTGACTCTAAGTGCGCGTCCTTTGAGGATCTCGGGTACCTCATCTCACAAGCAAAACAGGTAATTAGCAGTTTCAGCGCTCAGACGTTTCGTGATGTCTCTGAGAGGTGCCGTATACAACGGCACCAAACACGCTCGCATTTGTCACTGGAACAGACCCTGCTGCAGCAGAGCACAAACCTGGGGGCACAGTCAATGACACGCACCGACTCACCAGATAACACTACTCCTCGCTGCTAAATACGGGACAGATTTGGTTATTAACTTATTTCTGCGTGTATTCTGTAGGACACGAGGCAGGTGAGTTCAGGCTAAATACCAAGAAAACATCAGTAAGAGTGGAATTATGCATTCAAGGCTTATTTTTCAAACAAACCTACATCAAGCAGCCTCATCACCTATTTTTTATTTTTAATCTTAGTAGCCCTTTTCATCCAAAACACACACTGCCAGAGAACCAGGCGTAACAGCGCTGTGGCAGCAGGAGATGCTGAGCAGGTAATCAGCTACAAAAGGAAAGTACAATAAGCAAAGCAGCTGATTTTCGATACTCGGTCGGGGGAAAAAATTGAGAAAATTTTCAGAAGCGGCTAAAAATAAATTCACTTAGATTTACTTCACCTTTAATAATGCCAAATAGCAACAGCAAGAGTCAACAATGGTTAGCTTTTTTTTTTTTTAATTCCAGAGTTACTTTTTCAATGGGCAACAGAGAACGAATCAAGATACTATTACGTCTAAAATTAAAAAAAAAAAAAGTAAATCGACTATTAAATTTTAAAATGAAAAAAGAAATTACTACCAGGAGCTCAGAAGTTTTGTAGGGTACGTGCTGTGGGTTGGTGACAGCGCGAGAGGGAACCGGGCACACGGTTTGAGGAGCACCGCGGCTCTGAAGACCTTTGGGAGCAGCTTTGCTCCCCCGCCCGCTCCAGCACCCTCCTCCAGGTGGGCAAAGCTCAAGCGGGAGCTTTTCCAGGCAGATCCAGGATTGCTCCCAGCCCCGCACCCACCTTCTGTGCCTCTACCCCCCCTTAACCTAAACAGAGTCCCCAGAGCAGAAGTCAACAGCCCAAGCCCTACAGCTACACGACAGCGGAGCCCCACCAGAGCGGTGGATTTTTGCAAAGAGCGAGTAAATGAATAAACAACATCACAAGGAAGAAAAAAAAAAATCTTAAATATTCTTAATTATGGTGGAGTAGCATCCCAATTTTTTTGATACTTTTGAATAAGAAGGGTGATTACAAAAACCAGAATTTTAACAATGTGAGATGCAGATTGACTGGCAAATCTCTCCTGAGAAATAGAGAGTAAATACTTTTTCTTAACGCACTTTTGTGAATGCCTACTGTACGCTCAAATATATTTTTCTGTAGGGCTGCATGTGAGTACACAAGTATTTGTATATGTACACAACTAGAAAAAAAACCTACGAGCAAACAACAAAGTGTGCACATATATATTCAGAAATCCTCGATAATATTTCAAGTCAGAAGCTTCAACAAATTTACCAGTGGGGACTAAAGCACAACTTCTGCTCAAAGACAAACTGAAGTGGGTTTCCTCATCAAACAGATGAAATGAACTTAGAAAAGAGCATTATTACTTTTTGTTTAATTTCCCATATCTACCTTTTTTTCTTTATACACTCTGGCTGTTACGGGTACCACAGGCAGTGACATACAGACGGGGAAGGGACATGACATACATAAAGCAAACAGAAGCTGAACAAAACACAAGACGACGGCATTTACAACCCAGCTGACAAAGCCAGTCACTTCACTTTAAATAATGTGGCAGGCAGCAAAAATATAGTAATTACAAGAATTTCATTTTCATTAACTAATAAACCAAGGAAAACAATTTAAGTATCTGAATGTCATTTTTCAAATGAAAATAAACTGTAAACATTTGAATAACATCACAGCAGGGATAATATACCTAAGGAAACCTATTGAAATATGCTAGTGAATTCATCCTCTTTTATCACATTAAAACTGCAATTGACTGTAAACCTCCTACCACTCTCCACTGAGACTTTAATTGTAAAGATTCCTGTTACATATCATATTAGAATTTAGTTAAAATTGTTGAACACATTATTTCCAATCAGACAGCCAACCATCACTCACAAAGATTTTTAAAAAGGTGATTAATAATTCATCTCAGATAAGGAAAAGATCTATATTTATACCATCTTCTCAGCCACCATAAACTACCTGACAATTGTTCAGTAATGATGCCCAGTAAATTCTTTAAAATGGTAATTTGTCATTCTGTCACTTCATTTGTGACCTAAAATTCCTCACTTGAGGCATCATCAAATAAATTAATCACTTTCCAGGATCCATTTCTCTGTTCTGCACGTTATTATGCCCAGGCTCTCTTGTGTTTCTCTTCATTTACATATATTTAATGGCTCAGCAGTGGTTCACTATGGCACATAACGCACACATCTCATTACAGGTGAAATATTCTAACTGCCACTATCACTGGGAAAGAAAATAACTCTCCCAATTTAATTTTCCTGATGTAACAAAACCATGATTCTTCACTATGAAATGTTGATGCCATCCATCAGTCACAATCAATAAAATCATCATAGAAGTACGCCTTCTTTAGCATCATTCCTTCATACCGGTATTATTTGAGGGAGGTAATTAAACTCATAATATGTAATGAATGTAAATGAAGAAAAAACCCTCATGTTCTCCCTCTAACTATGCTTATTTTACTGCTTTGATTTAAAGTATTTTTACATCTCACAATCTATGAAATACACAAAGCCCTGAAGGAAAGGCATCAGAAGTACAGTAAGCATCAATCAATACATATAATGACTAATTAAAAAGGAACATATTTTAACATTAAAAAACCACCAAATGCTGTTATTTATAGATTTTTCACTTAAAATGATGCATTCCCTCTGGACTAATGTATTTGCTGTCTTTCTGAGATATAGATTGCAATGCACTAGTTTCAGATACTGTTGCTTGCACGTGTTACCCATAAAATCACTTTTTTTTTTATCTGGTCCACCACAACCATTTAAAAAATACACACACGCGTGTGTATATATATGCAAACTCTTCTTACACGAGAGAGAAAACCTTAATAATTTCAGTCTCATATATGTGCCTGTGCTCATATAAGTCAAGAAAGAAAACAGTCTCTTAGAAATGATAACTTTTAAAGAAGTCCACCAAAAAAAAGGGGGGGGGGGGGAGTTTAGAGCAATATGTTTTCCCATAAGGAGCAAAAAGACATCACCTCCCTTGTAAATATTCACATGACTTTGCTTACGTTTATAAAGCACGATGAATAACGCTTCTCTCGTGACGAGACACTGCCCACTCCTCAGAGCCCACTACCCCCCACGGCTGGTGGCCACCCGCACCCCCGGGGCACTGGGAGACACATGGGGCATCCTCCACGAGGAGGATGAGAAACCATCCCTAGCTTCTGCTCAAAATCCTTCCCTTTAGGTGAATTCCCCCGTGCATTCCTCACGCCGAGCAGGAGGGGAACGATGGAGAACGTGGCCGGTGTGACCTGGCCAGGCGACGGACAAACTGCCCACGACACTTCATTCTGCTCTCCGACTAATTGCGATACTGCTATTTTTAATAGACGTTTATTTTTAAACAATATGCCTCTCTGCCTCACCCCGTGGGGTTTGAGGGATGGTGTTAACCCAACGCACACCCAAGCTTCGATGGCCACCGTGGAAGGAAAAAGCTGATGGCCGCAGGGTTACCGCTGCACCGGATGGGGACTCAGCTTTGCACGGTGGTGACAGTTAGAAACAGGCTGGCAACGGAGCTGGTGAAACGCACATTCCGGGAAGTGAAGTTTACAGTAAGGTTGAGAGAGAAATCGGAAAAAGAATGCACAACAGAAAAACATATTTTTAATAACTATTAATTCACAGCTCTGTATGAAACTTCAGCGCCACAGAAGGCACAGGCTTTGCTTTTTTTTTTTATTTAAATTATTATTTTTGTTTTCCAGGCAGCTTTCCATCAGAAACATACGTCCAAAGAGGTGGGCTACTCACCCTGGGGCGAACGCAAAAAGGGCCCATCCCTGCCCAGGGACACCGCGGCTGCCCTGGCTGAAATGGGCAGCAAGGTGTCCTTTGAAGGGACAGCAAGTCACGAATTACCTACAGTATTTAAAAAAATTCAGGACTTCAAAAACACTAATTAGCAAGTATTGCCATTTGCATTTTCTTAATTTTTCCTCTGCAGAGCTCCGCAGCAGACAAGCAGCCCAGTCGGAGCCGCTGGTGCTGCCACTGCTCTGTGTTCCAGTTCGGCTGCACCCGGGTCCAGACAATTAGTGCAGTTAGTGCCCGGAGCACCCTTCCCCGGGCACGGAGGTGTCTCTGCAGGCACCCGGGGGCCGGAGCGGAGGGAATTGTCTCCCATGAATAATGCTGTTTGCACACAGCTGGTCAGCGGTTCCCTGCACTTCGGTGGTTTCCTTCGAGCCATGCCCAGTCGACGTACGAGCACGTACGAGGGGACCGACAGCCGGTGCTGCCCCTCCGCGCTGCCGGGGTGAGCGTGGAGAAGGGACGGACCCACAAAACATTAAAACACATTTAACACCAGCTGCATTTACCAGGCGATCAATGGTAAATTAAAAAAAAAAATTAAAAATGCCAGTTGTCTATTTCTTGGCACTTCTTTGCTAACAGAGATAATGAATAGAGCAAGTTGTTCTCATTAACCCCTTGATGCTGGGACTCGCTGACTTCGCCTGCACCAGAGAGCAAAATGCTCTCCCAGCATATTCCCAAGAAAAGGAAATTTCTTCTGGTAATTGCATTCTGCCGCCATACGACGACCTCACAGCTATCAGCTCACGCAGACTCTTACATTACTCACGTATGTACGTATACACAAACCCACACACGTTTTCTGTCCCCGTCTCCCGCGCTGTTTTGCTGTGTGCTGTTGAGCTGTCATGTTTCCCTCCAGAGGTGGTTGTAGTTCTGTTCAGGGTGAAGCAAACTCTTGTTGTAGGTTCCTTCTACAGAGGTTACACAACTGCACTTACAGAGCACGTTCAAACTCGGTAAGAGCACGATATAACACAGGACCCGAGCCTATGGCACAAACTGCACCCAACAAAAACTGACTGTGCCATGGCCACGCTCGCCTGACCTCGGGATCTCCTATAGACTGGCTCAGAGAGAACGAACTACCCGTGACCCACACAGAGCTCAGTTTCTCCAACCTGGACTAAAAACCCCAAAACAGATAAGAACCTGCTCTGTGGTATTTCTGTGCCCATAGAGAAGCAAAGGATGAGGGAATTTGGAGCAGGAGCTACCAGCAGCACACACCAAACAGATGAAGCTTTTCATACCATCGACCACAGGAAGCCCAAAGCCAGATGATCCTACACCTGGGAGAACCCAACTCCCAACGGACCGATCCACAGCCTCCACCTGACAGAAACCAGACCTGGCTCAGATACCACCAACGACCCGTTCTCTACGCCCAAAGAGCTTTGGGGGGGAATTTATCTTGCCCCCTCGCACCCTGGCTAACTTACCTACAGCTATACCTACATCATACTTGAACGAGCCGTATAGGCCCACCATCGTCCTGTGTCAGGTGCAGGTAGTATGGGTTCAAGGGGATTTCAGTCCAAACTCATATTAACCACACAAGTACAAATTTTCATGTCAGATTCCAACTTGGATATCCGTCCACTTCATTTTGAAAGGAAATTTGAACAGCGTACGAGTGGTAATTATCGAACTTTGAAGCTGAGCGCTCAAAATGCAAGGGTTGATGCTACAAGTGAAAGTTTGGCTTAAATCCTCACCTCCACTTTCTGTCTGCAGACTAGGATGATTTACGATAGGAAAATATTCCAAAGACTTATTAAAATAAGGGTCTGTTTATCAAGTTAGCCATGCACAAGCTCAGTACTATTTCAGAACCACTATTTATTGAGCTAACAAAAACAGCATTCCAGATCTTATCTCGCATTCCCTGGCTATTTATTGGCATAATGCTTAATTTTGAGTTATTCGTAATCCAGTAGTTATGACTAGTTGAGTTGCGTTAGCACATCCCTGGTACCCTTCTCCCTGTTACCTGGCATTTCTCAACTCGCCCATGCACTGAGGCCACAGAACTACCTACAGGAGGCTTTAGGGTCACATTTTGTCTATTTAATTTCATGCAGCATTCAAACATTTACGATCGTCATGACGTCTAGAAATTTTAGTCCCATTGAAGTAAACAGCAGAACTCCCATTGGTTTCCACAGGACCAAGACTTCACTGTTACAGTAATTTCCAGCGACAGGAAAGAGGAAATATTACATCAATGTATTTCTGTTTTTCTCCTTTTTTCCAATAACTGCTATCACTGTTGCTGGTATGTGAGGCCCATGAGATATAACAGAACTAGCAAGGTTCTCTTCACAGCCATTATAATACTTGCTCATAATACGTCTTGTGAGAGGACTATGATTCATTTTTACTACTCATTAGGTGGCTTTGCTGGTACGCTATGAATATTGTAGTTTATGCATGAAAAGTCTGTTACCTGCAATATTTATAATTCTTAAATTCTTTAATAACTACTTAGATATCTAACAGATGCAAGAGTGCACATCAGGGTGAGTATGTTGTGAAACAGGACTATTATTACGTTCAATCTGGCAACTCTGTTCTTGTGATGTGAGTTTGTTACCAGTTAGGAGAGGCACGTTTTAATATGGTTCCTTATTTCTCAACAGCCCCCTGGAATTACACCAGTTTTCTGTTTAAAAGCTTAGTTCTGATAATTTTGTATTTATTTTTTATAAGTGTTTGCCTGATGAGAACTTCAAAAGTGCTGAACACAAAGCCAGTCTGATGCAAGAAAGAGTAATACTGCCTGTTAGCGCTACTGAGGACGTAAAGCTAACAGTCTAACAGGGTCCCAGTCACCCCAGTGCGCTTATCATAACATTTGCATAGCAAGGACACATACAAGGTTAAAGGCAATTTAAAAAAAAAAAAAAAAAAGTAATTTGGTCTTAAGACCAATTTGCCTTGGTTCTAAGCCTTTGTATCTTGGGTTTTAATGACAACTGGCTATTCACAAGACATTCCAAGGTAATAAAGAATTTATAATTTTCTACAGCTTGAATTGCAGGTTGTAGATCTTGAAGATGAAATCTGCTCTCTAGTGCAATGGTTCACTGCTGTGGTTACACTAACTTCACCGTCAAAAATAACTTCAGCTCAATGCCGAATGCTCTTCTATGGGTTGTTCTGGAGCACTTCACAACTCTGAAGTCTAGACTGTGACCTTTTGCAGGTGAAAATAAAGAGCGGTCTGTCTCATCAGACACAAAAGGATTGCAAAGGTGCCATGGAAGGTGTGAGCACGGTCAACATCTCAGACAGCTTTAACCTTCCTACCAGGTGGGAAAGCACCCTCTTTCTGGGCTGCTGCCATGGCCCACCACCCCCAGGTTATTCAAACTCCTGGATGGTGAGCCTGGTAAGAAAAAACAGGCAATATTCTTCAAAAGCACTTCCAACACTTCTTTGACACAACAGCAATACCAACACCTTATCTAAGCCAACAGGGTAATGCGCAACCCTCGTCCTTGCCCGAGCAGCAGCAAAACCATCTGACTGCACCCCGCAGGTCTGAGGAAGCGAGGGCACATCGGCGGCACAGCCGACACCTCCGACCTGCCCGGCAGCTTCACGTGTGTTGAGACGCAGAGGCTCGGCCGGGCAGAGCTGACCCAGGGCGAGAGCTGAACGCAGGCTCCATCACCAGCAGTCGCAACCTTCCGTGGCAGATGAGGAGGTCAGCAGGTACAATACTAAAAAAGGAGCTACCACTGCTGCTGATGTTGCCTCATATGCCCATTTTCATGTCTGTTTTTCGGGCATAGCCTGCATTGCCAAATGTTCACTCGCCAGTCTGGCAGACTTTTCACGTTTCTTCCCCGTTGTAGAATGAAGTCTTGGGAAAGCAAAGAGGAAAAAAAAAAAAAAAAAATCACCCACCAACAGAGACTAGGTGAAAACAGTCTAAACTAAATTTGCTCTATTAAAAAAACCTCAAGAGTCCCCATATTTTAAATTAAAGGACCTAGCTCCAACACTCAGAGCTGGACTTTGGTATGGAGGAGGGAAATCAACCCAAGGGCAGATATGTCTGCTGTTGGTGGAAACGTCCCTCCCAGGTTCTGCTCACCTTGAGCTCAGAGACCTGCAGACAACTCTCTGACCGCTTCTGGGTTCGTGGCCAGAGAACCCTGAGGTCTCGCCCCACCAGCAGCCCACGGGCTGCCAGCACCACCACAACTCCAAAAGCTAACGTTAGCCCACGGCCCATAGCTTCTGCCACACCACCTTCCATCACAGACACGTCCAATACTCCTGACACGTTTCCGTCAAAGACGGACATAGGCTTTGTTGTGTTTATGGGCAAATTCTTCACAGCCAGGAGCGCCACTAACTCCCAACAGTCCACTACTGCTGACTGAAGGTTTTCAATAAACCACCAGCAAAATATACGTTTTATGCCTGTCAGGGCAGAGGGCACCGCTCTGCAGACCGTTTAACTGCCTTCTCTGGCACAGAGCTAAGATCAACAGCGTTGACAAAAAATGCTGGGATTGGTACCGCTTCCAGTCTACTTGGAAAACAAACCCATTAACCACCAGAAGAGCTTAAAGGTGGATTAAGCCCCTACAGGCAACCAGCCCTGGACTTCTCTAACTTTCCAGGGCCCGCCGCAGTAACCCGGACGCTGCCGTAACATAATCTTCCCTGCAGAAAATGATGTATGTGGTTAGCTCGCGAGCATAACCGTCTGTCTCGGGACTGCAATCCATACATCTGCAAGTACATTAGGAGCTGACACCCTCTAAAACGCTGGCAGCATCAACATCTAATCGATATGCATGTTCACCAGCAAAGCTGACTAGTACATCTGTTCTGTGAAAAAACATACATTCTGCCTCTAGTACAATCACTGTAATTAAAAATTAACATGCATTAATTGTTGGAGCTGATGTAAACAGCTGATGTTCCACTTAGCCCTGTCTTCTGTACATATCATTAGGCAAAGCCAAATATTGTTAAGTAAACAGGCAACACTTACAAAAAGAAATAGAAAACTAATTCCAACTAAATAAATTGACAACACAGTGCAAGTCATATTAAAACAGTTGAGATAATTATTAGGCTACTGGACTAACAGAGAGAAAATCATAGAAGACATACTTAATTGTTTGAATCTCATTTTGGTAAATGTATTTAGGCACAGTGTGAAATATAATTTAACTCAAATGTGTGTGCAGTATCTTCCCAGAAGCAGGATGCGCAATATGCTGCTGAAATAAAAATATAAGTTGGAGTTTGATATGCAGGTAAAACAAATAACTTCTCAAATGCAGCAATTTCAGCCAACTGCTTCACTATCCAATAGTCTCAGGAGAAATTCAGGTTGGTTATACAATGCTAAAGGTTTTTTCTTCCTCAGACACATCTGCAAAATTCCCATCAATACCAGTGGGAGCTACATGCAGACACCAAGAGAAGAACATACTCCTGAGGAGTCACATCCTACTTTTTATCGTTGTTATTTAAATGTCATAGCAAAATAATTTCTCCAATTTGTATACCAAAAAAAGCAAATAAAACCCCAGCAAATCTGCTCAGTACTACACATCCAGAGTTGCTGCTTCAGATCACAGTGGTATCGCTGCAGATAGCCTGGGGGGTGTCAGCTGCCGGTACCCCCAGGCTGCTCGCCCCGCTGCCGAGCGCGGCAGTGCTGGGTGCCTCCACTGTCAATCTCAACGCTTCTCCCTCCAACTGACGGAAAGCTGAAGTTTAAAGGACACTGCCAGGTAAGGGAAGGGAACTCTGCAAACCGAGCGGCACCGGTCAGATGATAGCGACCACACTTCTTCACTCCGGTGTTTTGAGAGCCATTTGCACTACGTTGGGGTGAAAGCCCCACGCAAAGTTGGCTCATGCCCAGGACCCCCCCGTCGGGGCTGGGGCAGGCTGGGTGCCCATGGGAGACCAGGCAGCAGCGATCCTCTGCAGAGGGCAGAGGGAAATCCCCCGGGCACGGCCACAAAGCGCACGTGAACCCAGGAACTACCGTGCATCCCTCCAGCAGCACGCTGCATTCAGGGGCTTGAGAGCAAGTACTAATTACACAGTGGCTCTTGTCATTTAAATGAGTCAGAAGTTAGTGAAATTTAGGCTTGGTATGGAAGACAAATTTTGTTTTTGTTTGTTTACAAAAAAAAAAAAAAAATCAACTTCAAGTGGAAATACCATGAAGGCTTTTTTTAAATAGACAAGATAAATTTTCTTTGTTGACTATTAGCGAGGAATCCTGCTAATCCACTCCAATACCATTTCCACACCATTCCTCTCCTAGGTTTTTCTCTGCCACATCTGTGGAGCCAGTGCTGGGCTGGGACCCACAGCAACTCGACTTCTGCCTCATCCCCAACCTCCATATCCACGAGGCTCGAGCTGTGCCGTTTTGGGGTACTTCCAAAACCCAGAGTCATCCTCTTCTTCCTGCTGGGAGTTATTTGAAGCGTAAGAGTGCAACAAGACAGTTGTACCTTTATCTCACGGCTGCAAACTGGACTTGGAAAAGGGGTTGAGAGAAGTGCATACGCCTAGCTCTCTTTCGGCTGCCCAAACCTGGCTCCAACCAGGGGGCCGCACGATGTCACGCCATTTCCCCCTTCCCAAAATCCCACCTTTGAGTGGAGAAGACACAGGAAAGAAGGGATTGCTCGTTACTGCAATAGGAATACCATAACTATGGACTGAAAACCACACTCAGCAGCATCAGCCACACGTCCAGGTTTCACCCATGCGTGCTAGGAACTTTAAAGAAGTCGCTGCAGAATTCTGCAAGAGTTTCGTAGTTAACTGCATGGGAAGCACATTGAGAAAGCCTGCCTTACAGACAATTTCTCTTCAACTGGTTGTAATATTCTTGAAAGTCTTTGAGGCAAAAAACCGTGCTGTCTCTCCCATTATCAATACATAAACAACATAAATTAAACAAAGTTGGAACATACTTGGTATAAGCAGTCTCATTAAAATGCCGCAAAACAGAGGATTTTGATGTTTCAATGCTGTATTTGAATTTTGTTGTGCTCTTGTTGGTGTGTTTGCATTTGACTTAAAGCTGATAAAACATTTCAGTGCTTGAGGACCTTCCCATTGCAGACGTTCACTTTTAACCAAATTCCTCAGGTTTACCATTTTTAAAGGCCCGCCACACCTTGCAGATGAAGTTCCCACCCGACTCCCTGCCCTGAAACCCCTTAAAGGTTCACAGCACTGCTCAGCTGTTTCATAACAATATCAGGCTCATGATGAACCAAATGAGTTCTGATTTGTGCTATTTAATGTCCTAATGGCTTGACTAGTTAGGTAGATAATTACACAGTATGATTTATCCAACCCATTTATAAATATTTATAATAATGGATAGATTAACCTTTGGGATTTCTATCTTGCAATCCCTTTGGTGGAAGAGGGATCGCTCCACCGCGGCGGCGAGTGCCGTTGTCTGCGAGTGAGCACTCGTGCGGGCAGCGGGACGGGGATGCAGCTCGGTCCACAGGGTGCAGTGGCTAGCACCCAAAGCCGAGGGGTCCTGGCCGGCACCCACCCACACCAGCACACCTCTCCCTACCGCCCACAGCCAGCTCTGTGGGAGAGAAGCTCCCAGCTTTATTTCCATCTCCAGCTTTATTTCCCAATTTTATTTAATCAGGGAAAAGAAAAAACCACGAGAGGTCAGGAACCTCAGGCTTCTGCTGCTGGACAGTACCAAAAGAACCGGCACCATGGAAGGAGACGGCTGCGCTCTCAGACCCCCAGAAACACTCGCGGCCGAGCAGAGCTTCGGCTCAGTTCACTTGGACGAGTCTGTTCACTCCGCCGGGAGCACAGTCCGAGGGGGGAGGAAGAGGCACGAGGTCATTCGGGACCAGACGTGGCACCCGTGGGTGCCGGTGAGTCACGGCAGCCCACGCAGCCCCCCCACCCCGAGCGGGCACAAGCGGCGCATTGTCGGCGGGCGCCACAATCACCCCAGCAGCAATAGCCGGCCCCGGGACGGGAACGCCAACGCTTTGCTCGGGAGTGACAAAGGGTCAGTGTTTGCCGCGGCTGGAGGAAGGGGCTCAACCTCCAAAACACTGCGCTCGTCTGCAGAGAGCAAACGGCAACTCAGGAGATGGGCAGCCCCTCAGAGAAATAGGTGTATTTTGAAAAATTCTCCTCCAAATCCTTTTATTTTTTTTATTTTTTTTTTTAAATATTTGCAAATCCATCTTAATACTGAAGGAGTCAGATCAAGCACTTTATCTGGCAGAACTGTTTCTTAGGACTGGCAAGAAATATGCTAAATACACATTAGAAACAAACAACGAATACAATTTGATCTTCCACGGTAATTAACTTTTCAGATTTTTTTTTTTTACTTTGTTGGAGTAGATCCAAGCTGATGCCTATCACACTTCTGAATTTTGATACAGTATAAGCTTTCCAAATTACGGGTTTTTTATCTCAGCAGCATAAGAAAAGGCACTCTAGTCCTTGGCCAACATTAGCGAAAGTCAACAGAAACAAGACACGAATCTTTGTATACACTTTGGAAGATTCTTCCCGACATCATTAAAATACTGTAAAACTGATTATTACTGTATCCTGTAATTTCTAGTATTTGGCAACATATCTCTTTCCTTAGGAAGAACATCACTACGTTTAGATTTTAGATTATTAGGATTATGTTTAAATAAAACTACACTGGCAACAAAATGAAAATGCATGAGAATAATTACAAGGAGAAACACTCAGATTTTTTATTTCTAGAATTTCACTAAAAAGCAGAACCACTTTTATTCTCCGAGACTGAGCTGTGGCACTTGGCTTTCCCACTGCATGCTTAAACAGAGATTTGTTGAATATGCCAAAAAAAAAAGTTAAAAAGAAAGAAGTACAGGACCCAAACCAAAATATTTTAAGAGTTTTTTCTTTATCAGATTATTAGAAAAAATTGACAGAATAAATTTTGGGCCTCATTTTTCCATGCAAACTATTGCACCTATTAAAAACCCACAACTATTTCCAGAACGTGTCTGTACCCTAGACCAGCTCCACTTCCACGCAACAGCATGGAAACACATCCTTTTCCAACGGACGCAAGTCCCAACTTCAACATCTACAATTTTTCTGCTTGAAACCAGGGCTTAGCCCGTCTGCAAGGGCCACGGCTGCCGTCCCAATGCCCGTCCGCACTCGCGCACCTACGCCAACAACGACACAGAGCCAGAGCCTGGGGATGGAGAGATGAGGAAAACCAGAAACGTGCGGAGTGGCCAGGAGTAAGAGCTGGGGGGAGAGAAGGGAAGAGGAGATAAGTTATGGTCTGAGATAATACAGATTACTTGTAAGAATCGATCAGCGCATTAGGCTATGACACTTTTGGGTCTCCTACAAGGGTCATAAGAGATGGAGACTACAGAAGCTGTGAGGCTAGCTAAGTCGTAGCGAGAAGAGAGTGTCAGGAAACATCTACGTAAAAAGTTCTCGCTAGCGAGGGTGGGATTACAGCAAACACTCCACACTTGGGCAACACTTTGATTTACAAAGCCAGCAATGTGCTGAACACGCTGGATTTTGTGCGTATAAAATGTAACTTCTTAGTGTGTCAACGCGTTGTTTTGCTATTTTCAAAACTTGTGTTGGAGAGGGGAGTTCAGACCCCAGATAGCGGAGCTGCCTTAGGGGGTTAACCAGCATCTCTTCCTGGCAGGGTGGCCCCAGGAGAAGATTACGGGCCAGAAGTTGGGACTTTCACAGTTTAGTCCCACCTCTGCCACCTAAATCAAATACCTACAACTTCAAAACACTTCAGCTTAATTATCCCTAAACTTTGTCTGAAACTCATAACGCTCCATCCCACGTGAAGGCACAGGTAGAAATTCTTCTCTAAAGACCATATCCTCAGAGTCCGTAAGAGATGAAATCCCCTTTAGAACTGTTAATTATTTCACTCTGATCAATAGCCAAACGGATTAATAGCCAAAAAAAAAACCCCACACTAAAGAAAAAATCCCAGACCTCACCTTCTGAGCTTCCTACACCCATATGTATATATTTACACATTTATTTATTGCACAGCTCACCCTCCCTGCTGAGCGATGCAGAGGCAGCGATGCCCGGGCTCTACCCACCGGCGCTAGCCCTGACCCCCCAGCAAGTCTGCAAGGACGCGGGCAAAGTCCCACCCGAGCGCTGACAAGAGGTGCCGTGTCTGCACGGTTTGCAGGGTGGTGACAAGCACAAGACTGCTCGTAGACATGGATTTGTCACAATATTAGAGTGTGGCATCAGATCTGTATGGCTGTTTTAGAAGAAGTTGCTTGCACAGCTGTTTGTTGTGAGCTGCGTCCTCCTCGTTTTGCCTAGGCTCTTCTCCATGCAGCGTTTCACTCTGTACGCAGAGCGTTCTGCCAAACCCCGGGTGCCCGCGTGATGCGAGCTGCGATATAATTCATTTACGATCCGAATGTAACTTTCTTTGTGGAACCGGTCCAAACGCTGAGAGCGGTGCTAAGAAGAAACAGTAGACAAAACCTGCCTCCAATAAATTAACAAATCCTTCCCAGTGCGCATACAAGTTCACACCAGTCAGACTGTATAGATTAGCAACCAAGTGAAGGGACCTACTTAGAGATGGACACACATGTCGTAGCACAATCTGGCACGAGCGTTTGATGCAAAGTGAGTTTTCAGAGCAGCGTGGAGCTGTATTTTTTTCTCCTCCTGCTGCTGCTCCTGTCTCTGCCCATTGGCAGTTTTGACATGCATCATAATTCTTGCAGTCTGCTCGGGATGTTGGAATCTGGTCAGGGAGCGTACAGGGATCCTAAATCAGTCCTCGGGATTTGTGCTGCAGCAAACGAGGGCAGGAACCTCGAGGCTTGGCACCGCTGCCAAGACACTGCTTGTACACCAAAGACGGGCTCAGCCCCGGGGGAGAGGAGAGATACAAATGAGCCGCTGGAGACCTCCTCCAGCTGTGCCGCACATTTGCGGGGACAGAATCGCACTTTGCTGCGAATCGCGGCTTCCTTTGTGCCCGGGTTGCTTTAGGCAATAACGCATCCAGCCGGCTGGGGAGCCCCGGGGACGGCAGAGCCTCGCGCGGAGGGGAGGCAGCGAACGCGGAGCACATTAACATAAAATCCTGCGATACCCTGGCTCAGGACAGCCTTGTACCGACGGGAAGGGACAGCATCAGCTACGCAGCTGGTCAGACCTGAAACCACACCCTTGCACCTTCTCCACCAACGTACACGAGCATCCTGAACGGCAAACGCAACGGACTACAAAGGAGCAAGATTTACTGCTCACATACTGACAATATATTCCACCTGTAGCCAACATAGAGAAGACAAATCCACCGATTAGGGAAAAAGACCTCTTACTGAAGGAATCCACCTCCAAAATTTCATCGCAGGCTTCCCTGGAAGGACCAGGCAGCCCTCACAGATGGTCCCTGGTGCACCTCCCCTGGTGCCTCACAAGATGTTGGTCTTGATGCAGTAACCCAGCTCAAGGTGGGGTCCACAGCCCCTGCCAAGAAGGGCATCGCTGATGTCCTGGGGGTGGTGGACATGCCAGGGAGATGCAGACGCATCCCAGCAATAACGGGCGTGATGCCCCGCCGCGGTGCTTTCTGCTCTGGGGAGCTCCCACTTGCTCTCCACAGAAAGAGGAGTACAGGGTCAGAGAGACTTACGGCCTTTTAAAGTAAATAAATCCTTGAAAATGTAATATCCTCCAATGTGACCACATTCTCCGATAAAACATTAAATGAAACATGCCATTCCCAGTACAAATAATTGCCTTTGTTTTCATCATTTTGTCTAACGCATCGCAGGAGGCTGTAGAACAGTGTGAGTTTTTCTGATCTATAATCAGACAGTCCATAAAAATCCTAATGGAAATGAAGATTTTGCTATTTGGAGTGGTCAAATTTCCATTTTCAAACACATCACATTTTAAAACCCAGGTTGGCATTTTGGTTTGCTGAGAGTTTTAGGATAATAGCAAATTACACAGAAAATCTACCAATTCTTTGTCAAGTGAACTATGCAAAAAGGAACCATTAGTTCATAGTTCATCTTTGAGATGGGAAGACATCCTGAATAATAATTTTTAGAGACTACGAAGGGCATTTATTCGCAAATAACGCTCACATCTACAGAATTAAGACTGCCCCTGCTGTCTATAAAACCACTGTGCTCAGATTTCACTAAAGGTATTTTTAAATAAATTATTTTTTCCTCACTAAAACGACAGGGGAACCAAACCATCCATTGGCTCACGCCACACAACATCCATCCTCTCTAAGATGGGCTCACGCGATACGACATCACGGCTGAGAACACCGGCTGGCTCAGCACCCCTTCGCGGTCCCAGGGGCGAGCACCCGGCAGCCCCTCAGACAGCGACGTTAGTGACCCCAGCCCCCCCCGCCGGGGAACGAGAGCGGCTCCCATCCACTCGTCCTGCTGACATCGTGAGCGGGCTGTTCACGACTGCTCTCAAAATACAGCTTTTGCACAGATTTCCTTTCATATTTACCTGCAGTTCTGTGCTTTGCTGGGACTGTGTTTTTCCTTCTGCTGAGATTAAAAAAGACAAACAACAAAAAAACCCCACTCCAAGAGAACAGAAAGTGTTCTTTTATTCTGCACAAAGTTTAACTCTGTAGCATCAAGGAGACTCCCAAATCAGAGCTTTGGGCCCTGATATTTAGAAAATGAAAACTCTACCTAGAGCAGGCTATGAAGAAAAGGTAGAAAAGACTGGTTAACTAAATTAATCTACTTTTCTCCCTCCCCCCCCCGCCCAATAACAGTGCCCTGAGGCATAACCCACACAGAAAATTGTCTGAGACTCATGCTTTGAAGCGAGCATGGAAAAGGAATCCCACTGGGAATTTGCTGCATTTGTTACAGCGCTGGGACACACTCATCTGTAAATATATTTATTTTTGGCTTTTGGGATCTTGAATGATCTTAAATGTGATGTTTGTAATAAGCCTGAGCTAAGTGTATTCCTGCAACACAGAGTCTGGAAGTGTTAGTAATGCTTTCCTGCAAGTTTGTTGTAAATACGAGAACGCATTCATTATCTTCAGTTTATGGTTTATGGTCCAATGACATATTAGGGAGCGCACTAGGAATTTGCATGGTTTTTCTGTTTGTTTGCTTTTAATTCTGAGGAAAACTCACGATCCGCAGTGATCATTTCAGCGCAGATCTCATCCAGGGCAGCGAATTTCCGCAGAGCAATTGCCACACACGCCGGCCCCAGCCGGCAGCCCCAGCCTGGGATGTCCTTGGACCGCAGGGATGCTGCGACGGCAAACCATGCTGAACGTAGGACAACACCAAGGTAGTCATCAGCAGAGGCTGGCAAAACACCAACCTGCTCGTTGCGCTACCATTCTCAGAACTTAAAAATCACAGAGTGTAAACCCCGTGTATTAATAGACGCAGCAAAGAAGAAATTAGGTGGTTGGGTTTTTTTTCCTGGCCCCTCTCCCCTTAGACTGGGCAGTTCACGATAATCCCTAACGATAAAAACCAGCCAGCAAGGCTCCCAACGTTATCAGGTTTATGATGCAGGTGAGGTTCCAAACACCAATTCTGGAGACAAGATCTTTCTAGATTTTTAAATACAAATACAGAATCTCGCTACAAGGACACTTTCCCTGCAGTATGGCCCGCACGGAAAAAGGTGAACACAGAGCAGGTTCACAACTTACTCCGGAAGCAGATATTTTATTCTGCCCTAATTTCAAGTTTTACAGCCAAATCTTGGAAGACAAAAAGCATCTCTCTGGACAGTCCAACCTTCCCCTTAGCTTCGGTGTCACCCATCAGACTCAGAAAGTCCCACTCAACACCAGTCTCAGGGACTTTACCCTGAGAGACAACCTGAAAGGTCCCAACGGAGCATCCAGTAAACATAATTACAAAAATCATCCGGAACGTCATTAAGGTAGTTCAATTTGGGCCTAACATGTATTGTGGAAAATAGAACACGTAAGGTTTTCTAAAGCCCATTTTGCCACCAAGAGCAACACTGATTCACTTTCCATCAGAGCCAAGTAAAACACAAGCTATCAGCAGCCTCAGTAATTCTCAAAAACACATCTTAACACAAAAATTATTTTAAATGTGTTCCTTGATTGTTTCTTTAAAAGCAACTACAAATAATTTACAAACATTCCACAGCAAAACAACAGCTTTTTTCCACTTCCAGTCACCAAGAGCTTACCTAAACGCTCTTGTCCCCAGGACTCCACCGGAGCACGTCACTTGGCACTTCTGAGAGTTGCTCTGCTCCAGCCCCACCAGCTAATGAAGGAACTCATCCAGGACCCTCCTCCCTACAGGCACCCTTCTTCATCTCCTCCTCTTCCTCCCTCCACCCAGGTGGCCACAACGAGGAGGGTGATTGCCATTACCACCATCAGCTTTGGTGGGGTTCAGCTGAAGCTCCTTAGCTGTCTCCAAGAGTAACGTGACTGGGTTCCCTGCAAACAAGCCTGGCGGGAATGAGTCTCTGGAAAAATAAGAGGATGTAAAAGCCCTTAAAAGCCTCCCAAACTGTGACCCACTTCAGGAATCACAAAGAAATCAATACAGTTTTGCGCACAAAAGCTTAATGCTCAGTTGTTGATCAGTGGATTTAAAAAAAAAAATTCCAGTTTTGCACCTCCTGAAAGTTTTTGAGCCAACATGATTTTGCACAGCTTAAATAATGTAAATAAGTGTTTCAAATGATGATCTTCATGTTTTGTTTTCAATGGCCAAGCCTTAAAAAGTGCAAGTTCCGGAACAATTTTGTTACTTCAGTCAAAAGCAAGGGATGTTACCCGTTTAAACACACCTTAAACCCTCTGACATAGGAACGTTGACTGTTGCGTCACCCAGGTCAGCCCTACGCTGAACTCCGGGTGCCTGGAAGATGACCATGCAGGTGAGCAAACTACGTCATTTTGCCAGTAAAGGCAGCAACATTCCCTGGAGTCGGGCTGGCATTTTACACCGCTCCTCCAGCCGGAGCCCAGGACAGTCGATCTGTCCCGTCTGTGAGTTTTCCCCCAGAACCAGGCGCTGGATTCCCCACCCCACCGCTCAGGTTACTTAATGCCTTGATGTAAAAATCAAGTCTCTCTCGCTGTATTTTTGCCAGCAGAGCCTTCTCATTTATCCCCTGTATTAAAGATTCAGCTGCCGTGCATTAAATGAACCTGTTTCACTGGCAGGTGCTTGCTGGTTTTTAGGCTTTAAATGGTACCATTACTATCATTTATAAGGATAACATCACAATTAAGAATGTATGAATAATTTAGAAATGAGCAGGTAGCATTTAGTTTCACACTCCGCCTGCTGAAGAGGCTTTAAAATGCTGGGTCTTTATTTTATTGCAAAACACTGGCTCGTCTTGGTAAAAGGGATGAAAAGTTACTAATTTCAGGCTTTAGTTCGAACCCTTTAATCTTCCAAATAAGTGCCTCCAGTGAGTCCCTCGTTAGCTCCTAAAGCCTCCGCAGGGCTGTTCACAGTCTTTGTCTCATTCCAAGATTCGTACCTTATCCTAGGTGAGCCAAATGGGACAAAGGGGATGCCACCCGAGAAAATCATGACTTAACGCAGCTTTTCTTCTTAAATCCTAACTTGTACTGTTGGCAAATATTATGGAATGCGCTCATTTCATCGCAATAAATAATGGTATATAATTAAAATTCCATTCCGTTGTTGAGAACAGTGTGATAAACTGTTTGTGAATTGGTAATTCTATTTATTAAAAACAGGGGCATTAATTTTGACACGTTGAATTATAACGCAGACAAACAGATCTTGTGTTTTAATTAAATGCTTCTATCTGATGAGGGTTTTTTATATTAAGATTTAATACCAGATTCTGCAATTTGTGCGTTCTGTGGTGGGGTACGATTGCAGCAGGGTGCCCGGGGAGCTGTGAGCATAACCGCCCTCGGTATTTCGGGGGTCCTGAGCAGAGCCCCCTATACCCCCCTGGACAGGTATCCCCCCTCCAGGGCTGGGACCGACCTCCGTCTGCCAGTGCCTGTACCTGCATCTCCTCCTCTTCCCATGCCGTAATGATGTTTCCAGGCTGCTACTGCATTTCTTATTTTCTAATGCCGAAGCAGAGCTGAATATTAAAAAAAAAAAAACAACCACCATACTGCTTTGAGGTTTCTTTCACATTAAGCTACATTTAATATTCATTTCACATTTTTTTTCTATTAATTAAAAGTAAACCGTGTATTGTATGGTACATTATCCCTCTAACAGCCCCATGTGGAGATCATGAAGTGGAAGACTAATGGTGTAGACTTTAGCATTTAGTTTTAACCAGAATAATTTACATATCTGTGAGAAGAGTCCGAGGCATGTGTAAATAAGCAGAACTCTAAGATATCAAGACCCTTGCTTAGTTTACTACGGACTGGAGAGCCATGGGCTGTGTGTTTATTCCATCAGTCAGCTAATTTAATGAGACTTTATACGGCATCTATTTCTGCAGAAGACACAAAACTTATTATTAAGGAGAGGCATGTGGCAGTAAGAAAAATGTGTTTGTTTGCTTTTTTATTCTATTACCCCCAAGTAGCAAAGGTGATTCTATTCACTGTTCATTAAAGTTTACCTTTATAATTTATCAAAGGAGACCGATATCAACAGCTTTATGCTGAGATTTCAAAATTCGAGACTGATTAAAATTTAATGGAAAAGGCCACAGATTTGGGGTGGGTTTTCAAGAAAAATAGCTTCCCAACTTGAGAGTATAGATTTCATTAATGTGCATCTCTATTAGAAGGCACTAAAACCCACTTATAAACTCTAATAAAACACATTAGAGACACGGCCTGAGCACTGAAATGGCATTTTCACTTCAAAAATCTGCATGGGTCTTTTAGCAGAAGTTTCAAGAAAAAGAAAGTTCTGCTGGAAGGCTGGGCGAGCGGCAGCGGGTAAGCTCTGCCTTCGGCACGGAGCGGTCCCAGCTCACGCCGGTGAGCGGTCCCCAGCAGACGGGGGAAGCAACCAGCCACTCTGAAGTCGGCACGTGTTCCCACCAGGAAACACCGGAAAAGGAGGAATGCCAAAGAATAAATATTAAAAGTTTGTGTAAATTTTGATTGGACTAATTGTATTTTGGGGGAAAAACAAAATGAACCCCAGGAAAATACCAAATTCACGGATTTGGCTAAATCTGAAGAACAATTTCTACTGGGGGGAAAAAAAATCAAATGTTTTATATGAGTATTTCAAAGCTAGACAATGCAGGTTTTTAATCTTAAAACAGTGGTTTCCTTTCCAATTTGCCTACTCGTTTAGTCTTCAAAATCTTATAAAAATGGAACAAGAAGGGGTTCCATTCAAATGATGCAACCAAAATTATTTGGTTCTTCGTTTAACTTTGGTCAGTGAATTGAGAAATCAGTCACAAACATCACCCTCTTACTTCTTCCACCAGCTGGAGACTCACGCCAGCATCCCAACCACATTTGCCGTGCAAACCACTCTCCAGATTTCATGTGGAAGAATTACAACAAATCCTACGCCAGATAATTTAGAATAGGGCTGGGGGGGGTGTTACTGCTGGTTAAGACCAACGACATACGCACAACTATGGACAGGGATCAGAACACCACAGAGACATTTCCCAAATTGATTTGCTTTCACTTTTTTCTTCTTACTGGTAAAGTATTTTCAGAAAATTAATAAAAACAAGTTTAAAAACAGAGGGAATTGAGAGGAAAAAGAGCTGTCTTTTAGTAACTGAAAATTCCTATCACTTGAAATGCGGTTGATTTTTCTGAACACAAATTTCAGAAAAATCTGAAGTTGCACAATCCTCCAAGATGTACAAACCATAAAAGCTATCTGTGCTTTCCAAGAAAACCAGATGAAGAGCAAAAAGTCCATCTGCAGTCCGGTCATAAATTCTCCTTTCTGAATGCTGTCAGTCGCTGCACAGCGTACGCCTTCCTCCCCTCCGCTGAGCACAGCCCCAAAGCCTGGCAAGGCTCTCCTGCACGCAGCAAACACCGAATACAGCAGCTCAGCTCTGGAACTCGGTACGATTCACCGCAGTGACGTCTTTTGTTCTGTTCCCCCTGCAATGCCCGTAGCTCCTTGTCTTTCCCAGCAAAGGTGTGCAGAGGGAGACCTGGCTGGGGCACCCCGGGGGTTCTGTGGGGCAAGCATTAGGTGCAGGAGATGCAATGGGTGCAGGAGATGCGCTGGGTGCAGGAGGTGTAGTGGGTGCAGGAGGTGCAGTGGGTGCAGGAGGTGCAGTGGGTGCAGGAGATGCCTTAGGTGCAGGAGATGCCTTAGGTGCAGGAGATGCAGTGGGTGCAGGAGATGCGCTGGGTGCAGGAGATGCACTGGGTGCAGGTGCACTGGGTGCAGGAGGTGCCGTAGGTGCAGGAGGTGCAGTGGGTGTAGGAGGTGTAGTGGGTGCAGGAGGTGCCGTGGGTGCAGGAGGTGCAGTGGGTGTAGGAGGTGTAGTGGGTGCAGGAGATGCACTGGATGGAGGTGCAGTGGGTGCAGGAGGTGCCATGGGTGCAGGAGGTGCAGTCGGTGTAGGAGATGCAGTGGGTGCAGGAGGTGTAGTGGGTGCAGGAGATGCGCTGGGTGCAGGAGGTGCCTTAGGTGCAGGAGGTGCAGTCGGTGTAGGAGATGCGCTGGGTGCAGGAGGTGCCGTGGGTGCAGGAGATGCGCTGGGTGCAGGAGGTGCAGATGGAATCAGCAAAGACAAACCTGCGGTGCTGGGCTGCCCTTTAACCCACCCCTGTGCCCGGTCCCCGGCAGCGGGAGGTGCAGGCGAGGAGCCCCCTCCACCTCCAGAGCCCCTGAGAACGGGCAGAGCTCATCACACGGACCCACCGGGGCACCCTGGCTGAGCCCTGAGGGAGATGCTCCCGGCAGCCAGCCACCAGGTCTGGTAACTCCCCCCCCAAAATTTGGCGTTAATCGTAAGAACTCAGAAGAAACACTTGGAGAGAAACACACCCCTCAAATCTCCGCAAGTCTTTCGCAGGCTGACTTCGCATGGCAATGCCTTCCACAAGCCAGCGCACAGATTTGTCAAAAAGCGCTTTTTGGAAAGGTTTGAGCACCAGTTTTACATCTCGTTATTCTCATTTTGTTCCTGTGCAAAGAGGAAAGGGAAGAGAGGTTCCCAGTCTGTCTCTGCTATGTGATTAGTCCCACGAATCTCATTAGAATAATAAAAATATGGCCTACTTATGGCTTCAATTAAATGTTTCCTAAGTGAGAAATAATTAAAGATTGCAGAATCTGGTCTATGACTAAACTAAAAAAGCAAATCCTGGTCTCTCTGTTGACACAAGAAGTCTATAGATCGGATGAGGACTGCGAAGTGCACCTGGCAGACGGGGTCCAGCCTGGTCTCCTGCACTACAGCAGGGTTCTCGGGGACCCCATCAGCTCTTTCAGCTCTTCTATTCCTACATTTAACCATAAGACACATTTTGTCATAGGTACGATAACGATGGATTTTAAAATGACTAAAGCAGATTCTAAAAAAATACACACACACACAGAGAAAAATATGTGTATCAAAATGTTTACTACAGCTTTATTATAGTTACACTTGATTGATTTGCAGCATTGTACGCAACAGTAAATTCCTGGCAGACTAAGAGTTTACGATCCAAATAAGATGAGAATTAAAAAAAGAAAAAAAAGCCCTAGACTAGATGAAATATTTTTTTTAAAGAGGAAAGGGTACTCAGATGAAAAGGAAGTAAACAAGTAATTGAAAAATATTAAGTACCAAGCAGTTTTAACTACTAGTGGTTTGAATCAAAAGAATACCAGAAGTAGCCCTCTGAGTAAGAATTGTGCTTGGTTTCTAGTATTTTTTACCGGGATTTTGCTTTTTGGAGATGACAGGCTGCTGGAATACCAGACCCCGTTTTACCGTGTATTTGCGAGAGCTTTGTGAGCGTGCTTTTTCAGTTTCAGATTTTTAAGCAATTAGTTTGCAGATGTCACTAAATAAATGGCATTCATTCCTTAAGCAGGAACCATACCTGTTAACCATCTCAGCGTATTCTAGCTTTAAAGCTGAGCTTGATGTGCACAGCATGCTCAAAAACTGTACTCACAGTTCAAATGAGCTGGATTACAGACCATGACCACTGAGACCCTCACATGACAAAGCCTTTGTGTAATTAATATGCAGGGTAAAATGCTCCCTGGACGGCTGCTAAAGCGATTTAAATCATGCACATAAAAAATGTAATCACAAATTTAGCATGGTGGACATTGTAGTCACACTGTGCTTGATTGCATAGAAGGTTCCAAGTGTGTTTTAAATGTCCTTTAAGATTGAGATTAGGACTTGTACTTACAAGATGCATATTAATCTAAAACTCAACATTTTTCAGTGTGGGATCACAGTAGGAGAACATTATGGGCAATAGAGGTTCATTCTAATCCCAGTAGGTAATTACACTTTGAAATAATATTCTTTAATTAAATCTTGTTTGCAGTTGATTGATTTAAACACTAAATCTAAAAACCTAAATTTGAGTTTTTATCAATTTTTGATGCTTATTGCACAGAACTTGGGTTTTAATTGATGTTTCTGAAGTTTTTAAAGCTCTTGTCCACCGTATCCTAGCTGAATTTATTGTAATTACCAACATCATTCTTCTGCACTGTAGACAACTTTCAGCAGAAGCATGATAATTTTAAGTACTTTTAAACCGTAAAATGCTTGATACATATTTGCTATGTAAGAAGGCCAGTATTTTACTCAGGCTCTTTCATAAAGCGTCCTGTTTGCACCACGTAAGCTGCTTTCCAAGCTCTGCCGAAGGGACTTTGCTTTCTGAACATCCACCGTTTGCTGCAGCGCAAAGAGACGCCGATGCCGGCGGCACGGGGAGCGCCCCAGCAGCACGTGGGTTACGCTTTAGGGGCGATCTCTCCGCACCTCTGCCACAAACGTGCTCGTTCTCTGCTCTAAGCCCTTGCCAGGGCTCCCGCGCGTCCCTCGCTGGGGACGTGGTGCTTTTGGAGAGGCTCCTGCCCCCGGGGCTCGGACCTGGAGACGGTGCGACCACAATTTATCTATTCAGACTTTTTCCCAAGTGATCAGGCATACGGAAAGGGTACAGAGACCCTATTCAGGTGGGCGTTCATTTACCTGAGTGTTTACAGCACACTGCCCACACGTTTCACTGGGTTTTTGCGTGCGCTAATGTCCATCACGACAGTTGTAACACATTGAACTGCACGGTGCGCTGTCGCGTGCGCTACATCTTGTTAACGTAATTATTTTAAAGAAGTATGAGAGCAGCAGGCCAACCTTTCGCTGTGCTGCTACAGTCATAGTAAACTTATCTAAAGGCTAATTAAAACAACACACAAATGCTCGCTATTTAACAAGAAACGGTAACTCCCTGGGCACAGGAGTCCAGCGCTTTCCACGCTCCGCCACCAGTTTTGGGGCATCTCTGCAAGCCCCGTGCAGAAGTGTAATCCCAGAACTATCTCATTTAAGATTTAGCCATTACAGCTTTGATGGCCGTTAAGAAGTAATATGATTAAATAATTTAATCAGAGAACAGCTTACGCACTAGGAGGCAAGCGGCAGTGGTGCTGCTGCGGCAGCCATCCCCCACCGTGCTGGGGAAAGGCGTTGGGCAAAGCCTGCCCCGCGGCCACCTCAGCCCGTGCCGAGCGCCCGAATTCCACGCGGGATGCTTCATCCCCCCAAGAGCATCCGCAACGGGCTGGGACTTCTCCCCACCCCGCGGCCGGCGCGGCAGGGCTCTCGCCGTGGCGTGGGAAGGAGCGTGGCGCGGAGGGCAGGCGTCAGCTTTTATCTCCTTCCCACCACGGGCTTCCTGGCTTACACCGGACTCTGCTCCGGCAGCAGGAGGCCGGGTACCGCAGCACGGATGGACCACGCGCTCGCGTGAAGAAAGAGAAGATGCGGTGCTGGGGGACGTGGTGCTGCAGCCTGGGGGATGTGGAGGACCGAGTTTGTGCACGTATCGGGGCAAATTACACATATGAAACTTTAAATGCGCCTCTACAGGGCCGACCTTTGAAATTCCACATCCAAAACTTCAGGAATACGTCGGTTGTGCTGAGAAATGAACCTTAAAAAATATATTGGTTTACTATAGTCTGCCTTCCAGTCCCACCCGGGCCAGGAGAAATGGGCTTGAATTCAAATTTCACTCTGCTACATAATGATATCATGTACATGTCTTACAGTAAATTAAATTCATGATACTATATATTTAATAACAGAAAATTCACATCTTACTGCAGCTGCATTTGTCATATCTGAGAAAAAACAAACTCCTGTATGGAATGTTTTATTAAGATGACTTCACTGTTGTGAGAAATGATTAAGTCACTATAAGAGCAAAGTAAGACTGCAGGACCTCATTCATTGTAACACTAATATTAATCACACAAATAATATAAGTGTCTTACAGTAATCCACATTCCCTTAAAATATATATTACACATCCTGAGGGCAAACAGTAACACGACTGACTTGGAATAAATCCCTCAAGCCATAGTGGCCAGAAGAAAACCATTTATATTCTGACAGATTAATGTATATTTTGTTATGCGTAACAAATGAAAATATTTACAACACTATCAGAGAGAGCTAAAGAAAAATTAAGTCTCACTAATCAATACATTTCAAGCGTGAATTTAAATTCTTTCCAAACCTTACAACGTCCTCAAAAAATGAGCATAAAATAAACAAGCATGTTTCTATCACTTTAGCTGTGGTTGCTCATTATCATTATATTTAATCTGTAAACTTTTACATAAATTAAATACTTCTGATGGCATGAGGTGAAAAAAATAAAGAAACTTCAGGTGCATGATGAGTTTGCTAGCCGCAAAATGATTCAACAATGAGTCAATTCTTGCACTAAATAATATTCTTCTCTAACTTATTACAATAACACAGGAAAACAAAAAGACACAATGAAAACAAAAAAAAAATTCTGCAAATGACAGCCTCAGAGACGCTCCATACAAGTGGAGAAATTTGCCCTCACGATGACAACAGGAGGTTTCTGGCTCCCTTGGTCTGCGGTGCTCCCCAGTCCCAACACCACCCCCGTGTGCGTTTGCTCAGAGGGGTACGGCGACGCACGCTGAGCAGCTCACCATTGGTGAGCACAGATCAGATGCAAAAGACGGGAAAAATAAGCTGATGTTGTTGTGAACAGAACAGAGGGTCCTGCCTGGAGGTCAGCTGGCGATTCTTCAGTAAGAGTCAACACGCTTACTAAAACGTATTGCGTGTAGTAAGTTCTTTGTACCTGGTTCTTCACCTTTTGCACACAAAAAAACCCAGATTCCTACGCACAAGCATCACGAGCTGTCCCCAGATGGGTCATTCACGCACCGTTCTCGGCTCGCACAGACCCTCCTCGTGCCAGGCTGCCCGCTCACGCCACCCATGCGAATCACCGCAGACACCAGCACGCGGCTGGGCACCACAAACGCGTCGCTATGGGCCGTATTCTGACGGTTAGGAAAAACGCACCCGTGTCTGGGTGCTGGCTTGTAGGGAGCTGCTGCCCTGGGCAGGCATGGCTCGGGGTGAGACCCATCACCACCTCCATCCCGCAGCGACGGCTGCCCAGCGGCAGGCAGCTCCAGCCCAGAAACGGATGGGTCACATCAACAGGAAAATGAAGGACACGCCAACAGGCAAAGTCAAACTTCATTCCTTCTGTAGGCTGGGAAGATCTCCAACATCTCAACGGCAAGCCCTGAGCACCGGGGTTTTGTCTGAGTTTCCAAAATACTTCTTTTGAAGCGTTAATAATGATCTCGCAGTCTTCTCTCCTGAGCAGGTATCTCCTGAGCTGGAGTCTCAGTACACTGTTCCTCTGGATTTTCACACTTTGTTCAGTTAATCTCTCTCACCTTGTAGCCTCGCCACAAACTCTGCTCTTTACATGAGGAGTACTACTCCTTGTATCAAAGGGAGGAGAAAACATTAAGACTTCTAACATGACTAAAAATTGACTGTCCTTCTACTTAACCTATTCATCCCCATCTCCTCCTCCTATTATTTCCAAGCAATTTTGCAAGATGACTATTATGCAAATGCTACAATAAAAATCTTATTTTCTGCTTCCTTTTCAGAGCCCTGTTCTATTTACCTCCATTCCCTCTCTCTGATGGACTTCTCAGACAAAAAGGAGAGAATAAATGTGTTCATTATTGACCCGAGTCTGAAGAAACTCAGCATGAGGTCAACTACTGCAACGGAGATTTACAAAATCCCTTCCCACCCAATCTCCCCGTTGCAGTGCCAGTACGACTTCTAATGCTCCCGTATTTAGGGCACGCTCGGCTTCCTTAACAAGTTCCACCATTCTCATTGGGACTCCCCAACTGCTGTTTCCTACTGTCCTCTGTCGCTCGAGCTCTCCTAAACCAGTAAAACTGGTGCAGAACACAGGCTTTCTGCTCGTATACTGGAGCTACCTCCCAAGACCAGTTCACCATTTGAAGAATATTGCCCCTGTAATGCTACAAGACAGCAAAAATTGTTTTTCATGAAACTTTTGAGATGCTTTTCATTGATATCCAATATGCAAATCTATACAGAAATATCTGCTATTCAAGAATGTCTTCACGTGTTGCAGACATTGCTTTGTCTATGGAAAATGCAAAAATATCAGACTGAACAGTCACACTCCAAGTTCTACCTGTACTCCAGCCAAATGATAATTACAACTAATTACTATAGCTTAGGATGCATTAATTAATGTAAATGAATGCATTAGCTGGTTTTAAAATGAAGTTTCTTTAAACTTCTACCAAGCATAAGGAATATTTTTACTACAGCTCATCATTTTTGAAGCGTGCAGCATGGACTCAGGTCCTGCTTCTCTGCAGGTGGAGCAGGACCAGAACCTTCTCCTCTTCCCCCTGTGAACACAAAGAAGGGACTCCGTTTCATTCTAACTGCCTGCTCTTCCCACTTGCGTTGGCTTTTGCATTACAGTAAAAACCTGAGGAACAAGTGCTGGAAGGGACCCCTGGAAGGATTTGTGTTGTTCTGTCTGTAAACAGCACGGGTAGCAGCAAGCACGGATAAATTTGTGTGAGAAACTGAGATCTATAAACATGAGAGACACAAAGGGTGAGCAAAAAATTTGAGGACAAAGGCTGTAAAGAATTTTTTGTCCTATGAACACTGCATGACTACGTTCCTTTAGAAAAAGATTTTTAAATTGACGAAACCTGTAACTGCCCTGAGCCCTCTGTTCCAGAAAGATTAAACACAGCAGTAGATGATAACCTGGGCAGAACTATTTAAAAAATATCCCAGGATTTATGATTTCAAAAGTGCCCCAGCACTTTTCCTGGAACTGGCCACAGGCTGGGGAGGTTGCCCGTTGCCGGCAAACCCCCGTGCAAGCTGTACCACCGGCCAGCGCAAGACCCCAAAACTGCAGTTTACAGAAGATAAACCGATGCAGCTTCAAACAGCAGCTCTGCTCACTTTGCATATCTAGGATGAGGAAGAAACAAAACCACCACGCTCACCACGACAAAAATCTCAAGGCAGACTTCCAGTGACAGCACCTTCGCCGATGACTCCCTTCTCGCCACCAGAAGCTCAGGAAATCGCGCCAGCCGTAAAGCTGAAGCCTGCCAGCCCCACGGGGCACCTGCACCAGGAGCTTTCTGGACAGAAAAGCCAAGCCCATGGCTTGGGGCAGGGGAGGCGGGTAGGAACAGAAAGCAAAGCACCTTCCCCCGTGCACTCCTCAGACATACAGCAAGCTACGGCTTCTTCTAACGTGTTCTAACAGGCAGACAGGGTGGGCTTGCAGTGCGACCCAGGATGGTGAAGCTCAACTGAGCTGTTGTCTGAGACATCACAAAATCCTCAGGCAAAGCCGGTCCCTTACCAGGGCTGAAAACGCCTTTTGTGCCCGTGGCGGGGGGGACGTGACTCCCCGCGCTGCCAGAGCCCAGCACAGATCGTGTGACCGGGTACCAGACGGTGCGTGTGCTTACAGCCATAGCTCCAGACCTTTGCACTGTCCTTCCAACCTCTGCAGCCCCTCAGTTGGGCCTTCGAAGCTGCATTTTCAAAAAGCTACTGAAATTGCCCCAGAAAGCAAAGACAGAGCTGATCTTGCACGCCAGCGTGGCTGCATAATGCCACTACCTACGGGGATGTGAAAAGTGTGAACACGTCACTGGTGGAGCACTACGGCCACGGAGAAGCCCTTTTACCTCAAACCTCCACGTCCTGTACCAGGAAAGCGGCAGCAACAGGAAAGCGAACCAGAAGTTGCTTTTCAGGCACAGAATTTGCTTCTCCTGACCGCAGGCAGAAGCGGAAGCCAGGACTCAGATCTGTTCCAGCTCGGGACCCGAAACGCTTCGTGGGGAGAGCCGTGACGCGTTCTGCTCAAGCCAGCTCTGCGTGCCTTGTGACTCCCGCTTTACACAAGCCGACTGTTTGCAGATCCAGCCCCGCTTCACAGCCACAGCTTGGCGCGAGCATCTGCTCACGGAGCATCTGCACGTGGAGCAAGGCAGGGTACCATGCTTCTTTCTGTCTCACTGAGGCATGGTCTGGAGTAGCGGTTCCTCTTTAGCATTTACTTTCGTTAGGGGTTTTTTTTTATTTGCAACCCGGAGCTGATGGTTCCCATGTAAAGAATTTAAGACCACTGATAATAAACCTGCTCCTTTGCCTTTACATTTGCATTTCTCCAGCTTCCTTGGGAGAAGCTCGCAGACTTCCCTCAGCCCCTGGAATACGGATGTCGAACACCGCTGAAGCAGAGAGGAAGGGATTCCCCTTCCCCAGGCTTGGTGCCTTGGTGCATTCTCTGAGCCTCTCCTCCTCGTGCCTCCACCCGTAAATCGGGACTGACAGCACCCACCCATTTCCCAGCACCGTTGTGCAGGTAGAGCGTCGCACGTTTAAAGGCTCCCCAGCGTTCCCCACCCTCAGCGCCGGTCGCGGACCGAAGCCTCGTGCTCCTCCGGCGTCCCCCCGCTCGCAGCGCCCGAGGGGTTAAGTGGAAGCAGAGATTTACGGTTGCCTCCCGTGACATCAAACCGGGGTCTCAAAAGAAACGTCTGGGGCGCGCATGGAAGGCTAACCACTGAGTTTTCAATTAGGCTATGTTTTAGGGATACAAAATTGCATATTCCTTTTCTACGCGTTCCCTGCGCTTGCAGAGCAACCCATTATTAAGCTATTAATCACCTCTCTCAATTAATTGTTCTAAAATGACCTAGGCTTTAGTAGTTGTGTTGCAATTGAAAAGCTCACTTATTTTTGGAAAGGTAAAGTTACAGGCAGTAGTAATTTGAGACAGCCAAGCTATTAGCCACTGTTTAGAATCTCAATTACTCTCAAGAAGGATAATTACAAATAAAACAAACTTGTGATCCCACATCAGTAAGAACAGTTCTTTCCTGCTTTATGGAATATACAAGCAGTTTTTCATCCACTGGATTTAATTTCCACATGAAAAATTGACCTTAACAGTATGAAGTATGGCTACAAGTAAAAACTGTGTTTTCATTGAAGAGAATAAATGCATTTCCTGAACGCTGGCTGTTAAAGCTAATTGATTTATTGGCTCTCTATATAGTGTACTATTGTCTTTGCACTCATGGGACAAGGAAGCTCTTGAGAACAGAACTAAATTCTGCCACAGCAGCGTGACAGCTGAAGAGGGCTTTTTTTTTTTTTAATATAATGTGCAAGTTTCTCGGAGCCGAAAGAAATCTTTCTAGGATTGGCGGAAACTAACTGGACTGTTAGCTGACTGGATTTTTTTTTTTTTAATACCATAATAGTATTGGGAAGTTAACAGCACTGGCAGCAGGTTACTTTTTTTAATCGGATTGCTGTCACTGTAAAACATTTCTGTTCAAGCAAATGTAACATACTAGTCAAAAGAAGAGAAATAGGAAACTTCGCCCCCCCGCCCCGCTTTTTGTTTTTTACTTTAAAGATAGTAGTCAAAAATTCAGTAGGAAATAAAGGCTATGCAAAAATATTTCCCCCTGATACTGAAAACAATTTTAAAATTCATGAAATAGCCAAATATTTGTTATTATCTCTTGCTTTTAGGTTTTATGTAAATTAGTGCCTATAAGATGAAAGAAAGTGCTTGGTAGCAGGTGGAAGCAAACTCACATAATCATACCAATAAAAAAGCCCTGAGGAAAAACAAAATAAAATGAAAAATCAATACAGGATGTTGTTCTCCAGATATACTATTAAAATGTAGTATTCCAGAGCCGCACTGTTGTCCTCAGTAACGGATGATCCTTTTACTCTAAGATAAGCTGAGGGACAAATTCCCCCCCCCATACGTATAAAATCCTGCTGAGCCTGCAGGAAGCCGCGGGCACTCGCAGAGGGGAGCGCAGCCTGACCGCGCGATGCTCTGTGCAGAGAAAGGTGCCTGAACGGACACGAGTGAAAGCTGGAATTTCTCAAGGAAAGCTTCCCTGCATCGCTGGATTTCACAGCGTCAACGAAAAACACTCAGAAGTTTCCTGAGATCCCCTATCTGCTGCAAAAGTGAAAGCCCAGGACATAATCTGGCAAGAAATCTGATCGTAGTAAATGTTTCTGCAAGAATTCACTTATCCCAGTAACTAGCGGTTTGGCTACAAGTTATATTTTTCTCTTCTTCCTTATTTTTTTTCTCAGTTTGGTTCTCATTGCTAACTGAAAGCAGGAATTATATTCAGTATAAGTTCCATGGATTAACAAGGAAAAAAAATCTTTAAGGAGATCAATAAATGCCTCTCCCAGGTGAACACAGCCCGATTTTTCAGAAAGCCACGTGAGCAGCAGACTGCTCTACGCCGGGCGGTACAGTTTGACCACGGCGACTACAAGAGCGAGAGGGCTGGAGGAACCACGGCCAACCTGCCGGGCAGCGGGGAGGGTTTCCAAACCCGCCCGGCATCGGGAGGCACCCTCTAAAATCAAACAGCCACGAAGGGAATGACTGTCTTTCAGACAGTTCAAAAAGAACAAAAATACTCGGGGGGAAAAAAAAGAATATCTGCTCAGTTATTAGAGGGGAGACTGAAGGTCACAGCCAACTCTTTTTTAAGACAAAAAAATAAATGTGGACATATCACCTCTTCCTCTGACCAAATAATTAGAAAACCAAAAATATCTCCGTTGCTGGACCACCCTAAGTGCTTTCTGCTGCTTTTACGATGCTGACTACCAAAAGGCAAGTACAGTTGAAAAATTGGCTTCCGCCAACTGGAGAGGCAGAATAGCTGCTACCACCCAAGGCCGGTGAAAGAGAAGAGGTTCAGAGAAGAAAACGAGCCTAAACAAGTAATATTTGTAGGCAAGAAAGAAGAAACTTTAGCAAAAGCAGTAGAAAATGACAGCTATAATCAAACCAGCAAATATAGGCTGCTCATTCAGGAATTAAATAGCTAGGTATTTAAAAAGTAGAACAGAATAGACTACTCCAGTTGGAAGGGACCTGCAATGATCACCTCGTCCAACTGCCAAGTACACACCGAGAAATGCAATATTCTTTTAGGGTGGAAACAACTTTAAATAGCTTTGTTCTGACAAGCATTGTGAAAGCAATTTAGCAAAAAGCTAAATTTTCAACTGTCTCAGAGTTTTAATATATAATACCATGAAACCAGCATAGCTAAAACTTGCTTAGTTTGTTTTCTTCAACAGCTCAAGGCCCATTCACGTCTTGCGCTGTTTCATTATGTTTATACAGACTATTGCCCACTCTTGAGGCTTTCTTCTGCCCGTACCCAGAGCGTCACTGCCACCACCCCCCGACACGATCACCCATCGGGGCTGTCCAGAATAATTTCCACAACTGCATTCCCAGTTCATCCACTTTTTCAGCACCGCTGGTCCTCGTGACTAGACAAACTCCTCCTTACGTTCATTTTATGGGATGTCCCCACAACGGCAGGCAAGGGTCCCCATTCTGAACGGGGCAGGACAGCTACCGATGCAGATACGGGTTGAGATGCAGAATCTCCAAATTCTGCACGCCACTTCTTGCTTAAGATTTGGAGCCCGGAACGTGATATTTCTGTAACAGTAAACACAAGTATGGCCAATCTGGGGTCTTTAATGAGCTGTGTTGGTGGCTGGGCTCAAAGAACATTTCCCCCATCAGTCTCGACGTTAGCTTTAACACCTCAGCTCTGACCCACGCGGCGTTGTTCAGCCACAATGACAAATTACCAGACGAGTTCTGCAGGGAGAGGCAAGTGAATTAGGAAATGAATAATTAAACCAAAAGAAATAGGTGAGGAGATCTTGAGGGGAGGGGAAAAAGAGAAGAAAAAGGAAAAAAGAAAAGCCTGAATTACAAGAAACCAGGAGCCAGGTTGTCCCGCAGGTGTTCAGAAAGGCAAACCCAAGGTGCGCAGCGAGGAGGGGCTGGAGCAGCGGCAGGGTCCCTGGCAGCAGCGAGCCCCCAGCCCTGCACAAACCCTCCCGGGTGCGGGTTGCTGCACCCCGAACCTACCCGGGAAATCCACTAAACTGCACTTCCAAGGAAATGCGGAAACGTCAAAAACAGAGGAGACGTGCCGGCCTCCCGCCTCTGCCAGCCTTCCCAAGGTCTCCCTTGCGCGGCTGCGGCCCCCGCGACCCCGCACGGCAGAGGTTCCCCTTGCGCGCAGGCACGAGCCCCGTTTTGCAAACGCAAAACGCTTTTGCCATCAGTACTTCTGCTGCACGAACACGTCTCCTTCCGAGAGTCGTCTGCCTTCCCCAGGACAACAAACTGCTGGGAGCAGTGCTGTCAAAACGGAGCAATATTTGCATTAGCTTTTGCTATAGCAACGCAGCACATGGCTACAGAGGATTTCCTCTACTAACCACCGCTTCTTTTAACTACTAATTCTTTAAACCATCAACATTTATTCAAAACCAAGTTTGAAAATCCTGACTCTTATCACAGCTAGTACTTATAATCCTTTTTTCCAGACTAGATGCTTCCAAATCACGTTACATCTTTCATCTTCCTCGTGATTAATTTCAAGGTCGTTACTGAATCAAATGAGATATTTTTTAAACCTCTCCGTTTTAGTTTTTCAAGCTCTTAGTCAATTCTGCCATCAAAATTACACGAGCATTTCGTGTTCAGCCACTTCAGTAACTCTCGGTTTTAGGAGAAAACCATAATGGCAACTATCCTATTATTTTAATGCATGCAATAATTTAAATTATAACAACTGCAAAAGTCAGGCTATTTTGTTTTATGGATTATCAACAGCCTTATGACCTTGAAAATAGTCGAGTTGACTCACTGATTTTTACAATTTAACAAAATAGCACACGTAGCATAATTTTATCAACTTTGTCTAATCTGGTGAAAGAGCAGTGCTCTAAAAATAGATAAACGTCCATTTCAGACCCGCTTCACAGCGTAAGGGAAGTTTATTCTAGGAAGCGAAATTATTTGAGAATGACTGTCGAACTGTTAACGCGGTACGTTAAAAACTTTTAAGCATTTGTTTTGCTGCAATGTTAAATGAAGTTCTTTAATATACAAATGACAGAGAGCAGCATTGACCCTGATTTAATTCTTCCCTAAAAAATGTGAAACCAAAGGAAAGGTAAAGAGGAAGAACAGTTAACCTCTGGTGACCAAAGGTGCACTTGATCTGTTATTTTGTATTCTATACTCTTCAAAGAGCAATATAAACAGAATTATTTATGCCCAGCAAAATGTTGCTTAATTACTTATGCACCACTGTTTGCTTGTATTTTAAGCTCTCTCTACCACCCACAGGCAGACGTTAAACAGCTGCTAAAAGCTAGCTTTAGTCTTGCCTGTTTGAAATTAGCATACTTGAGCTTTGAAAAAACTTTGTTGCCAATTTACATATGCATAGAGACTGATATTTAGACTCACCATATGATATGTCCCTCAAGAGCTTTTCTTATTGCCTCCATCCTCAGGTCTCAACCTAGAGACTGTAAATCTAGCAGGTGATTAATTCTATACCCTTGAGAAACTAGCAATTAGCACTTGCAACCAGTAAAAAATTGTCATTTCAAAACCCTGTTTACTATGCCCGTGTATTTTCTATGAACTCACAGTTAACTCTAAATAGATATATATGGCAATAGATTTCCAGTCGCTTCTGTCTCTTTATGGAAAAATATAATATAGCTTCCAGCCTAATCAACCTATTAAACATACCGAAAAAGATTAAATAATTGGCATTCCTTTTTCTTTTTTTTAATATGTAAAATGGGAAGATGTAGCAAGCATGAAAACACTATACATGATGTTTTATGTTACCAGACCTTAATCGGCTCATTTCAACATGACGACTTTGTAGGGTTTACCTGTTTTGTGTCAATTCTTATCTCTGATAGCTGAAATTACCGTACTTCCAGATGTTCTTATGCATTATTGAGGTCTTCTGCAGTAGATGCTGGAAAAGGTAAGATAAGGTTTTATTTCTTTGTAGTAGTCGCAACACTGAGATCAAAGGCAGTAAAGTGCAGTGCTTAGTATTGAAAACTATGATGAACTTAACATTTATTTTCAAGAAGAAAACCCGTCATAGAACTGCTCATCAATCTTCAGTTAACTGTTTCAAGTGTAACCCACTGGACCGATGCAGAACGTCTGAAAGATTTGGGGGTGCTCTTCCCCAGAAGGATGCTTTAATACTCATTCGCTGTGTGCAAATCAGCAGGGTGCACAACAGGAGCAGAGCGCGTTGTAAAGCTACGCCGTACCGAAATCTGCCGTGGGGGGAAAGGGACGGCTGCGCGGGTTTGGGGGCGAGGGGGGGGGGGCGGGCGGGAGCTGCCAAACTGCAACGGAGCGTCTTGTGCCACGCGCGAGCACCGTTTAAAGAAAATACCAAAACCAACTTGCTGCTTTGAACAGAAACGGGTTATACCGTGCCTGGCAGCAAAGTGAAAATCTGGGTCCCTCGTACAGAACGTCGCCACGCGAGTGCTTCCACACCTGCACCACGTTACGCCCTTTTTACGGGGGAAACGCTGCTGCCCCACCCCGGTTCGAGAGGGGCTTTGGAAAATTTTTCAAGTATGTCAAGGCAAGCTTGGTCTTAAATGCCTAAAGCCATATTTTTCTAATCGTCTTTGTAAAAAGCAAGGAATAAATGTAAAAACAGTCACTAATACAAGGGTTGGGTTTTTTTTTCCTGAGTTGCGCAGTCATTAAGGGGTCTGCTGCAAAAGCCTGCTAGACTTTCTTTCCACTAATTACATCATCAGATCATCATACTGCTAAAATCAGTTGCAGAGTACTTGTACACAACTAAATCCCTGCTTCTAATTACTATTTTAGTCTCTTTTTCCTTCTGACACGTTGGTGATAGATCATTATTTTTTCAGCAATTTGTTCGCATTTATATGCAATATAATTGGATCTGATTAATTATTATGATTAATGACTGCAGAATTTCCTTGCAAAGCTATTAATACTGGTAGTATCAAATGAAAGACATGGACAAATTAAAGCCAATGGAGTCCTGTTGCTTGTACTTACAATGCCTGGGCTAAAGTAACCCTTTGCTGTTCTCAGCTCTGCAATAAATATGAAGGTTTAACTGGTATTTCCCTACAGATCTGTGTGTTTTCAAGTGGTATTAAAACATAACTAATGGGTAAGAGATACAGATTTTATTCTAGGTGGACTACTGTGCTTAAAATTATATATCTTTGGGTATATTTTAAATGAGCTCAGCAGCATTATTACAGCTACATTGATTTAAAGTCAAGGAACTCTGACAAAAAGAAAAGACTGAGAAATATTTCTAAATAATATAAAGTAGATTTATCTGTTTTTCAGGTTGGGGGTGCAACAAAACATGACAATAAAAGCAGTTAATTTCCATTAAATGTCATATTACAAAATTTCCAAAGGACGTATTTACGTAGTGTGTGTTGTATTTTAAATTACACCCTGGCTTAGAAATAGGATATTACATGTAAAAAAGCAAACAATGACTGAGTAGCTTAGGGGATCGACTTTCCTGCTACCTCTGGGACCTGACTTTAAATCTGTCTTTGAGCAAACTGAAGAAAAATCATTTCAGTCTAATGGCAGTAGCATATAAAAAAAAAAAAAAATCAGATAGCAGGAGTTCCACGCAGGTGGCAAAAAGCTTTAGAAAAAAAGGGGGTGCAGAAGCAGATGAGCGATGGCGATTTTGCCTGGATTACTGTAAAGCTCAGAACGCCGAGACTTTGAATGTGATTTTAATCTGTAATAAGTGACAGCAGTCCTAATCAAACCTCAGTCAAAATAAGGGCACTGATATTTTGGGTGCAAAGCTACTGAGAAATTTTGAAAGTGTCTCTGTTAGTCCAACATCAGAAATGGAGAAAAAAAATGCCTGCTTGCGTTAGGAGTCGAATACCTATTGGGAGATTTTTTTTTTAAAGCACATTAGCTCTTCAGATTCTGAGGAAACAGAAAAGATTGCCCGCTTTGCAGTTCTAGGAATTTCCCTGTAACTAAAATATGAGAAAAAGATGGCATATGTTGCAAAATGGGAAACTGTGGGCCACCAAATATTTTGAAAGAATAATCTATTTGTTATAAAGCGGATTAAAAGGCTCTCTCCTTAAAAAACAAAGAAACCCGGCCAAAATACACGTAATATTTGTGAGCAGGTGCAGAGAAACACCCATTCGTCAAAGAGCAAATCGGTCAAATTCACAGCTGCAACCTGTCAGGAAATTTCAAATCGTTTCTGCATAAGCTGAAAGTCACGTTGTACCGCTACCTGTAAGAAACTGTGCGGCTTCTGATGCAAGTGCATCCTGATCTCATAATTTTGCAGCTTCTACTGCGCGGGCTACTTCTGTTTGATTTTTAGGGACATCTGTTATAAACACGCTCTTGAAATCGGGCTGTTCATGAAATGGATCTACAGCAATGTGTGCAGTGACTGCGCTCCATTGCAAATAAGGAACGGGAATCCCAAATGAATGTTCTTTGGGTGTCAGGCTGTGCCCTGGGTAATATTTGTCACAAAAGACAGGGCAGGAGGTAATACAGGACATTCACATGTAGTAGTTGGAAAGAAGAAAAATCTAAAAATTCGTCATGGAGCATTTCAGAACATCGTTAAATGAAACATCTTTGCAATTCCGTTAGGGAAACAATGACCACTGATGAAATGTTTAATGTACTTTAAACAGTTTCCAAACAGCAAAATGCAAGGGCTATGAAGAAAGCTGAGACTTCCTAGCGACTACGCAAACTAGAAGGCGCAAACGAACCAGCTTAGCTCAGCTCCCCAGGACTCCTCTTTCCAGATGTGCCTTCACCTCTGGGTCTGATCCACCCACTGTGACCCCGCAGCACCGAAACGGGGCTGGCTGACACCGCGGGACATCGCTTAACCGACCACGGTACGGCAGGGAAACCTGCCCACGCTGCTCGGGGGGGATCTTGCGGGGGTTTACCTTCGGAAGGGTTTTTGTGGCGGTATCAAAGGAATTAGGCGTTGCGTTCCTCACGCAATTACTGACTTTTTCCCCCCTATGAATTTAACTTCCAATCCGTTACCTCGTAGACTCTCAGCTAGGTGATCCTTTTAGAGATGCAAAAGATCTTACCGCGTCCTGCGGTTACTCTCTCTCCCAGTGTAAATCTTGTGGACTCGCACTGTGGAAAACAAAAATGCTGTGAGGTCAAAACCGACCTAATAACCATCAGGCTGCTCCCGCAGCATGGCTAGGCGGTGCGATGCCAGAAACACCCTTATCAACAAATTCCAGAAGTGAAAGGTTTTCACAGCAAGCAACAAGGTGAAAGCAAGCCGTATATTTAATCAATTTTATTTTAAAACTTTGGGGTTGTGTCCTGGTTGTTGTATCATATGTCAGTGGGCTATTACTTCTTGCCCAGCACAACTCCGTATCCGGGCAGCTGTATGAAGATCTTGAGGTATGTTCCCCCACTTTTTAACATCAACGACTCTTGTTTCTTGGGGGGAAAACAACTTCCCAAATGACTGACTCAACAAGATACTCCAAATACACCCAGGCATCAGTCTTCACATAGGAGTATCTGTGAAACAGAAAATCACAGCTTTCCACACGTCTGCTCAAATCAAGCAGAAAACAAATGTAGCTGCAGTCATTTTCCAGCATTTTGTCCAGACATAACACCATGGTCCTCTGCTCAACGTCTCTGCAGGCTCAGAAATGATGCTAAGAATTATCACTGTTCTTCCGTCCAACTCACTACCATCATTGTTACTCAATATTTGCACGTAAAACTGTCAAAGGGGACTGAAACCCGCTGTGTAATGCACTAAACTCACAGCAAAGATGGGTACTGACCCCAAAGAACTCACAATACAAGAGATAAACAAAACAGCAGATGCAAAAGGCATAATGTAACTTCCTCCCATCCTCTCGCTCTGCGCACCACGTTCCTCCGTTACCAGTGAGACCACTGGTAACCACTGAGCTGTTGCTCACCCAAGTATCCCCAACCACTTGCAATGCCACAGGAGAAACCGATTCCTTTTCCAAGATACGACCAAACAAAATCATTTCCACCCTTGACTGGCCGATTGTCCTCATCCATAAAAAGGTGATTCAAATAAATCTTGAAAGCAGTGACTGATTATAGTTGTATTCATGGAAGCGCAAGTTCTCTTCATTAAAAGAAAACATGCAATGATGAAAACGGTGTAAGAGCAGGACCCAATGGCCTGGAATCGCTGTTTGTGTGCTCCCAAGCCTGGCGTCTAGGGGAGCCTTTGCCTGGGGAGGGGAAGAAGGGCACAGTCAGCCACGGGATGCTGAAAAGCAAGGAGGCACAAGGCAACATACTCAAAGTGCCCCATTCCCTGTTGAAGGAGTTTTATTTCTGATCTCAGAGATCTGGGAGGTTTGCTGTTGCTCAGGCTCAGCTGCGGGGAGGAGGGGTGCAGCCCCAACCTGCCACGTGCAGATGCAGCTGCATGCGGGAGATCTCTGAAGAGCAGCAGATCTGCAGAAACCTGGAGCAGAGGGAAATAACATGGGAAACTGCACGTGAAAGGGGAACGTTGGCTGTTCCTGAGCTGGAGGCTCAGTGGAGTCTGTCCAACCACACCAAGCAAAGTCTTTTCTGTACCGAGTGACCACTAAGTCCAGTCCACCCCAGGATCAGGTAACTGAAGAACTCCTGACAATTGAGAATCATAGGATCACAGGATGGTTTGGCTTGGAAGGGACCTCACAGCCCATCCAGTGCCACCCCCTGCCATGGGCAGGGACACCCTCCACTAGCCCAGGTTGCCCAAAGCCCCATCCAACCTGGCCTTGAACCCTGCCAGGGAGCCAGGGGCAGCCACAGCTTCTCTGGGCACCCTGTGCCAGGGCCTCAGCACCCTCACAGGGAAGGATTTCTGCCTCACATCCCATCTCCATCTCCCCTCCTGCAGCTTAAAACCATTACCCCTCATCTGGTCACTCCCTGCCCTTGCAAACAGAAATGTAGAATGCTTATAAAATATCCACCCAGACAAACACTTATGGAGCTTCCAGCCTTCAAGTACGTTGCAGAACCAAGAACACAGTCTGTCATCAGGATATAAAATGACATGTGAACCTTATTATAGTCCACTACTGCTAATCAAAGCCACTTACTTCTACTTACATTTTAAGCAAATCCCCTTGCTTACATTACGTCTATTTTTAAATGTGTTTTGCCTGACCTTGTCCTCAGGAAACTAATGGACAGTAATGCGTTATTGCCCAATTAAAACTACATCAGAACCTTGCCTGCATTAGTTGTCTTCATGTCTTCAGTGTCCCTTCTGCATCTCGCTAGGTAGTATTAGCCCATCATGTATGCAGAAGAGATTATCTGAATAAGCACACATCTCTAATCTGAAGATGAAAAACAATGTCCTGAGAGCCTTTAAAATGGTTTCATGGAAAATGAGGGTGAGATTATTTTGTTCTTCTGTTTTCATTTTTCTTGGGGGGGGCTTTAATCATTTTTTAATAAAGACAGTTGAGATAAGTGAAATATCAGTTCAGAAGTCACTGAGGAAACAACATTCAGGCCACAGTAACAGAACAGGCAAATGTGAGCGTCATAATCTTTTAGCGCCGTTTGCATTGTATTAGCAAAACGCGGTGTCATCAATCTCCCAGCGCTGCTCCTCACCCGATTACCACCTTTTGCCTTGCACACCCCGAGAGGCGTAGTTGCAGTCACATAACATATGTACATTGAGTTTGAAAAGAAGAAAAAACAAATTATTTCCATACAGATGGCTTTGGTAAATAGGCAAAGTCACGTGGTTTTCCTTTCTGCAACTGTCTGAAAGTTTTACGCATTTTTTTTTTGTTTAATTTAAAATTTAGGAGACTATTAGAGTTTGATGGCATGAAGAGTCGACATATAAGAGAGATGCGTCCTGAATATGAACCTACAGTTTTGCATAACTCTAGAATTAATACAGGGATTTTAAACTATAGGTATTTTCTTGGTTAAAATGTCTCTCAAAACCAAATACACCTGGAAGACGGACTGCTATATATACATATAAATCCACACTTTTAAATACCTCTCGACCAAATTTTTAATTTGAGAAACATAGATTTGTACTTTTATTTTTTTCCAGCTATGAGAGATAAGAGGTTGAGTGCACAGCAAGAAGTAAAAACTCAACAATAAATAAATATTCTGGAATGCTGGAAGAAATCTGAACTAGACATCCATTATTTCAAAAAACCTAGCACAAACAGACTCCTTAGACCTTAATCTTATCCTAATTTAAGATAAGGAAAGCTCGCAGAACATCATTTTGGCTGTAATTATTACCTCCTGAAAAGCAGCGTGGCATTCTCTAGGGCATGTGCAACCGAGGAAGATTAGAGTTCAGTAAGAGGCTCCATTTATTTCCGCCTACCAATTTAAGTATGGATAACATATTACAGTTACGGAAGGGGGAAAAAAAAAAAAATAACCAGGACACATTAACAGAGTCACGTCCCTCTCTGCTGCACAGGTTCCATCTGTACTGATTGCAGCTCAGTCACTCATTAGAAACCGAGGCCATAAGCTTATTTTATTGGTGCTCTCGAGGCGACTCTAAACCGCAGCAGAAAGGCTGTAGCTGTGAAACACACAACACGTCCCCATTCCAGCTTGCGAACAGAAAAAGGAGGAAGCCGGCAAGACAGCGCTGCGAGGGATGCGACACCGACGGAAAGGGTCTGCCTCTGTACGAGTTCGTTATGTAAATGTCTTGCCCTGGACAACACAAGCCGGCGCAGGCGTGCTGGGGGTGACCACGTTCCGGTGGCGGCTGATGGCACCTGGAAACGGGGAGGCAGGCTTCAAACGTCGAGGTGCACTCAGCATCAATTTGCAGCGGCGAGTAAAGCTTCTAATGTGTGCGAGTCAAAACAAGGTAGGCGCTGCCGGCCCCAGGGAGTCTCGGCCGCTGTTTTCCCATCCTGAAGCTCTTGTACCTGCTGTCTGCAGAACGGGAGAGGGGATGCCTGCTTTTCAGTATTTAAGTGTATTGCCACGATCAAGAAGGTTGCACTATATCTAAAACTAAGGTGTTTCCGAGAATTCGAATAGCTGGATTAGCCATACTGCTGTCTGTGGGCTTTCTTCTACCATGAGACCTGTTCAAGAAATCAATAAATTTTATCTGTGGAATATACATAAGTCTTCTTAAGTCATAATCCACTTTTAAGTAATGTGTGGAGGGGTATTAGGCAATTAGAGATGGCTGAGTAACTGAGCGTATTTATACATTTTTAACGCCTGTCTTTTCATCTTTAGCTTGGATGAAGCAGTAAGACCTAAAAATCAAACACTGGATGAGTTTAGATGATCGAGTATTTAATTTAAGATATCCATCTTAGCATTTGAAAACCTTACAAATGAAGTGTCCATGTTTTAAAAATTGGCCGTATCCAGTAGCTGCTAAGTCTGATCTGTAATCTCTTCTCGGTTATGCAAAGAAACCACTTATTGAAATTCAAGTACATGCTTAAGGCCAGTTAATGGCTATTTTTCCCTCATTAATACAACAAACATAGCTGATATGAAAGGTAGCTGTTCTCTTGCACTAATAAAACTGCAAGACGACAGAAATAACTTTTCGTGCTCTCTCTAGCTCTTAATCTAATACGTCAGTGACAGGAAACCGAATATCAAGTAGAAACGGGAAGGTGGTCATATCAACCTATACGGTATCAGCGAGACCATTAATGGGACAATCTATCCTCTTCCAGCATCCACGTTTCAAAAAAAAAGATGTTGAAAAATTACAAAAGGTCCCAAGAAGTGCTACGGGGATGACTATCGTCTGCAGCACAGCTACGCAGGGAGAGGCACTCCAAGCTCAACCTGCTGAGCTTATTCGAAAGAAGGTGAAGAACTGACACGATCGCAACATAAATTACTTGTGCGAGTGACAAACTCCTGAGAGCAAAGCGTTCCTTAGTTCGCTAGGTAAAGCCTAAAATGATCCAACAGCAGCTGGCAGTTTTGAGGTAGATACACTTAGACTAGAAGTAACTGCAGCTTTTTAAGTACCGCTAACTAGCTGTTAGGAGAACTTTCCAGGCGGCACCGCTGACTCCCCAGCTCGCGGGTTTCTGAAGCAGGAGTGCCCTGTTCATGGGGGAGGCTCTTCGGATCACATGGAAACTGCAATTTTGGTGCGGATGTTTTGGGGCGGGAGGCTGAGAAAGGAGGGTTTCCCTATCTGGGTGGCAGGAGGCGGAGGGAGACGAGGGCCGGAGCCTTTGTAAAACTTAATATTAAAACCGTGCGCTGATATAACTGACCTGTGTCTCCGAAATTCAGTGACATCGCAAGTCACGGAGTCCAGCTGCCCGTGTTGTCCTCAGGACTCACGCACGGGCGGATTTCGGTAGGACACACTGCTAACCGTACAGCACCTTCCCTGCTACGCGCGTGTGCGCAGAGGATGAGGAAGAACAGCAGAATTCACGCACCCTCCTAAAATTCCAGTAGAAGTTGTCTATTCAGCCTCACGTAAATTTGAAACAATGGAAATACTGTATGTTTATGATCTGGTTTATAGCATTATAACCCAGACGGCGTTGCAGCGTTTTAAGCCCGCAGCAGCAGCGGCGGCTGGGACAAGCCCAGTTGCTCTCGCTCCTGCCCAGGGCCCTGGACCGCCCAGAAGGGAGCAGCAAGTTTTTCTTGCTACCGCTCTGTTGCAACCCTTGAGGGAGAGCATAAAATGAGGCAGATTTTGGCTGAGCTTTACATTTCTGTTTGAGCTGGTTTTTACAGTGATGCCACTGCAAACTCAAGAGATCTTCATCATCTGCAACACACCCCAGAAACCCGGGATGTGCTTTTCTTATGTGTTTGCAACGAAATAAATGCACACTCGTACAGCGCGCCCCTTCATGTTTTGCAAAGCACCAAACCAACGACTGCAGTGAAAGTCATGAAGTCAGAAATGTAATAATATTCCAAATTCTATACAAAACCACTTTTCTCTCCCTACATTGACGTTAACCTGCTGTTCTTCCAAAGGTAACCTGTTTCCCCAGCACTTTGAGCAGAGCGGCCGTTTATAAAGCGGTCAGGAGTACAGTAGCTCCACGGGTCGGGGATGCCAGCACCCTAAACCCAGCCGTAGGGTCAGGAGGACCCCCAGCTCACCGTCCTTCGTGGCGGTTCTACAGATACCACAGGCTATTTACAAAGACAAACAAATGGAAACCAGCTCTGAGGGGTTACTGAGTGAAGTTCAAGTACATTGCTTTCAAATTTCCTTGTAAATAAAAATACACGTGAAAGAGAAGAGCTCGAAGTACCTCAGTGTATCCCTTGAGCATGGTTCATAGCCCCCAACATACTGTTCTGGTTTTATAAATTAGAAATCTTGTCATCTTATCATAGAGACCAAGAAAATTGTGGCAAACTTTATCTGCTAAGTGAACCTTAATAACCTCAACTTTAACTTCAAGAAAATTACACTTGGAAACATTTCATAGTCTTGCAGGTTGCAGGAGACAAAATTCTTTCTTTTCTCCCACCTCTCCCGGAGTTATTAACCCTCCCCACAGAGCCTCAGAGACCTCCAGCAAATTCTCCCTTCCCACAAATCACATGCAATAGCAGTGCCGAGCGCTCCGCTGGCTTTGGCAACGTCTTTTCAGTACCCGCTTACATCACAGAGTCAGATTAAAACCTTTAACAGTTAATTGATACAAGTCAAAGCAGAAAAAAATCACAGCCTTTGAAATAAAAATGTTACATTGCTGTGATGGTTTCTCACGGAACAATTCACAAATTATTTTTCATGATCAAATGGATGGGACTATTTAATTACAGCACTGTACTAAATACCCCGGTCCCTCTGAAAGCAGCAACCGTAGTTATTTAATTTCGCAGTGAGGACTGCCCTCCGGATGCATTTGCTGATACGGATTTGCCGTGGACGCTGCAGCTGGACGCTGGGTGCAGTGCTGGCAGCGTCACAGCACAGAGAACACCGAGGCGAGCCAGGGATTTATGGTGCTCAACAGTTCCAGCGCTGCTGACTTTTAACCACGAGCCCAGGAATATCGCATGACTATGGATGCTTCTAGAGATACGTGACAAATTACAAGCATATTCTGGGGCTCATCTTTGCAAGAGAAGTTCGAAGCAACCTATAAAGCCCTGAAAAGTTAAACATAAAGAATAAAATATACTATTCAAACAAAAGCATGCAAAGATTTTTTTATTATTACTTAAAAAACTTGTGGGCGTGATCCCATAATGGTTTTTACAACTGACTTGGCAATACTGCAGCTCTACACCTCTGCAAACCGGGGCAGGGGGGCGGACAACAGAAAAAAACCCAAAAACACCACCCAAACCAAAAACCCTAAGAGGGAATGGCATTGAAAAGATAACACCAGAAAACAGAGTAAAACTCTGATTTTGCAATTGAATTTCAACCATTAGTCCAAAACCCCTTACTACTTTAGACGACCGGAGCCTGCGTGTCTTTGACGTACATGAAGAAACTCGTCTGATCGCTCCAGCCGGTCAGAGACGTCGATGGCTGCGGGGCAGAGATTTCTTTTTTCCCCAAGTTCTCCCAGATCTCAGGGACACAGCATTCTGACCCTGTTTCCTTTCAGTAGTTTTATTCAGTATCTGCTCTATCCTTTGCTGTTAGGGCATCCCAGACTTTCCAATCTGTTTAATTATCATTAATAATATTGAGCTTTGACTCTGAGCACAAAGCCCAGGTTACAGTTCTTACAGGAGCACTGGAATACCTTCTGTGAAGCCAAGAGGCACGCCTTCATTTTGAGGTTCAGAACAGACTTTTTCTCAGCCCAGGCAAAATTAAAATTTCACCCACAGATCCTCCTGGTCCATAACTATCTCGTTTGGTGACCTCGAGTCACACACCGTCTCTGTATGCACGTTACAGAGATTTTCGTGGTGTGAACAGAGTATTAAGCAAGTTGTCAAAAATACAATTCTACTTGATCAAGCTCTCAAAGACGTGCGGAAAACCCTCCTGCAAGGGAGCCATACCCAGAGCCTAGACGTGATTTCTGAAAACACTCATCCTCTACAACGTTTATTCAAAAATTGAATTCAAAACTGCCGAGTAAAATGCATTATGTTTAACATGATGAAATCGTGGAGAAAACCACAAAGTGGTTGAACTTTCCACTTCAGGCTGACACACCTTCAACGTGTTTGCTGCCACACCAATGAAACGTGTAAAAAATGCTCACTTGCAAGTGTTTCGGCCAAACCCTGCTCACACAAACGAGCGTTAATTAACCCAGACCCGAGGACGCTGCACGCAGACCAACGCCTCGCAGCACAGCGCGAGCATCCCGCCCCACGGGCACCCCGCGGGAAAGGCTTCCTTGCAGGGGAGTTGCACTGACCACATCCTGCACGGGAGCATCCGCAGCTGCGGCACGCACAACCGTCTCACACCCGGCTGGCGTGGACCACCAGCAGCCACGGCCACGCACCGGGCAGCGGGTCAGGATCTGTGCACGGCCCTTTGCCGGGCCGGTGGTAAACGTGCCATCTCGCTCCCGCTTAACCGCCTGATCCCGCAACGCATCCCGCAATGCGAGTGATCCGCGCGTTAATCCACCACGCGGGATTCCCAAATCACGTTAAAGACACCGCTTGCACTAGAAACCTTCTTAAGTGGCGGCAGGGCTGAGGCAGGCAGCTCGATGCCAGGGTCTCCAAAACTTCACCTGCAAACGACAGGTCCGCTGCCAACTGAAACCATTAACGGAATGCACAAATACGGGTTCCGTAAATACGTTAAGTTGGTGTCAACTCTGAGAAAAGAAATCAAAGTCAAAGAACTAATTCACGAGGCCAAACCAGGCTACTAGCAAGAAACATATAATAGAGGACTTATTCTGTCTAAGCAGGGGGGGTTTGTGAATTTACGGGCACGTTACTAAAGCAATATACAGCGCTCACTTCGGGAAACTCATACGTTGTTGTTACAAGAAGAAAAGGCAGAACAACTTCCAGAAGTTCGTTTCCTAAAGAAATTTTCACTGCCGTACACCCAGCGCGTGCAGCGGTCCGTTCCCACGTCACTACGCTTTGTCGTGCCAGGCATCCGCGGTCACTCGCTCTCTCCCCGGGACTAAGGGTGCTGTGCCGCGTATCTTCTGCTTTGAAGTACCAAGGTAACACCTTTTTTTTCCCCCCCTCAGAAACAAACGGCTATAAATTTACAGTACAAAGCCCTTCTAGGTGCGTGTAAGTGCTTTGCAAGCAGCCTTCGATCCGCACAAAGCTGCCGTACGGGATGTGGGTTGAGAGGGCCCGTTATTAAAAGAGGGATCAAAACAGGCTGCAATTATGCCCAGTTAATCCTCTTAAAACAGTGAGGTATTTCTTCACCACAGTAATTATTTGCACGGGGTGAAAATAACAACCATATAGAACAAATTAAAACTTTACCTTCAGATGCTACCTCAATTGTTATGCAGATTTCATCATTTCCATTCAGCCAAAAAAAGACCCTTAATACTAGCCCCTCTTCCAACAATCAAAATAAAAGTGTGACATCATCGCTAAATTAATTACAAGTTTATTTGATTTATTTTGCCATACGCAGTTTCTTCATCGGACTCTGACCAGCCTCAGATGCTCAAAGCAGATGCGGTCTGAAATCCCTCTGATTAAAAGGGTGAGCAATACATCAAGCGCGCTTGGAATTTCTGTAGGCTGTACCTGAGCGCGCGAGGAGAGACATCGGATGACCAATGTGGTGTACAAAGTGCTTGTCGAGGCTTTTTTAAATACAACTATCACGCCTTTAAATGTCATGCTGGGCTTTAGTTAACTAAGGTGGCAGGTTCTTAAAACGTAGAATTTATTACGTTGAAATTTTCCAAATGTAAGACTGGAAAGGGAAAAATATGTCGACTTTTATTTATTTCCTATATAAATATAGGCAATTTAGTCCTTCCCCCAAATACAGGCAGATTAGATGAGTTAGACAGTAGTCAATTCATTTTGCATAGGAATGGCTCATTAAAAAAAAAAAGCCCCACATTTGTATTAGGCTCCGATTGGACAGTGCACAAAATGAATTTACAGTGTCACTCAGAGATGTAGCAGGACTAATGAGGGAGGGATGGAGTCTGGCGGTGGGGGGAAATCTGCACTATATTCATTCCCTCAGCCGGTATAGCTCATGAAATGGAGGTGTCCCTCATTATGTATGTGTCTCAGGAGCTTTCTTTAATATTTTAATAAATAACAACATCAGCCCAACAAGAAATTAATGAATAGTATCATTAATAATGAGCTAGAGTCTTGTAGTGATAGGACAGATATTAAATTGAACCACAGTGGTGCTATCTCTAGAGACTTGGGAATTTTCCAGCGGCAAACAAGGCCACTGAATGAAGCAGCCATCGCTCTGTGCCAACAGCTTTTACAACAGGTTGGGAGTAATAAAAGAGGATTTTCTGCACGATAAAGTTAAGCCTTAGAAAATCTGCTGGTGTAGATCGGTGTGAAAAGTACTGCCAAACGTGATCCTTAATTAAACTTTAATTAAGATAAAGCTCTTTCCTTTAAAAAGGAGGGGGGAAGCAGCAGCAAAAAGAGTGTCAGCTATTTTCCTACCAGGTTTTGATCTAAAATAATTCTATATTAAATCACAGAAAACTGTGTTCAAATACGTTAAATCCAGAAAACCCAGGAAATTCAGACTCGTGGATGAAACGCCACCCTTAGCTCACCCGTGTGCCTATATACATAGGAGCCTGCGACAGACACACGAGGCCAGCGGCAATTCGGAGCCCTGGGAACAATGGTGCTGGCTGAGCGACCTCCCCAGCTCCGCGCTGCCGTGGGTCGCGGTTGGACCCGCAGCATCCTTTCCAGGCGTTTTTCTCAGGGCTTAGGATCTCTGTGGTTTATAGCAAAGGCAGGAAATAACATATGCCATACGTATGGGAAACCTTCTTACAAAACAAAACACGTTTTAACTTCGAAACCCAGAACAAAACCTCTCAGACGCGCGCGCAGCCCGCGTTCACTGCGGTAAATGAGACTATTTGTACGAACGGGGAATATTAATAAGTATCATCACATCAATTTGTAGGCAGTTTCCCAACACAGTAAATCCCCAACGCTCCCAAAAAGAAAAAAAACCAAACCCACTATTTCATAGGAGATCACGGCATGTTTTTCACTAAAAAGTCGATGGCCAGACTGCTGGCTGCCCCAGGGTGGAAGAGGAGCGCGTGGGAGGCTTTCCACCCCAAATCGCTGGGCAGGGGCTGGTTTGTACTCGAAAAGCCACTGCTACCCAGCGCACAGCAGCGAATTTTGGTCCCATACACGGTCCATGTACAGTCCCCATTCTCCTTCAGGGGCTTAAACCAGCTCCTTTCCAAGCATCTAAAGCCATTTCCATGGCTGCACACTTAATTTCTTTTTAAAATAATTAAGATGACCTCGCCAAAAAAACAACTGCTCACCATGCTTTTGAACTCATACTTAATCACGTCTCCTGTTCACACTTTGAACTTTCCAAACTGGACCAACTCACCGGCCTTTCCTCAATACTTACTCGCGGCAGCATCCACCTACCTTCACGCACCTAACTCATGCCGAGTTGCACCTGGGAGACATTTCCTTTGCTCCTTCGACTGTATAAAGACCATTTGCTAACTTGAGATGTTCTAGATCAAAGCGACCCTCCTAATCTGATTCAGACAGCACAAACACCCCTCCGGAGAGACCTTCCAACAGTCTGACGTGGGGCTTCCAGCCGCGCCTGGGCAAGAGCTGAGCAGGTGTGGGGGGCACGGGGCTCGCTCTCCAAACTCTTCCAGGTACCACCATTCACCGGAGCAGAAACCCAGCTTGTGCCACCTGCACGTGTTCTCGGCCGCAGCAGAGCCGGGTTTTTACAACTGCGGTAAATGTAAATGTTCACGAATCAATGAGATCAAAGCGTGTTAGAGAATGAGAGGCAGGGAGAGTCTTCAGCAGCAGTCGTAAAACGGAGAAGTTGGGAGCCAGTAAATAAATAATGTTGGGCAGAAGCGTTCTCAGTCTTTTAACTAGTGCGAGAACAGGCAATAGCTTCTTTAGAGTCCAAAATTACTTTAAATAGAAAACAAAACCCCACACATAAGAAACTTCTTTTTCGTTTTTTAAATATTTTTTTCTCCTTTTTTTTCCAGCTTTCTTACAAAGAACTGCTTCCTAGTTTTTACTGAATTTGTTAAGAATCTCTTTTTATTCCCCAGAAATACTAGCGAGTGGACATGATCCTCCCCGCACTGCAATTAAATCTAACGGGAGCAGGATGGTGCTTTCATGTTTTAATTACTGGGTTTGTCGTAAGCCCCAGGAGCAGACGGGAGCCCCACAGCCCCCGACACAAAGACCCAGCGGCCGCGGGGCAGTCGCCTGCAAACCCCAGCGTGGGTCCCTCTGTGCAGGAACCGGGCTCTGCCTCCATCCTCAGCCCCATACAAGCGAGCACGCCGTCGGTCCATGAGACATCTCTCTGTTTGCCTCCGGAGGCTGGGAATTTGTTTTTAATGTATCAATGGTAGTTTCAGTGGAAATCAGGGGTAATTAGCACTTTTCGCTACACTGAAGAAAAAAAAAAAAAATCAAGCCAAGATAATTAAATATGACGATTGCAATGACTGACAATTTTGAGGAGGATAGGAAATATTTCTAATGTGGAAAGAAAAAGGGTCGATGGGGAAGAAAGATACATTTCATCCCTCCAGAGCAGGACAACCATTTTATGGGATGCTGACAACATCAATTTTATAGGCACCGATTTTTGCATGTTTATTTCATTCTTTCTATGTGGTGCATATTCATTTATATCCTCCCTTCCCACTTGGCATGCTCCAACATTAATTTGCTTGGTCATACAATAGCGTAATACAGCATTCTGGAAAATGTAGGTTCTAGATACTGTGGGAAATACATGAATCGTTGCCACTATATTTTTTTAAACAGTATAAGCTCCCGATAGCAACAAATATACTTAGTAGCCGTAGTCAAATTCAGGAAGCCCAATAAAAGCAATAGGGGTATTGAACTAGAGAGCAGATTGACTCTCTATGTATGGTCTCATATATTCCTTTAATCTGTCTCCAGCGTCAGCGGTTGCACCAGGTTGCAGAGACCAAACTTTAGCAGCCATGGCTTCCTCTGCTTCTGCGCAGCCTCGCATTTCATTTCGAAGGAGCTTGATCGAAACCGCGATTGTCAACATCACGTAAGATGTAATCAACACAGCTTCCAATTGCTGAAAAATACCTGATTTTTTTGGGACTGTTCAATCCAACTCTGACAAAAACTAAGGCTCCTCCTGAGCCACTGGTCCCAAGCCACTCTCCTAAAGTTCTCTAGACACTGTATGCACTGAGACATTCACACGTACACACAAACTCATGCTGCTTTGCCTCAAACCTGCCTGAGAGAGGTAAAAATCATATCACTCAGACCGTATCCACAGGGAAAACAACTAATTTGTACAAAGTAAAAAGCGGAGGCAGACATAAGAGCAATTTTTTTCCCTTTTTTTTTTTTTTTTTTTTAAAGCACAGCTCCTTTTGAGAATATTTCTTTGATTTCAATGTCTGTAAGGAAAGTGTCTTTAAGGGTCTGTACAGTCAGGGGCACTTAACCTTCGTAGACTCTCAGCTTTGATAAAACTTTAAGCTTCAGAAAGCGAGTCAACTATGGATTGCAAAACGCTAATTCTTTTCTAATTCAAGTTTTAATCTAGCAAGTTTGACTTAAATCAGAGATTGGAGCGGCACACTGGAGTGAGTGAAATCTGACAAAGTCAAAGAGAAAAGAAAAAGCAAGGTTTAGAACATCTGTTATTCTCCCAAATAAATGATATTCTGTTATCTACTGACTCTAGTAAAATATTTAGTGATAAATTAATCATCGGGGAGCAACGACATAGCCAGCCGATCTTTCCATCGGTCCTCCAGGAGCTGGAAGTCCAGCGAGCTGCTGCTCTGCGCTCCACAAGCGGCGGTTGCGTTATCTTGGTTTGGATTTTGAGGAGCAGAAGAGGCACAGCGTTTTGGGGCAGCTCCGAGTTACGCATTATCTCCGATTTTGAAGCTCGGCCCCTCATCATCCTTCTTCAACCAGGTTCTGAGGTTTGTACCGACTTTACTGAGAACATTACCTGGTCCACCTCAACTCTATCTGTCTTCAGCGGCTGCCTCGATCGCGCCAGACCTCATCAGGGCTAACGAACGAGAACCTGCACTCTGCCTCCAGGACCCCTCAGCACCTGCCGTGACCCACGTCCTCCCCACGGCATCAGGCTCCACACAACAGAGTTCTCGGACGCTCGCTCCCGCCCAGGGCAAAGAGCCGAGAGGAGGCATCGCTCCAGCGCCACGTCGCCTGCGGATGCAGCCAGAGGTGCACCTCTGTGCACCCCCACAAAATCATTAATCACATGAATTAGCGTCGCTGCAGAACTAGCTATTTTTTATTTACCGCATGAAAGAGACAGTAAGAGTAACTGTACATTTTGACATGTTCGTGCCATAAATTATCCTATGTCCATATTTTACCAGGATGCTATTACCCTGGAAGATAATGGTTCATTTTTAGGTTGTTATAGCAGAGATCATAAGGTTCCACCCTCAGCAGCTACATCTCGTAACTGCCTTTCACTCTCTGAAAGCACAGGCAATTTTTCCATAATAAAAACTGGATTAGCATGTATCAAGAAGAGGTTCCACCAGCTGTCACTTTGAAATCAGGCTACTCTATCCGATGTTCGAGATGATAATGGATAAACCCATAAATGACAAGCAGTTTTCCTGTATTTATCTAATAAGTGGCTAATACAGGCTAGCGTCTTCTCTAATAAAACAATACAAGAGAAGGAAGAAACAGGCTTAGGCTCTATCTGAATTAAATACGAACTGAGCAATAACGGCTCAGGAAAATACAGCATGGCAAATTGCATATTTTTTTTCACCTGTTGCTGCTTTCTGAAATTATATTTCATTTTAATGCACTAGTCCCACAAGTAGCCAAGAACAATTTTTAATAGGATCCCATTTAAAGTTTTGTGAAATCCAGCTAATTTTCATTTCATTACAGCCAGAGTCTCTCTCTTGCTGTGTATGTACACAGGCTAAACAGAAATACAGGCGTCTATAAATGAATGGGTTCTGCAAGCACGTTTAAAACAGCAGCATTGTGCCACGTGAATTAGCAACGGCTTCAAAGAATAAGCAAAAGAATTCGCAGAATATTGATGAACTATTTGCTACCACCTTTATTATTAGGATGACACAATGTCAAAATTACAGTTAAAAATATATCAAGATTTAGACTTTCAGTGGAAAAAAATAGCAGCTTATTAGCTAGTTTATACTAGCATTAGCAGTAATGCAAAAATTGGGATTAACTTGGCTATATTAGTAAAGCAGGAAAAAAAGATCATGAACAAAAGCCCAATCACTGGCTAATAATGAAAAGACAAAAGAGCTGTCTTGATGAAATATTGAGTTTTCATCTTGCTTTGAAACCAAATTTTACACTTTCACTACCTAATCCCACAAAAAAAAGCCTAGCTGAATAATAAGGGTATTTAATTCCACCTGCTACCTGACGAGCAGCTGAACAGGGAGCAACGGAGCCCCTTTGAGCGCCCGGCATCTCCACCGGTGCCGGCGAGTTCCCGGCAAAGCAGCATCCACCAAAAGGCAGCGCTGAAAGCCAGGACTGCAAGAAGCCAAGGGGGGCAGGAGGGGAAGGGTCCCTCTCCCAGCACCCGCTTCCAAATCGAGAATGGTCTTCCTCAGTTCCTCACTAGTACCCAGCAGTGGGGGGTTGTTACTACCTAGAGCCCTCTTCTAGTTTTCTACTCGTCCTCCCAAGCCTCTTCTTTCGGTGCCTGCACAATACTGATAAAACAGCGGCACCTGAGAAGAACTTTACGACAAGAGAGGAATCTTAAGAGGTTTTTCTTTGCAACACGTATGTGAATTTTTTCAGAAATTGCAGGCTGATTTTACAGAAGAATTGTGACGTGCTCCTTGCAGCGCACGTTACCGTGCAGCAGTTCAATGTGGAAATCAGCTGTGGCAATATTTGAATATCTGTAAAGGACAGGGAGAGGAGGGACAAGGAAAGTGAGGAAGACAAAAGAGCAGAACTAGGACCCAAGCCAGGAGATACAGCATGTCCTGCGCATCCCTTTCTGGGAGCAATCAGCAATTCAATTAGATCATCAGCTCCTCAAGCGAGGGACGCTCCGCACACATCCCATTAGCTCAGAATACTGCTTCCTACGTGGACTGGTAAATTAACGCAATACAAACACAGTCGCCTCTCGTGCTCTGCTGTATATGCGGCACACTGCTCCTTCCCCGATTGTCACTGTCAATCAGTTTGTATTTTGATGCCTGAGACTTAATTACCTTTATTATTACTTTACTTTGTGTAGCTCCAAAATTTATTAGAGGCCATAAAATTATCTGAGCCCTTTCCTAAATCCCGCCACAGCATCCGACGTGACAACGCTCTGCGGCAGGCACGGAAAGAGGCATCGCCTTCGTTTTTCTTCTACATTGACTGTACTCGGAATTAAAGTGCTCCCTTGTTAGGGGGCAAGGTAAAGTGAGGCTCTTTGTGACGGCCTTGGCCATGTCTTTCCACAACCGAGGAAGAGCAGCGCGTTCGTTTAGTGCTCAGAAACTGCAAGCGCAGGTCCCAGCTTGGGCACCTCGCTCCATCCACCCCCATGGCGCCGGCCCCACAGCCCCTCGCTGCTCGCACCACGCGGAAATAACGTCGGGAGTGGATTTGGAAAGAAGTGGGGTGGGGTTTGTTGGGTTTGGGGGTTTTTTTTCCCATCCACGGAGGAAAACGGTCTGTTTGGCCTTTTCTTCGGTTTCATAAAAGTAGGAGGCGTGAAGGAAACCCGCCGCTGGCACGGCACCAAGCGTCTGCAGCGAGCGAAAAGCAGCTTTCGCCAGCAAAAGGGAAAAGAGGAGAAAACAATACTTGTCGGTCACAGGAGAGGGGGAGCCGAAGGTCAGAGGGTAAATTCCACTTGCAACATGCAACATATTTTCGTGGGCTGAATCAATACCCTGACGATCAGCAGGACTTCAGCTCGAGAGAGGGGCGTTCCACCACAGAGCAAGCAAGCTCCCGTAGGTGTGGCGGAGAAGCTAGCTGGAAATGCACAGAACAATTAGCTGATGAGTAATGAGAAATGCACCACATAACCAGCCCAAAGTGAGGCACTTGGGTTTTGTTGTCCTGCTCTGGAAAAAGCAGCTGCTCGGGGTTTTTTTTTTTCCCTTTGTTTGGCCAGGCACGTGGGAAGGAGAGCAGGGTGCGATGGGGGCCAGTAAAAGGGTTTGTTTATTGCATTGCTGTGATATTGTTTTGCTTAGGAGACTTTTTTCCTTTTTTTTTTTTTTTTTAAAAATCACAGATGAGTCAGAAAGGAGGAATTGTTAGCAAGAAACCGCAGGCACCAAAATTCTTGGTACTTCCAAGACGTCCCCCGTGCAAAGGCTGTAAAAGCTCTCGCTCACACTAACTGATGAACATCACCTAGTTTGTAACTACTGATGCTCAGAAAGATTAAGAGACTTCCCAAATGTTTGGCAGCGGCAGAACTAACAGTATGCCACAGACATCAAGTGCTTCTCTACACAAATGTGGCAGCATTTACTTCCTAAACAAATTAAATCTGTTAAAAAAAAAATACAAACCCACAACTTTTCCCGCCCTCATCGTAACTTTTCCCCAGGAACACACTGCAAGAGAAATAACCCTTGGCATGCACTTAACAGCACTGAAAAATCATGAACCAAATCCACCTGCAAGTATTCATCAGCTGATGCGTTTGAAGACCTCCCATCCAACACTTCCATTCTGTATAAAATTCATATATTTCTGTCTCCTTAGGAAACCGTAGAAAAGGAAGAAAAAGCTGGACCAAGGGAAACAGCAATTACGAAACAAAACGGTTACACAAAACAACGTGGATCCAGTAACGCTGAAATCAGCTTACATTTTTAATGGATTGGGGCATCTAACGACAGACAACGCGTGTGAAGATACCCGCCCTCGTGAACTGGCACCAGAACAACTCTTGGTTCTTGTTGTTATTCCGTTGCGCACTGAAGGCGAGCTCACAACCACCTCTTCCACACGTGGTCAAATACAAGGACTAAAGCGTTCCTTCTAAAAATCAATTTTAGCCGAGCTATTTTGTTAGTAAATGTCATATTCCCCGTACAGAACAAATTGCATCAGGTGATAGGTGATTTGCATTAACGGAGATAACCCGCAGAGAACGTGCGCGTTTGCGGGGGGACGCAGGGGGATGGAGAAAGCTCGCAAGTCGAGTTGTGCCCTGAAACTTTTGCAGAAGCAAACCCGCGCTATTTCCCTCAGCCAGCCGTACCTCTGCTGTGAGAGGAGGACTTCTGCCTTCCCGCGGCGGGCAGCCCGCCTTCAGACTCCCAGACAGCATTTGACAAAGTTCCACATCAGAGATTAAGGTCTTTGTGCAGAGATTGAGGTCTAAAGAAAGAAAGGAAGCGGAATAGACATAAATGTAACATAAAATGGATTGACATCGGCTAAAGGGCAGGTGGGGGAGGGAGGCATAGTCATAAATAAAAAAACTTTTCTTTAGGGGAGAAGTAACTAGGAAGATGTTATTGGATCGGCATGAAGAGTCTCACGGTGTGTCACATAAGCAGAACAAAATATAAAAAATAAATACAAATTGATAGTAACTCTATTGAAATCTACAGTTGCTAAATCACTGCCAGACTGATGGAAGGTCAATCGGATCTTCTTTTCTGAAAATTAACTAAATAGAAAATATTCATCAATACACTATGTTACATTAAAAAAAAATAAAGATGCAACTGCTGCGAAGTTATTTGCTAGACTGGTTGGAATGTTTAGACAAAACAAGAGGTGGAACGTACCTGGCTGAGAAAAACAGTGGCTTGTAAGCCTTGGCAGACGCGAGTCTCACCGAACTTCCAAGCTGCGGGAGAAGCTAGGGCAGGGCAGGACTCAGCAGAGGTCCCTGGCAGCCTGATGGAGACCCAGCCCTGGAGACACGCTGCTGGGCTTCACCCCCCAGGCTGTGGCATCAGGTGTGAACAGCCATGTACGTTCCTCCTGGAGAAAAAGAAAGACTGCCTTATGTTTATCTCCAGATACTTCAGGGGGATAGCACGGTCTCCGTTATCTGTGGAAGAAGACTTAACGACTAGCTTAGACCAAGAAGCTCCTGTTAGGGGTATTTCAGGTCAGATGAGATTAATTGCATTGATTGCCTGCCTCAGATCGGAGGGCAATGCTGTTCTGCGTGCAGAGACCCCTGGGATAATGGTGCTTTAGCCACCGGCGTTCCCCCGGGAAAGCGCAGAGGACAGCAGCCCAGCCCTCCTGGAAACCCCTCGGCCCTTACAGACGCAGTTCAGGGCTTGGGGTTCCTGGCACCCTTTTTACGTCTGCTGTTTCCTTCGAGCTTCACAGAAAACTGAAGGAGACATTTGTGTTTCTGGGCCGCGGGGTGACGCTCAGAACACGTCCCCCTGACGGGCTGGGGCAAAGTCCAATTAAAGGTTGAAGGTTCCTGGCCAAGAACAAACACCTGGGTGCTGGTGACCTAATGAGGGGTAACAGAAGTGATGCCAGCAGATTTATTTCCCCCCCTCAGTAAGGTTAAAAATAAGTAAATATTTTAAGTTGTCTGAGCTTAAAAAATGCAGAATGAGGTTTATTCCAGTATGGACATGAGCCCACAGCAGTAACCTGCCGTGAATGTAAAAACTTACGCATGGAAGTAACACCAAAGTTTGAACTTCTCTGGAAGTGCTGTATTTATTTTGCACCGTTTTCTGGGATATCATGCTGAAATTGTAACTAAACACGTGATTACAGATTAATTTAACTCCGTCAGGCATATTAAATCTGATTAGGATTTTTAAACGCTTGAACAAGAGCACCACGATCTATGCAGCGGATTATGTGCGTGCAATTTGGTTGCAGGGGCTTCTGCCCCTAAAAGGTTCTTCTGCAGAATGCACCACATTGAATGTATTTGCTTTATTTTGCAATCTAAAATAATTCTGAAGTGTCAGATAGGCATGGGTTGGGCTTTTTTAAAAGTAGACAACACTTTTAAACGTGGCCCGTCCCTTAAATAAATACACTGCAGATCATTATAACGAAGACACGGATCTCCCGCCACTGCAAAAAGAGCAACAAAGATTTCAGTCCTGAGTTGGGAAATTCAGGGATTATGGGGAATTTCTTACCTTTATGAATATTTCCATTATACTTATGATATCAAAAATAAGCTACTTCACAGATTCTGACTTTTAGAAAATTATTCCTTTGAAAGATTATTTGTTTCCCTGTTCTTGTTCTAGAAATTAATGAATTGGCTAAAAATGAATTGGCTTTGGAGGAGGGTCTGTGTTTTTATGCAAGTTAAACTAGTACAAATTAGAAGCTTTTATTAATATCCCAAACAGCTACATTACAGCACACACACACACGCTCATATATACACATAAATGATTGCGTCTGCATAGATATAGATGTACAGATGTTGAGAGAGGTGATCTATCTTCTTTGTTAATCTTTAAAATTACTAGATAAATGTATAATTAGATAAAATAATGCAATTGTTTTGCTAACATACAGACATGAGTTGTATCAATTATGCACAAATATATCATCTGTAACTGCTGAAGGAGAACTATTTCCATCTAATTTGGCAAATGTTTGACAAGGCCTGAAAAAAAGGATTATTTCCTTTTATTATTTTAAAAATAAAACCCCTTTACTTATAACAAGTGTCAGCAAACGTCCACCCAGCCTCAATATTTAGAAGGATGAAACAAACGGATAAAAATAAGGAGAAAGAGAACCATCAGTGAAAAAATATCTTCTCCTTTCGCAGATCCCAGTGGTAACTGAACGAGGAGTTTTGTCTGTACCAGAGAGGGACTGTGAATTACGTGTAGCTGCTCAGACCCAGACGCCCCACCAATACTGCGTTTAACAGCTCATATTAAAGCTTGGCAAGCCCACCAGGCTTTTAACGTTATCAGGTCAAGCATGCCCCCGCTTCCGTCCGTGAAACCTATAATAAACATAATACTTTGCACTTCTGTGGAGCCTTTCATCCGCAGATCTCAAGGTGCTTTACAGATACTGAATAATTAAGCCCTGAACCATTCCCGGAGTTGGGTGATGGAAACGGATAACTGCACCGTGCACAGCAGCATTACGGGTTTCGGACAGAAACCAAGAGTTACTTCATCCTCAGATGAAAATGGGGCAGGTTTGGACAGGCTGGGAGTATTACCCCATTTTTTCAGAAAGCCTGGAGAGGTGGCGTTAGTCTCGGGGGTGCATTCGCCTCTCTATTTCCAGCCGCATCCCAGCGCATGTGGGCGGCAGATCAGGAGAACGAGCATCCCCAGCACCTGAAGAGCTGCACAGCCTGCAGCACCCACCCGGCGGCTTTCAGTTCCCAGGAGCTGAGAGCTCCCGGCTCCAGCACCCCCCCCCCATCCTCTTCGCTTCTCCCCCGCTCTGCAGCCGGGATGGTCTCTCTGCTGCCCGGACTCCAGTTCGGAGCAAGCGCAGGGTGAAGCGGAGTCCTTCGGGCAGGGACCCGGGCGCTCAGCGCCGGGCACGGTGGAGGCGGTGCAGAGGGGTGTCCCCGGGCGTCCCCCCACCCCGAGAAGTGTCGCCCCAGAACTGCCTGCTGCCGAGTGCCCAGGGGAGCACCGCGAGGGAGCTGCAAAACACCTCCCCGCATCTGCGGTGGCGGAAACTCGGACCCGGCTGTTTGGAGGTTCGGTGAAACGGCAGACCAACGCACGTCCCAGGCAGCGTGCAAAGCAGAAAACATAGTACCGCCGCATTTTTTTTTCTGGTTTTGCTTTAAAAAGAAAAAGGACAGGTGGATTGTTACGTGACAGGACAACTTCCAAAATACCTGATGATGTAGGAATGTGTTTCAGTGCCCCAACGCAGAAGACAGAGTGACTTGGGCGTAAAGAAATCCGTGCGTACTTCTGCTATCTTTCACAGCTGCATTCGGAGGGGTGTAAAGTACCATAACTCTACTGAAATCAGGAAACCTTTAAGAACTAAGGCTTTATTTATGCTCAATCAGTATTCTCCAAACAAACATCATTATTTCAAATTAGGAACCACGTGTGAGCGAACAAGCTGGGCTGCCTGAAACACAGGCGAAGCGCAGCACGAATTCTCAGGTTAGGCACAGAGCGTGCTTTCACCCCTGCTCTAGCATCTGGCATAAAGTGTCTAAGAGACCCTCTGGGCCCTCACATTCATTCAAAAACATCCCTTTGATTTTTAATCTAACTGTCGGCGCATTTGATAGCAGCCCTGCTACCTCCCTGTTTCCTCAGGAGTCTCAAAATTTAAACAAAAAGTAAGACTTCTCAGTTCATGAATTTTTGAAAAAGACCCTTGCATATGTCAACAGGCCCACACTGACATCAACAAAAGTACGTGGCAGTCACTGCTGGTTTAATACAGTAATACTCTCCAAAGTATTTGCTTAATCTTTTACTGCTGTTTAAAGGTACGTGGCTTACATTAAAAGCGTGTTTTACGCTTTATGGGGAAGACTCAGAGCTGAGTATTTTTGAACAGTTCCATGGTTGTCGTCCTTCTGCATTTAGAGCAACACCTAAAGGAAGACCGAGGAAAACGTTGCGGCTGAATGGGACAGGGTGTCTGGTGACAAAGGACGTGGAAAAGGCTGAGGCAGTCGATGCCTTCTTCACCTCAGTCTTGTACAACCCGGCAAGACTTGCCTTCAGCAACCCAAAGTCCACAAGACCAGTGGGAAAGTTGAGCACAAGGCTCACCCTTGGTGGAGGAGCACCGGGTTAGGGAACATCTGCGCAAACTGACCAGACCTGAGTCTGTGGACCCTGATGGGATGCACCATGGGTGCTGAAGGAGCTGGACAAAATCATCACGAGACCACTCTTGATAATCTTTGAAAGATCTCAGTGATCAGGGGACACTTCTGGGCTCCCCAGTACAACAGAGACTCCAGCGAAGGGCCACGAAAATAAACAAGGGACTGGAACATCTCTCCTATGAGGAAAGGCTGAGAGAGCTGGGACTGTTCAACCTGGACACGAGAAGGCTGAAGGGGCTCTTACCAATGTGTGCAAATACTTGATGGGAAGGAATAAAGAAGATGGAGCCAGGCTGCAAAGGCCAAGAGAGAATAAGAAGCCATAGACACAAATTGAAATACAGGAAATTCCATTTACACCTAAGAAAAACATTTTACTGTGAGGGTGGTCAAACACTGGCACAGGTTGCCCAGGGCGGCTGTGGAGTCTCCATCCTTGGAGATACTCAAAACCTGACTGGACACAGCTAGTAAAAGACTAACTCAATCTCCCATGAATGACTATTTGGAAAGTGAAACCTTAATATATGCTTCCAGAGATATCTATGGAGTACATCCTCATATGTCGCAGGTGACCACGCTCATGAGCACCTGGTGGCCCTTCAAATGCTATTTTTTTCAGTGGCTGGTTTTAGCACAGTTCAGAAAACATTTCAAAAAAAGAAGTCATGCATAGGATAGGAAAATAAGTCTTACAGTCTCTAGCAGCGAGCACCAGCTGCTCCAGCTAACTACCAGTTAACGCCCTCACGGACAATCAAAACCGGCAGAGTACCACGTACAAGTAGCACCCATTGTAACAAAACATTAGGTTGATCACAGGCTCAGAGTGGTGTAACTAGATAAAGGCATGGCTGCAGTCAGCCTGAAGTCACATCAGAGAGAGAAACATCTCAAGATTGCAGCTGCCTTCTTGGAGTCATGTTGGAGAATTTGGTCCATGCCTACCTCAATACCAAGTTTACTGGTGTTCATGCTGGATGATGCACTGCAATGTTGGAAGCTGGATTAGAAGCTTCTTATTCCTTAAGCGGAGCTGTCCCCTTCCTTACGACAACCTCTCCTGCAGGAGGGTCTGTCCAACCTCACTAATAATATTTTAGGCTAATAACTTAGAGAGGATTCAAAGCAATCCAAGCTGTACAAAACCACTAGATCTTTTCAGTTGTTTCAACTACTATTATTTATGGGTTTATATTTCAGTATATGCCTTCTTTGTATCGGTCTAGTAGCACTTGAATTTACAATTAAATACATCATCATTTATCAGTGATCCCAGGGCGTGAGTGCTCCTCTAAGGCTCTACCTCCTCGGCTTCATCTGCAGGTCGGTGACACTCGTCAGACAGAGTCGGCAGCTACCCCGGTGCGCTGATTGCTGGACAGTCGGATGTTGTCACTGTAGCAAAATGCCTCAGAAGAGATCTGTAAATGTATTTATCTCAGAACATGTTTATTTTAAACAATGAAGTTGTAACATAGGGAACTACATCTAAAATAGTATGTTTGCCTAATAAGAGGCATTTTTCTCTTGTAAACCCCTCTATTAAAGCCACTTTGCTTTGTTAACTTTCATAGCATGTACCCTCACTATAGCCTTCAACACCTGAAAAATTAGTGGAAGAATTTGACTGATTATAGAGGCTGTTTTCCTTGTTCCACTGCTTGTTCTAAAAGGGATACTCAGCAGAACTTGCATTTTTTTTTTTCATTTTGTGCTGTCTGCATGAGTAATTACCTCCCTGATTTCTGAGATGCAATTGAGTAGCTTCCACATTAGAAAAATCCAAAGATTGATAGAGCCATCTCTCCTAAAGGATTAGTTTGCTGCTGTAATTCCACTGAGTAGGTCATTCAAATAGCAAAATGCTACAAAGTTTAATTTCTCCTGTTTGTAAAAGCCAGGTATTGATACCTATTTAAAAGAATTTGAAAAGGGCTGGTTAGCCTTTTGAGGGGAAAAGTGTTTTCACATTCCTGCTGCGGCTCCAGCAGGGCAGGGGGAGGAAGAAGATGCTTGCATTCCTCGAACGGATCAACTCAGGGGCTGGTGATGCGCGATGCAAGAGACAAGCCCAAAGAAAAGACGACAACCGTGCAAGATTTTGAGAAACGGTGCACCCTTTTGTCAACTGGCGAGCAAGTTTCCCCCGTGACTGAGAGGGCCAGTTAGTTCCCTTGGTGACTCCGGGATGCCAAGGGGACTGAGGCAAGTCCCTTGAGCGCGAGGTGCCCGGCACCCCCCGCGGAGCAGAGCACTGCCCCGTGGACGGGCATGGCCACGCTTGGAGGAAGAGCGATTTGACATGTTTTCACGTCCAGGTGCTCAGCCCCTGCGGCATCCGGGACCCACAACTCGTGTGGTCACGAGTGGGGGGAGAAGGGCCAGGTGTGTTGCGAGGCCAGGGCTAGCAGCGTGGTACCACAAGGGGACACACGTTCACAGCGCTTCGCGTGTGTGAGAAAAACATCAGCCTGGCTCTGTACCTTCCAAATTATCTTACCTAACACCTCAAATTTATATATCGGGTTCTTTCATTTATTGGAGATATTCGTGGAATCACAGAATCCCAGACTGGGTTTGGGTGGGAAGGGACCTTAAAGCCCATCTAGTTCCAACCCCCAGCCAGGGGCAGGGACACCCTCCAGTAGACCAGATATTTCAGGAAAGGTTTTGATAGCATTCAGTATTACAATGCCTTTTCATAAAAATCCACTTTCCAAATAGTTGAATAATGATAGAAGACCTTTTGACAGAGTATTAAGGCGGGAATTCATCTAAACATCACAAGTATAACCGTAAGTGGTGTAGACTGCAGCTATGATTCTGATAAATAATTGTGCCAACATCATTTTACCAGGGAAAAATTACCGACTTCCTCTCTTGCACTACTAAACAAAAAAATAAACATATTTAAAAAAAAACCCTAAAACTCTAAATAACAATTTTAATTAAAATACTAAACACATGTTCATCTCTTAAATTCACAAAGATATATTTTAAGATAATCCTAGGGGAAAAAACTAACACAAAATATAAATAACGTTCTTCTGATTTTCAAGTAAATAAATGTTTTACTTGCATTGAACTCCTAGAGCAGCCAAGTAGTACTCGGGCTCATACAAAGTCTATTTCTCTGTCATGATCCATATCCCTGTTTGGTGTAAACTGAGCTCTGCTGATGTCAAGAGAGGCTCAACAATTTATATCAGCTAAGGATCTGGCAGTTAATTTAAAAGGCAAGAATAAATCTTAGGTCTGCTCTGAAGTCAGTTTAACTGAAATGCAAAAGATCCTTGCAAGTTAGGTGCACATTTAATTAATTGAAATTCAACCTCCCTAGACAAACCGCAGATGCTCTACTTATTTAGCACAGCGTCTCCTAACCAGCTGCACTAATCTGTTCAGTAATACTACCCTGTAGCTAAACATCTGGAGAAACCTAGGAAAGAGAATAATAAATACTTCTAAAATTCTACTAGGCAGACACCAGAAAGTGACTTTACAGAAAAAAGGGGGTTTGTATGTGTGTGGGAAAAGAGGATTTAAACCTCAGACACCCTTAACGAAGGGAATATACCGGAAGCGATAGAGATGATGATGGTCAGTATCTGCACTGGCTCTGCACCCACAGCTCTCAGGGCAGTAATTCAGATTCTACATTTTCCGTTTTTACTGTTTTTCACTCAGAAACTGCCAGCTAAAATAGTAACAAAACGTTACATAAGCTCAGATGGAGATCCGTCATCACAATTGCACAGACTGAACATCAATATTTGTAAATTCTTTCCGGCCACCTCTCTCTTGGAAAATATACCTAAAGGTGATGACATTTCTCACCACGATGTCTTCGTCTGGTTTGCTCCCCTCCCATAAAGACACCACTGGAGTGACTCTTCATCAAGGCTTCCAGCGGATGGAAGGCTGCCCGGGCTCTCAGCATCCCCGTCACGCTCACCATCCCCAGCAGCACCCACGCGGCAGCACCGCCGGGTGTACCTGCGCCGCGCTGGACGCCCATGCTGTCACACCAGGACTGGCGAAAGCAATTCAGACGTTTTGCAAAACAGCAAGATCTTGTATAAAAATGGCACACGTGGGGAAGAGGAATGGCTGCAAGGATAACGTAAATAACCCTCTTTAAAGCCTCTTTTTCTGAGTAAAAACAATTTGTGATTATACTTCATTTTAACATCAGTCACCTGATCGGGTAAGCCATAAGGACAGCCAGGGACTAAATGTACTAAATTTCACCTGTGTGCCCAATATTTATACTCAGTGAGCAGCACTGAGCTACCAGGAGCTGAGCTCGCGTTTCACGGCATCAGAGGGGAAGATAAGAAGGCAAGAAGAGAGGAAGAGTCTCTCTGGCAAGCTGCTGGTCTTCTAAACAGATACATTAGTATGTAAAGGGAGAAAATATTTGCAAAATCCTTCCTTTTTTTTTTCCTCTGGATGAAGAAAATATCTTTTAGAAATGACTAGATTTAGTAAAATTCTTCAAGGTGTCTTTACCAACATATGTGCTCATGTGATGTTGGTTAAAGTGACGCTTTGTGACTAGTAAGCTGTACTGCACACCGGCCTTGCTGGGAAATATTCTTCATCGCACCAACAATCCCAAGCACTGCTTAAGTGATGTCACCAGTAAGCCAGAAAAACTGGTAGTTTCCCTTTTGCATTACCACTAGGGCAAAGTGTGGGATTTCCTAAAACACAGAGCTATTGCAGGACACGCCAGCAGCTGAGGGGTAGGCACACAGCGTTTATTCGAGACGGACAGTGGGAATTTTGGCTCATTCCCTGCAGCAGGATTGGATCCCGAATGGCGCGGCTTGCCCAGGTCTCAGTTCAGCACCGATGGCGCGTGGGGTGACCTGGTGGGGCCCTTCCGAGGCTAAATAAAATTCCTATCGCATGTGTTCTATGTGTCACTAAAAAAAGGAAGGAATTTTCTAAGAGGGTAAATCGGCAAGAGACAGACCACAGTAAATTAAATAACCTCCTCCCTGCAATGCTAATTCAGGAACTTGCTATCTCGGCATCTGATATCATGACATCGATGATACTTGAGAGATTGGCAAGTGTTAGGAAGGCATCGTTTAAAAAAGAAAGAGAGATGAAATCAGAAAACCTCTCTATCAATCTGCCAAGCTGTCAGAGATGCTTGTTCTGAAACAATTCCTCTCATTTCCAATAAATTATGTCAGAACTGGATAAAAGGCATAGACGGCGAGTCTGGAGACAGCCGCCTCCTCTCCTGAGCTTTGTTCAAACCGTTTGGGGTAAATCTAACATCAGCTCCAGATGACAGTAAGTCTGGACACTGTTAATGTGGGAAGCCTGATGCAAGCGAACAGCTCCCGAGGAGGAAGAGCATCAGGACGACAGGTCCCGAGTCGCGGTCCCTTCCTCCCGCCCCAGGAAAAGTCTTGAGCTCTCGCCTGAGGGGCGATGGGCTCCTCGTTTTGAACTGGCAGTACCTGACGAAAAAACAGTGTCTGTCAAAGCAGAAATTAAACTCAAAACGTAAATTCAGCATCGATTATGCATACCAATAAACACATTACACGTGTACCAATAAACACATTACAGTACCTCCCATGCAGGCCTTCAAAATATAAAAACAAAGGATTATTAGGAAATTAAAGAAATTAAGGAAAATATCTATCAATCACCTAACCTTAAAAATTTCAATAAGAGCAGCTTGATGCACTCAATATGAACCACACAAACCATGCTAAGGAAAATATCAAAGGCCGTTTGGTGATGTCGGCGGGGAATAAAGGCAGAACACTAACTAGCTGAGGACTGCTGAACTTGAGACAGACAAAACAAAAGAAACCAGATATTAACAAGCATCAGCAAGGTATAACAAGAGGTATGTGGGGTGATGTTGGTCAAACTCAAAGCACCCCAACAGTGCAGGCTGTTACTTTGCCCACACTTCATGGGTGCACAGAGCCAAAAGAACAGCTAGCAGATCTCGGGGACACGGAGCTGTTGGAGCGAGTGCAGAGGAGGCCACGGAGATGATGCGAGGGCTGGAGCACCTCTGCTATGGAGACCTCAGGCTGAGAGAGTTGGGGTGGTTCAGCCTGGAGACGAGAAGGCTCCAGGGAGACCTTAGAGCCCCTTCCAGTCCCTGCAGGGGCTCCAGGAAAGCTGGAGAGGGGCTGGTGACAAGGGCAGGGAGTGACAGGCCAAGGGGAATGGCCTGAAGCTGCAGGAGGGGAGATGGAGATGGGATGTGAGGCAGAAATCCTTCCCTGTGAGGGTGCTGAGGCCCTGGCCCAGGGTGCCCAGAGAAGCTGTGGCTGCCCCTGGCTCCCTGGCAGTGTTCAAGGCCAGGTTGGATGGGGCTTTGGGCAACCTGGGCTAGTGGAGGGGGTCCCTGCCCGTGGCAGGGGTGGCACTGGGTGGGCTGGGAGGTCCCTGCCCACCCTGCCCCATCTCCAGACAGCTTCCTCTGGTCACTTCGAACAGGGAAGAGTTCCCGGTACTCCTGTTACTTAACAGATTTTTTTTTTGCAGCATTCCAATTAGTTCCATTGTTTATCTTAATGAAGAAAAAACCTACCACTTGAATGCCGTTAAAATCAGTGGAACATTTGTGCTACTTTAATAATTGCTACATGGAGTTTTTTCTGTATTTATGTTAGAAGCATTTAAGATGTTTAGACAGAGTTGTTCACAGACACACATTGTGATAGAGTCCCTGCGGTGTCAACTGTAGATAAAAAACACCCACGGCACACATAGCATGAGAATAACCTGCGTAGGTAAATATAAAACCTGTTTGGCATTATCTGGAATACATAAAAGAATATAATTGGCTAGATATCTGTTTCTGAATCTGCAACTCATTCTCTGTAACATGGGTTAAGCAGCGGTTGTTTAAAGGTGACAGGAAAGCATAATTGAAAATTGAGCTAATCAGAGATTTCTGTGCTGAATTACCTCTGCAGCGAGCTGCCGGGGCGGGAGGAACAGGGAAGACGAAGCAAAGAGGATTTCTCGCTCGCTCTCAACATTGCGATGTTCCCTTCCCCTTCTGTGAGAGTCTCCCAGCAGACAACAGAGAAATATCGAGAAAACACATATTGTAAATTATCAGCCAAAATAGATCTCCGAGAGGTTAAAATAAGCTTAAAAACCATCACATATTATGCAACTACATTTCCAAGTACCAACTATCACTGTTCTTAGTTATTTTTCCTAAATGATAGGACACTGAAAACTATTCCCAACTTTTATATAATTAAAATTCTCCTCATCCCAGCTTTCAAATTATTTTCCATTTCTGCGTTTCAGGATGCAGCTTCAGGATGAGGACTGGAAAGAGAAGTGGCTGGACTCTGCAGGACGCCCTGTTCTCATTGCAGTCGTGGCCCCACCGTACGCTAAACGCACCAGAAGCATCCCTAGGTCTCCCGAGATCTTCAGGACACACATGCAAACCCAAGAGGTTCAGATAATAATTAGCACTGCTACATCCTTCCTAATTATCTAATCCTTACGGAGCACGTAGGTGTTCCCAAGGCCCTGCCCGTTCGTGTCCTCCCTGCCTTCAGCACCGTACGCTCCTTTTTCCACCATTCACCAAAACACCTGGCTGGGGACGAGCCGCTCGGGGACCCCAGACCCGCGAGAGGTTTGTGGAGGACGAGGAGGTTGGTACGATCGCCGCGTGGCCGGGGAAGCCGGGCACAGCGGAACTGTCGGGATGGCTGGATACCAGGGGAGTTTCCAACGGGGAGGAGGAAAGAGAAATTACGGTCAGCTGGATTAGCTGATTGTCTGGAGAAACCTGGAGCTAACGCTGGCATCGGCTTGCTCGACGTCCCCGCTGCTATCTGCCCCTTCGCTCCGACGAAGACGGGAGCAGAAGCCACGGGATGCTGTTTACCAGGAACCATAGCAACTTCCAGGACCATTAGCTGCAATCACAGACGGCCCCACTGCCTGACTGAAGGGTTGGATGTGTGATATTTAGTCTGACCTATAAAAATATCTCTGGAGCAACCTGCGTGCATAAGTGTCACATCAAATGTTTGTCATACAAGGTATGTGGCACCAGGCACCTGATGGAGCATCACCGCAACTGAAGGGGGATCTGCCCCTTTAAGAGGCTTATAATATTCGGCTCAGAAACGACAAAAATCAGCTGCTGCCAGCGGCCGGGCACGGGGGGTGACAAACAGATCCCCCTCTCTTCCGTACTTACAGGATCCTATATTCTCAGTTACCGAGTCATTTTATTAAAGACGCATGTTTTTACCAGCACCGACCCAGAGTTCTCCTTAAATGCCACCAAAGATGGCAAAATGCATTTCCTTTTATTTCTTTAAAAAAGGGATTGCTGTGGGTTGTAAATAATTACAGGAATTGTGTTTGAGGGTTACTGGGAGATGGCCTCGCAAAGTATATGGAGTCTAAAATATGGTACATGTAAAAATTTCAATGATTTGGCCTAAGTTAAAAAAAAAAGAAGTTATGTGAAGGCTGAAGAAAAATAATCTAAGGTTTCATCTACATGTAAGATATTTCAATTGGCTTTCACGAAACATCCTGTAGCACGACCTCTGTAGCATTTGACCTTTTTTTTTGTAGCATGTAGATTTGAAAATTAATTCATATTCATTCTTCACAGTTTGGGGTTGGGTTTTTTCCCCTCTCAAAAGTGGGATATTTATTGTTCCAACAATGCTACAGGGCATTAATTAATGTGGCACTTTTAGAACTGGTGCTCGGGGACTTGACCAGAAAGTACTACCAGTGTATGAAATCATGCCTTTGGCTCTCCTTGATACTGGGAGAAGTTGGGGAATGTGTATTCATCACCTTGATGCTTCTGTAGGAATTACCAACAGCAACAGAAAGAATGAACTGAAGCTATTACTCCTAGAAATATGGCTTTAAGCAAGAGTTTACTTGATTTTCACCAACATTTTTGAAGGCCAAGCAATACATGAATATGACGTTCTTGCATAAGAATAGTTTTATCAGAAGTTACAATAGATTCTGGGAGTCATTACAGCCCATCAAGAAGAATGGACACAATAGATTAAATTATCTCCTGGAGACAAAAAAAATAAATTAGATTGCTAGTGTAGTACTGGAGAAAAGGGAAAACAACATGTATGTTTGTTGCGTTTGTCAGAAACCCACATTTGTGCAGACAACTACCACCTTTCAGAACTATATAATTCACTAACCCTATGTATGCTTGAGAGACGGGAATAGCTCACGGCCAAAGAAGCTTTTAATTCTAGAAATTCAAAAAATATTTTTAAAAGAGAAACTAACTCTAAAAATATTCAAAACACAGAATGACTTCGGACAGGCAATTCAGTTTTAACATAGGATTTCCACCCAAATTCAGTTTTGAAGTATATGATCAGCTCTGGTAGCATCAACAAAGTTTACTCCACTTACTTGTAGGCTAAATATACTCCATATTTTGATAGTATCAGAAATGTTTCAAGTTCCCTCATATTTAATGGTTTTTCATATCTGCCAGCTACACACGGCAAATTAATTTTTGAAACGATAAGGGAACTGTGTAACCAGACCCTAAAAGCGTTGCAGAGTATATTTTCATCCTGATTCTACTCCTGTAAAGGAAAAGACTTAAAAATATCAAACTTTACGTGCTGGTTGGTCCATTTCTATTTGGAAAACCAAGGTTTTTCCTGACACCTTCCTTGTTTGCCTCACAGCCTCACGGACAGCCCCCTCGTACGGCGGTGTCCTGCCCACTGCCCCCGTTCTCCACCGTATCGCACCCAAAACCGGCGTGCGCGCAGCCGTGCTCTCGGGACCCGAAACGGCCACGGGAACGGCCGAAGGAGCTACTGACCTGCCAGCCGCTTCCTCGGAGGGGAAACGCCGCCGAGCTCAGACCGAGTCAGGCGTTCAGGCAGTGGGATGGCACGCCTGCCCAAGATGCACAACCTGGACCCCTCAGCAGAGCTGTTCCGGAGCCCGGCACGCTGCGGGCGGCAGAAAAATAAGGTAGGGTTAGCAAAGCAGCACCTGCACGTGCTGGTCTGGCTTGGCGTTCACAGCCAGCGAACACCACAAAAGGGTAAGAAAGAGCGAAGGTTTCTAACAAACTGAAAAAAAGGCAGTGGGTATGCTTACGGTCTTCCCGTCAGGAATAAATCCTACATTACAATTTGTTCAAAAAAATACTATGCAAATAGGCAAAACCTGCCTTTATCTGCCACTTTTTTCAAATTAATGCTGAGAGAAATGTACGAAAGGAAGCCCTTCCTTTGCAAACATCTTCTTGTCCCAAGGGAGGGCAGCTGCTTCCTGTTGCAATGTCACTTAAACGGAGGTGTACCTATTTCGAGTTTTTATATTACTTTGAGACAAGGTGAACAAAAGGAATGTCCCGCCACGATGTCCAAACAGCCAGGCTGCTGCACGGGGCGCTTCTGGAAGAGCCTGTAGACAACAGTCCGCTTCTCCCACGTATCAAGTCATTTGATTCTTCACCTTTCGGCAATAGAAAGCACTACTAATAAAGTTCATTTTACAATAGCTGGAGCCCCCAGGTCCGCACCCAGGTGCACGTCACCTACAAACTGCAGCGCACGGGCGCTGCCGGCCGGGAAGGGCTCTGCCGATGAGACAGCTCGCCGTGCCCACACCGTGCTACGCGTTCCTGACACCAAAGCTGGAGACAAACGTGACAGAGGTTTTCCTGGTGCATCTTGAAAATGCCACGCAGAAGTGTCAAAAGAAACGTAGTCGCAGGGTGCCCGTGGGATGCCAAGGATGCTGCGAAGGTGCGGGGATGCAGCTCGCGCTGATGGATGCAGTTCCCAAGCGGTCAGGCGGCCCGGTCAGGCTAAATAACCTAGGTATTATCAAATTTCTTTTTCACAGGTACTCACGTGTTAAAATGACAAACTGTAGGGATGACTGCTAGCCTGGAGACACCGCCGTTCCACTATTTAATGTCTATTTTTTTAAGTGCCTGAGATTTTCTCTGTAAAAAAATAATGAACTTTACGAAATGTCACTTTTACTAACAGAAATTATGGCTTGAATACCTGAATATGAATATTAAATGAAAAAAAAAAAGTTCATTTAAATAATGCTAAGGTTGTGACACAAACTGACAAAAGCAGGGAAATGCAGAGTCACAGCTGACACTGTCCTTAATTCACACGACTTTTGGGAAGGGCGGGAGGGCAAGAGTGTAACTCCAGTCGTGGTCTCAAGTTTGAAGACTTTGATTTCTGTAATTTTGTATCCATGCCTTAATACATTTTAAAGATTTTTAATCTCCTTATTTAATAGAAGAAAACATTTTTCGCAGAAATCATCAATTGCGTTTAATGCAGTTTCAATGCTCGCTTCACGGGGTGTTGTAGATCTTCATCACGCTGGCAGAGCAGAGGAGCTAACGGCATTATCGGAAGGTAAAGATATTGGGCAGAGGTACTACTCAACACTTTGTCTACAAGAACCAAAGACCGTAGCTCTCTTGGCACCATCAAATAGAAGAACCGCAGAGAAACGGCATTAACAGGTTTATACCAGCACCGCCTGGGTTTGGGTACGCAGGAACAGTACCAGTGCCTGGGTCCGTGCACCCACGCTGGCACAGCCGGCACCAGGCAAGTGCCACAGCCCCGGTGGCACAGGGTGAGCCGCAAAGGGACGGCGCGCGACCGCGCGGGCTCTGCCAGCCGCCCCTGCCCTGAGCCGCACCACCGGGGCTTCACGGCCGGAGAGAGCAACTCGGCTTTGTAAGAGCAACAGAGGGTCGCCCTGGGTAAGAAATCTACTTTCTAGTCTTTCCTGTCAGTAGTGAGTACTGAAAAAGTTTTGGGTTTGCTTCTCAACTTGGTGGGGAAGGGAGGGTGCTAAGAAACGGAGGATTTTAATCATTTGAAAACAGACACCTCAAATTCTACAAACACAGGGCTGGAGCACGTTCAAGATAACGTTATTTATGCGCTCTGGTCACATCGCACAAAGCAAGTGGATGGACAAGGGCATGGCACATCACCACGTCAATTATCTCTCTCAATAAATCCAAAACCTTAGACCAGCTCCTTTTACACCCACAAATGCTGAGGGGCAATCAAAATGACAGCCAAGCTAAACTTGGAAAGTCCGGTCCTATTTGCAAGCCCCAGGAAAGAGGTGATTAACACAAGCCATGCAAAGTTTCTCCAGTTCTTTCTGGAAACAGATGAAAATCTTATTACTAGCTTACCGAAACCACGCACACCCAGAACCAATATGTTTGTGCAGAGCTGACCTGCACCATTGCTACTTCACAGCTCGGGGCTCCAGTAACTTCAGTACATCTGCATTATGCAGACACGGCTGTGACGCGCAGGCACGCCTGATGCATCCAAACCTGATTCCAAAATCATCGGTTCCAAAAATATTCATTTTCTATGCCCAATTTCCAATACTATCAATGTAGTCATTTATATACTCTAAACAACGAATGAGCGTCACAGGATAATCCGGGTTGGAAGGGACCTCAGAAGGTCATCTAGTCCAACTTCTGCTGGAAGCCAGGTCAGACCAGGGCTTCGGCCAGCCGAGGCTTGAAAACTTCCGAAGACGGAGACTTCTCTGGGCAACCCATTCCATTCCTTCGCTGTACTCAAATTGCGGTGAGTTCTCTTTATATCCTGGCTCCATCCCCTCAGCGACCCCCCGCGAGTACGGGCAGGATGGCTGTTAACCTGCCCCAAAGGGGTGTCTTCTCCGGGCTGACCAGCCTGTCCTCACAGGGCAGCTGCTCCAGCCCGGGACCTCCTCGGAGACCCTCCGCAAATGAATGCATCAGTATGTTAGAGTGAACAAAAAGCGTATATGCGTGGCGTCACAGCTCTTTCTGTCATGCGGTTATGAATTTTGTTACCTTTTGCATCTTGTTAGTGGAAAGGTTAGAACACCTGATGAAGTCTTAGTTGACTGCAAAATGATGTGTCCGCTGAAGGAATGCCTGCTGGCCAGGGGTCTGCAGCAGAGCAGGATTATTGTTCCGTCCGGGGAGAGAGGGAAAAACTTGAACGTCATGAAGCATTCACCCTGTAAAGGAATTCATCATCCCGGTTTTATTGTAGAAATTAAATAATACTAATAATGTGAATGCTAGTGTGGGACAGGATATACGACTTCGACATCACTGTGCCTTTTGAATGTTATAAGGAAATGAAAAATAAAATCGCTCACCAAGAACTACAATACAATCAAAACACTCTGTGCAAGCTGAGCCCTTGGAGCAGCAGGGCTTAAAAAGTTCATGGCACCAAGAAGACAACAACAAACGGTGGATTCACAGAACAGGCAGTGTTTCTCTCATTATTTGCAAGTCAGTATCCACTACCACCTAATCCCTTCTTAAAAATGAAAACAAACAATACCTTCGAGCCTTTATCAGTTCTATATCGCCACGGGCCCCAAGGCTGAAAACACTTACTTACTTACTCCTGCTCACTCCTGCTTACTCCCACCCCGTCTGAGTTGCACGGGAAAGCTTCGAGCACAGACAGCTTGTCTGCACGCAAGCGTTTGCTGCAGTTATTTCTGCAGGACCGACGCAGAATTAGAAGCAAGGTTGCTTTTGCCGCTGTGCATAGAGGGTGACAAAAAGAACGTGGGATTTTCTTGTTATTAAAATCCTTCATTCTAACTGACCAGGGTTTGAAAACCCTTGCTAAAGTCACACGGCTGTATGCTCCAGGTTCAGTTGCTGATAGCGATGTCATCAAACAAAGATAAATCTGGTGGTTTCCTACAATAAAAAATATTAAAGTTATCTTTGGGTCTCTCTTGTAACCCGGCACAAACGGAAGAAACTGGCTGGAACTGTGTGTTAAACTCCTGTGTCCTGCACCACCTCCTCCCGCAACAGCACTTCAGAAGGACCACGCTGTCCGTGTAGCTCTCGCAAGGCCTGCGGATAATAATGATAATAATGATAATAATAATAATAATGAAACATAAAGTCGCGTACATGGCAATGTCTTACTTCATATCTGGCCACTTCTTCTCGTGCTACAATTCAGATACGTTGGCCGGATCTGCTGAAAAACAGTAAAAACAGTGGATTTAATTGAATTTACTGGATACCTTTGCACCTGAACTCAGAGGATAACAAAACTACTACGTGTAAAACTTTTGTACTTGTGTTGCCTGTTGGTACACAGCTGTAATGCACAGTCTGAGAACATCATCAGTGAAAGAAGCTCTATAACTCTGAAATTACTAATAATTATAAAATTACTTCTTTAACTTATAAAGTTTTTTGACAACAAACTCCTGAGACCTTGAAATGTTTAAATAGAAATGGCTACAAAAGGGAAACACTCTGAAAGCAAGACAGAATTACGTTAAAATCAGCCAGGGAATCTGGCCTACATTTGTATTTTCCATGCCAAAGTCAAAATAATTTCTAACCTAGGACAAGACAAAGCAGCTGCCGCCTGGGTCTCCTGCAGAACAAACTCCTTCCCCAGCTCCGCCGCAGAGCCACCCAGTTACACTGCTGTGCAAACCACGAGTAGTCACAGAGGCTCTCTGTCCTGCTTTTCACAGTTCTAGGTTAGAGAAAACAACCATAGTGCACATGAAAATAGAAAGCAAAGAGCATTTACAATGAAATAACATTAAAAACCCATCAGGTATTTTTAAGAGCGCCTCACCTGATGAGAACCATGCTCTGCCCGCACCTCAGCAAGCGTTCGCCTGACGCCGTGACGCGCACGAGGCAGGAGCCGCGGGAGAAGTCAATGGTCAGTACCAGAAATAACATTTGAAAAGCATCCTTTCATAAAACATAAACCCCTCAGGTGTTTAGGAGAGAGAGGAAGACTACCTGTACGAGGAGGATGCTCAGCACATCTCGGCGCGGCGACAAATCAATGCGTTTGGCGATTACCTTTGCAGGTCACTTTCTAATGCAACTATCAATCAAATTTCCTTCCATTCTTTCAAAATTAAGCAGAAAGAAAAAGAGATTTTAGTTTCCTTTTCTTAGCTTATTTTTAAAAGAGGCACTACAGAATTATGATGGTGTCCTTTTGGTAAACCAAAATGTCAGACACATATTATTCTTTTAAACATCTCCTGGCCTTTCTCTGAAAGGTTAAGGTGGTTTAAATAAATTTAGTCAAAGTAAATGACAGCTGAGGAAGAGTATTAGAAAACTATACTTATCAACAACCTCTTTTCCTTAAATTTAAACAAGTCATTTACCAAACTGCAGTTTAAGGAGATCATGACAATATATGCTCTTCCTCAGAAAGATGAAAACAATTTTAAATGGTAAAGAAATGCTGGGTGGGAGAAATTACACACGAGTTAATGAATGTTAACGCACGGCCTTAACTCCCCTGGAAGTTACAAACCATGTTTTTTAAAATAATTGTGCGGCAGCCTGGTCTTTCACATGAAACCTTAAATGGGAGTTGTCCTTCTCCTGCTTTTACATCACCTTAATGACAGGAACTTAAATGGAAAAGGTAGGAAAAGCGTGAATCCAGACATCATTTACGATAGAGTCGGGCCAACTACGTTAATGTCACACAATTGGCCTGCAATTGTTGTTATTAGATATGGGAATACCGTTTAAAGCAGAGGATTTTATATATATTTATACACTATGAGATGCAACTGTAAAACGACTTCTAACACACATGAACGCTGCAGACTCCGCATGTACAAAATATTCTTCTAAGTGGGAAAAAGAAAAACCCAAAAACCTACCGGTAAATCAAACGGCTCTGTGAGATAACTTCGCAAGAGATTATTTATGAATCAGCGTTGATGGTTTTGATCTTGAGCTCACCTCCCAAATAAAATACCGATCACAATATGGTGTGGGAAGGGAAGGACGGACCCTGCAGGGCTGCCCCCCCGGGCCGTACCCAGGTGTGCTGCCGGTGCCGCCTTCCGTCACGCAGCCCCCGTGCCAAGGACACCCCCAGAAACGCTGCCCTGGCTGCCACAGCCCTGCGTGGCTGCGAGACACGGCGGTGCCTTGGCTTCGTGCCTGCAGGGACCGGCAAGCGTGGCCCCCCCGGCAGAGCCGCCGGTGCTTTCCTCCAGCCCCCCGCGCCAAGCGGCAGCGCGGGATGCAGCCCCCCGCCATCGCACCCTCGCCATCCCCTCCTGCCTGCGCCTTCCCTCCGCCCGGCAAGGGGTAACACACCGGCGACTCTTCATGGTCAGAATTGTGTTTTCCCGCTTCTGGGAGAAGTTCTTTAAAGAAAAAAAATCAAATTGTACTATGGTCCCCAGGGAAATCGAGGCCAATTGCTGAGGGCAGCATCAACAAACCTTCCAGAACAGGACAAGGTGCCACAATTCAGATTTAGTGTGCCGGATACGCTCACTTAACAGCCCGCGTAGAGCACCGCGAAGTTGCTATATTTACGCTCAGCCTCTCACCAGGTACTGTTTGGTACCAGCTCGCGGGCGCTGAACGCTCAGGTCGTGCCAACCACACCGTTATTGCCACAGAAACACCGGGAGCCGGAGTGACGCAGCTCTGGCTGTCCCGTTTGCCAGGACTCACCTACCCTGCTGACAGCAGATCACCGAGCAAGGAGGAAAACGCTGAGCGAACAGGACAGCTAGCAGAGCATTAGTCAGAGGAGACGTCGGGGCTTCCGATGGAAGAGGGAGAAAGTAGCGTGACTACAAATAGGACTAAACAATTACAAAAATAACACGACTCAAGCTACCTTTCCTGCTCTGTCTTCCTAAGTAACACACTGAGATTTGTTGTACATGTCAATACAGCATTTCCCGTTCACATCTACTGAGAAACCAGTACCGGTGAGTAGACACGGCTGCATCGCCGCATCCAGGGACGACGTCTGTGCCTTATTCGACTGATAACGTTGGCTGCTACCCCCCGGCCACCTCCACCTTCACACCAACAGCCAACACCGGTCACGTCAGAGACTCACTTCAGCCAGTTTCCACTTTCCTGTACGGTAGCACCATCTCCATCGTACAGTACCTTAACTATTTCCCATGCAGATAAAGTGGAAAAGGGGTCATTTATTCGGGCCTCAGTTTAAGCACATTTCCAGAACTGGGTTGAATGAGCACCAGGACCTCTGGCAAACAGCAAGGGGAAGAGGTCGGTACCTTACATCGTCCTTTTTCTACGCTATTTGCTCTGCAGATCACCTCAGACAGGATCAAGAGGAAAAACTCTCGTGTGCAGATGAAAAACACGCGTTTTAGGACGTGCCTCTAACCCCCCGGTTGAACAGCCAACACCGACTCGTTAGCGGGGAGGTTATGACCAGCGTCGGCACACCGCCGTGCGGTGCCTGTGCTCCGGAGCCCCGGTGGCTGTTGCAGATGGCTCTAGCACCTTCCGCAAGGCCGGCCACGCCAGGACTCACCTTCCAGGGGGCCACCACAGCACCCCTCTCCGCGGCAGAGCCGGGCACGGCACGCACCGCCTGCGCCTCTTCGGCCGGAGCCGCTGGGACCAGGCGCTGCCTCTCCTCCGCCGCCCCCTCGCCCTCCCACGAGCTCAGCTCGCACCCCCGCGTCTGCCGCTCGCGCCCAGCAAACAAACTTGTGTTCGTCGATACGTAACAAAGCAAAGACCTACCGCGCAAAGACCTGATATTGTTTTAATTACCACTCAATCACAAACCCCTGGTTAAGCGTTTCCTTTCAAATTTGTCAGAAAAGCAACACTATCCAACTTTTTTGCAAATACACAAAAGCACAGCTACGACAGAAGTATTGTTTTCGGTACTCGGTTGCAGAAATTTCATTTTTACTTTTTTACAAGAAAGCCAGCATTATCTGCTCACTGGCCCAGCACGAAGGTCTTACAAATTTCTCCCAAGTTTCCATAGAAATGCATTGATTAGAGCATAATTTCAGTTAATATTGTCTTCTTTCAGCATGCTATGCTCGCTTACACTAACTGTGCACCTTCCCCTTGCAGTCGTTTTCATCTTTTGTTCGGCTCAGTAGGTTTCCTAACTGGTGGATTTTATTGAGTTAAATCAAGCTGTCACTTCATCTGCCTGAAGGATGACTCAAATACAACACATAATAATAAAAGAAAAGTAGGATAAAATAATCTTGTCAAGCCAGAAAAACTGATTGCTTGAAGTTGTAGCCTTCAATCAATACACTAATTCCACAATTTATACCTCTTTCAATTGGAGAGGAAAGAAACCCTGATATGGTATTTCTTGGCTCACTGACCAACTTTGACCTTCTATCTATGTGACTGTAGGATTAGCAAGTGCTTCTGCTTAGTGAAATCGCCTATGAAAATAGGAAAGCAAATAAGTGACATCTGAGGTTCGAACTAACTTTATTAATTTCCGAAATGCAAGGGGTGCTTATTGCTTAAGCAGTACGGGTTCCAAACAGGAGTCTGCGGGGCCGCTGGTGGTTCGTGTATTTGGTTGCTATCAAAGGAGACCAAGCACAGGCTGGGGATCGTGGCACCGGAGCCTTCGGCGTGGGCTCCCCCCAAACCCGCGCGCGCCGCTAAGGCGATTGCCAGCTGTCCGAGCAAAAACGTTTTACCTCCCAGGAAAATGACACTGCTACTATTTGTATATCATTTCACACCGCCTGGGATGAAAAAGCTTGCGTGCTAACCAAGCTTCGCCGCTTGTAGAGTCCACTGACTAGAGTCAACGGGACAAAGACAGTTTATTCAGGCAGCTTTAGAAACCAATTTCTTAAGGTATAATGAGCCGTTTTGTCATTTGTTATTTTTTGTTAACGGTCTATCAACGCAAAAACCTCTTTTATTTGTAAATTGTAATTAATCTGCATAGCTTTATAAAAGAACAATAAAACCGTTCATTTAAAAATTCTGGATGCTCTTTGGCTGTCAGGTTTCTGCTTTGCTTTCATAATTCCTCCCCTGCAGGCACAAACCAGGAAATAAAAATTCTTTGTTTAGCAAGCCTTTTATATTTCACCCTGCCACCTGCTTAACTCAAGTTGTGGCATGCTATCAAACAGGCCCTGGAATGTGAGTTGTCTTTCTGCCCTGTGCCTTAAAAAGAAAAAGAAAAGCCTGCGCAGACTGCTATATTAGCTGTGATGTTAGAAGTGCCAGTCCATACTGCTTGAAATAATAAATATAATTAAGACAGTGTAACCGGGTAGAGCTGTCCTCTGGCTGGGAAGGGCTAGTGTTTAATAACGACCATTTCTCCCTCCTTCCAAGGATATTCCTTATGCTCGTTTTCAGTGATTCCAGCCATACTTGCCAACCTGAGAAATAAAAGCTGAGCACAGAACCATGCCGAGCCTAGGACGAGGTTATCTCCCTGCACGCAGCCTGGACCGAGGCGAGAGAGGGAGCAGGCAGCTCTCAAATCTGCATCACAAGCGGCAACCCGTCTCGGGGAACAAACGGCAAAGCTACCACGTTCCGGGAGATGCTTGGTACCTCTTTTGTCCTTCCTTCATCTTGCTCATGCAGGTCAGAAACAGCACAGTTTTTCTTAAATAGATTCAAATGTCTCAAATACTTCACAGAAGTGATGAAGAAAGAGCTGTCCTCTGCATTTTTCCGGGGGAAACGGCCGCCCGGAGAAGCTGCTGACAAAGAGTGGTCTAGCGAGAAGGTCCAGCACAGGCTTCAGATGTCACGCTGCGTGCCCCAGAACAGCATCAGAAGAGCCTGAGAATTCAGCTGATCCAAAAAGTTTACTGCTTGAAGGAACGCCGCAGGCTTACAAGGGGGGCTGCAAGGTGGCAGGTAGTGGCAGCAGGGAGAAGCCGAAGGACTCGCTCGCTCTTTGACAGATGTATGCATATAAGAGCTTGACCCTCAAGGTCTGTATCTCCTGTACAGAGAACTAAATCCCAATGGCTCATTTAAAGATTTATGCTGTTCCCTTCAACCTGAGAGGGCTTATAGAAAAGCTAACGTTCGTAGCAGCTCTGGCCAATGGAGGTCATCTTCAGCAGTGCTGGAGCTTTCACCCTCATGCCCTTCCACGCCGTACAATTACCTCTGAAGTCAACTCCCACCATGCTTCTCGCATTCTTGACCACCAGAACTTGGACTGAGACTCATCTGGACTTGCAGCTCAAGTGTTGTACAAGTGAGTTAGCAAAAGGGGTTTTTGCAAGAGAAGAAGCAGTCAGGGGATGCACAGGTTTATTGGACACTGCGTTCTGGTCCAGGTCTTCCAAGGAATACTTGTATCCTGAGGCCACGGGCATTTCCAACAGGCCGGTCTTTACAGGCAGGTGAGAAGCCACAGACATACCTGAGTCAGAGCTGACTTACGCATAGCTGGGAGCATCACTAAGGAGCTGGAAACTGAATCCACTGGGTAAAAACAACCGGCAATGAGCAACGAACACGGTGACTTTAATACTTGCAATATTACTGATCGTTCTTGGATTTCTGCAGCCTCTGGCCACATATGCAAGGAGCACAATTAAGCTTTCAAGTTCCTTTTAGCAAGGCACAACTTTGATTAACCTTTACTTTACTCAGAGTTTACTTTACTTAGAGTATAACGTGCTGCTGGAGACATTTCCTCTTTTTTCAAGGGAGTGGATGGTATTTCCCCAGGCACCAGCCCAAGCAACACGAAACACCTCCACGGAATATTAAGCAACTACTAGAAAGTATCCTTAGTGCAACTGCACTTCCTAACAGCCTCACCCCCATCCCAGGTAGCAGTTAGTATCAGTCCCCTTTATTTGCTCCACGTTAGCACTGCGGTTGGACGGACTGTAGCTGTTCCTCTGCTTTCTCACTACACCTGGCGAATTACAGCATCTCTTTTTAATGGGGGAACAGAGTTAACGATGCAGTGTTAATGAAAAGAAATAAAGCGCACAAGTGTTAGGTGGTCATCTTACACTCTGAACATCCTGACTCAGAAATGATAAATTATTCAAACCTGGCATTGCTTTAACGTTGTTTTTTACGTGCAGTTTTCATAGCAAAAAGAGAAAGCACCAAAGGAAAATAAATAAAAACACAAAAAGAGGAAAAGGTTACTGGGTACCAAAACATTCCCTTATTGACTATAAGCAATAAAGAGAAAACAAATGTAAAAAAATACTCCATGTGAGATCTTCGTCTCCCTGGACATTTTTCACATCAGTAATTTGGATCTACTTTATCACAGGTATAAATACCTGCAGGAAATAAGGGTCTACACCAAAATACTAACTGCCTTCCCATCTCCTGACTTTTTAAGGGAAGGGGAATAAAAGAAGACATTTGCAGAAGAGGAGGCGCAGCCCCTGAGCCCACTGATCATATTGTCCTTGGATTTCTGCTGCTATGAGGGATGAAGATGCATCTCATGCTGATCCTTTGAAGCTCATGGAGATGAAGGTTAAGAGGCATTTGAAGTTGTTAGTTTGTTTGTGGCCAGAGAAGAAGGTGCTTGGTGCCCTCAATTCTCAAGGCTGAAGGATGTCACCATGACTAACCTATTGACATTAAGTCCAATACACAAGAACAAAGATTACAGCCAGGGTCAGCCAGTGCCAGTCCAATTTCGCTCAAAGTTTTATTGCTGACACCATTGTTCATCTGATTGTTCCTGAACACTTTCTTATAAAAGAAATGCTTATATTTAGTCTTATTTTCAGTCATCGATTAAACTTCTGTCAACTGAGCAAATACTAGGTTTGAAATTACTGTGTACTTGAGAAAGTAGGGAAAAAAGCTATCAGAAATGAAAAAAATTGCTCATGGAATAAGCAAATAAGGGTGATGGGCTCTGAGGTTGAATAAACAACTTGTACAGTATATGCACAGAACAAAGACACTTACCACGGCCCCAGCTGCGATGGGCATCCAGGGTTTGTGACGGTCTAGTAAGAAGAAATAGGCAGTCGGATATTCCAGCCACCGATACCCAGGAATCTTTTTATTTGAATCCTCAGCCTCTGCTGACCAAAAGTAAAAAGCAAACATTGTCAGTTTATCATACATTAATGATTTAAACCTTGGGAGTAATACCATTTTGAAAGACTATCTGGACCACGGCTCTGCTGTAGTGCAGTCGTTGTCCTAATCACCTCCGAAACATTCTGCAGGTATCAACTCCTAATCGACTCCTGTCTAACTCCTAATCAACTCCTGTCTTACTAATACAGCCAATAAAAAAGAAAATCTCAAACAGTTTTGCAGCTTTCAGTGAGCAACAGTAACCACAAAAACCTAGGAGTGAGATGAGGGGTAAACCACGAAAGCCTGAAACAGGCACCCCAATAATAGTATTCCTGAAGCCGTCCTCTAATAATTTCACAATTAAGCGTCAAACACTGTCTTAATCCAGGCCTCCGAATCCTGTTAACAGGACCTCTCTCTTACCTATTTGTACTTCAGCAGTGACAGTGAGAGGGTTGAGCTCTGCTGGGCACTGCACAAACCTCACCACAAAGAGCTCCGGCCCCCCAAAAACCGGCAGCCCCCGGTGACGGGGCAGGGCAGGAGCAGGGAGAAGCCACGCGAGGGTGACGGTCGGTGCGGCAGCCGTGGTCCCGGCACAGCAGCTGCCAATTTTTGTGCAGGGACGGTGGCAGGGGTGACCTTTACGGAGGGATGTGAAGGCAGACAGCGCGGTCGCTCCAGGGATTTTGCAGGAGGCAGCAGGGAGGAGCAGGGAGGTGCCGGGGGCTGCCTGCGGGATGGGGACACAACTGGGGACACCCCAAACGGGCCACCAACACCCTAAAACCCAGGGCGAGGAACCCACTCAGTGGCCACCAGCGTTGTTCGCTATGCCGGCTGACCCCAGGGATAACTTTGGGCCCCGAATTCTTGGCCAACCTCGGTGAGCCCAATCCAGCCCCATTCGTTAGCCGCAGACTTGCCGCAGGGACGAGCGGGAGCCACGGCTCCTTGCCACTGCAGCGATCCCGGTGGCGATGCGGTGACTTCCAAGCCACACGTCACCTCCTGGGTTTGATTACCTGAGCTTCAGCTGATTGTTTCATTATATCAGTTAAATGTTATGTTGTTTTCTCTTTTGGTGCTGGTACTTGTAATTTAAAGAGAGAGAGAGTGACAGAGACAGAGAATATATACAGCAGGGCAAATATTTGTTGTATGAGATAAACATACAATTATCTAAAATGTAATCTTAATATGACTTATTAAAATAGATTACATTTTAATGTGCACTGCAATTTGCACATTATACAGCACACTCTATATATGCAGCTTCTACTGTGTGACTACCCTGACAACCTGCACAACTGAAGATATAGAGAGAGGCGAAAAAACCACCGCTATCTTTCTCTAAATGGATGTATTTGGTGTTGATAGTCAGATACAGTTTTCACCTTTATCCCAGCTTGTTTCTGACCCACTGAGTTGGTGTTAATCACCCCTGTGGGCACCAATAATTTCCCCATATGTGGAATTTGATAAGTTAGAGCACCCACTTCATTTCAAGAAGATTCCAGCTGACTATCCAGTTATCGCTATGGACAGCTTCAAGCACTTCCATGCCGGTCCTTGTATTCTGAGCTTTATCAAGTGCTTTGCACTTTTTGTCTTTTATCTCTTAATTGAGACCTGACTGCAAGAAATGTCTATCTCTTAAAGTGTGTTGCATTAAGTATTAACTTGAACTGCTTTGGCTACTTGAGGTACAGAAAACCTTAAGAAGCTGGGAAAAAGGTGGAAAATCTCCCCAAATCTCTATTTAGAAAAACTGTGTAAATGCTACAGTGTAATAAAAAAAAAAAAAATCTTTTTCTTCCTCCCCACAAGTTTAAAAAAAAAAAAAGTGTGTATTACAAACAGAAGAACAAAAGTAAACTTCATCTACGCATTTCCTCAGCTCATAATGCATTAAAATGCAAAGGTTCTGGAAAAGCAAAGTAATACGAAATGAATGATGTATGAATAAGAAATTGTTCAGCAATTAAAGGTGATAAAGAATTCTTTTTTTCTCACTGTAATGATCTGTTTAGCCCATTCAGTTGTAAACAGCAGCAGCTGCATCCTCCTCACGGAGGACCGGGGCGTGCGTGTAACTGCCACGCAGACGCCCTTTGAAGAGAAGCATCTCTGGGTTTTGAACCATCCTTTCCCAGTGCGATTACGACCGCAGAGCGTGGGGTCTCGCCGTGTTGAGACACAGCGTGGAAGATGCGGGCTCTGTCTCGCTGCTCCGTTACGCACTTACTCCTTCCCCACAGACGTGCCTTGCACGCAGCCGAAGCCGTAGGAGCAGAAGTACGTCGGTCTCTGGTGATGTGCGCCTAAGCCCAGAACCTGGTCTGGGGTCGTGTTTTTCACAGCTTTCCTTGGAAACACTTTCCCTGAAAGCTGGGCTCAAACCATCTGAAGTTGGATACCTAAATTCAGAATATTTTTAAAATAAATGGCACAAATCTTCTTCTGAATCAATTTTATCCCCTGTAAAATGGGGTAAAAAGATTTCAATACCAACTTAAAACCTTTGGACTAACACTGGTACCAAACCGTGCTGCCCAGGCAAGCAACTGTGATCCACCGTCTTATTCTTCATGAGTGATCGCTCTCTTTTTTAAAACAAAACAAAGCATTAACCACTTTTTCTAGTTCAAACCCGATTTGTCAGGAGGACCAAGCAATATTTTTTCTGCCGATTGATGTGCAGCACATAAAAGTAGCAGAAAAGCAGGCCTTGTCCTTCCCAGGAGCCCATGAACTCAGAAGGAGCTCTGCCTCCATGGCTACAGGTGTCACCTGCAGGCCAGCCGTGGGGCAACAGGCAACAGTCTTTTGCATCGGTACGCGCACCAGTTTGTTCCTCCGGATATTAAAAAATACATATATATCTCTCAAAATTCCAAAGGCTATTTGCCTATTAAAAGAGTACAGGCAAATTCAAATCTTGCTCTAACCCAAATTTATTAGCACTTCTGCAGCAGCAAGTATATTCCTTTACTGATACATGAGAATACCAGTTTGCTGCCCCCAAAAAAGCCACAAGCAAGGCAGACAAGATCAGGACTGTGTGCATGACAGATTAGGAAATGGAAATATTGATAAGCCAAAAGAAATTTTCTCTTTTAAAGATAAAGGCACCGGCAGCCAAGGTCACACTACGGTGAGCGAGCAGTATTCTCACCTTCCCATCTAGAGGATAGTCCTGAAATAAGGGAGGTAGAACAAAGGCCATAAAAATGAAGAGAAACTCATTATACACAACAGCTATTCAAAAAGGGTTAGAGGACGTTACCTGCGGTACTTGAGAGGTAGAAGGTCTGCTCACGGAGCACAAAACTCCAGTGGGAAATAAAGACACTTAGGAGGATGTTTTGGCTGGTTAGGTGAAAAAGCGGAACAAAAGCACCAAAGAGGTACAGGGTAGAACAGGAATGTGACGGGACAGGAACTCAAACACCTTCTGCCACAGAAACAAAAGGCAACATCAGTGTTATTAAAGAAGATACGATTCAGCTGCAAGAAGTCTTAAACTCAGAAGCTTTGCTATGGCATCATGTATTTAATAGCATGCCCCAAATATCAGAAGGGCTCCCAGACTGGCACGGACCCCTCGCGTACAAGTGGTTTGTACCAACGTTCTCTGAGCATATTCCCTCTTAAGTCAGATCTCTAAAACAAAGGAAAAAAACCTGTGAAGAACCTGTGATCTCTTATTCTTTTCTTACGAGTCCATAACATTTTAACTTCGTGTTAGTTTTGGGGAGACTCTGTAGACTTGACACATGAGGTGGGTCGGCTGCCACAAACTCATAAAAATCCCTTCAGCGAGTCACCGCATCGCAGCGGGCACCGAAGGGCAATATTTCAAGAGTCAAGCTAATCGCTGAGACTACAGAACATGCAAAGCCTGGTAACAGATAAATTCCTTCCCGGCACATGACTGCAAAGACCAGAAGCGAGCGTACATTAAATTTCGGGAAGCTCATCTCGGCGTCGGGCAAGTCCCCGGGCTCAGCTTTGCAGAGCGGTCGGCGCGCTGCAGGCTGGGATCAGATCGTGATCTCTGCTGAGCAACGTCTCCGCGTTTTGCACGGAGGCACGCGCGCGCGAGGCACTGTATTCCCCCGACCCGCCAACCGTTTGACTACGGAGACGCTTGTGTTATTGTCAGTTTCAAGAGTTAAATATTCCGGGAGGAATTTGTTACTGCACGGTGATACATAATGCCTGAAAACCCCCTGCACCGATATTGCTCTCAAATTGGCAGCAAGTGAACAAGGGACATGAAGGATGCTTCAGCACAGTAACCTATCCTTCCTTCTCTCTTGGGAGCCACTTGGCCAGCTTTCATCCTCATAATTATAATAAATTTGACATTTCATAGATAATATTGATTTCTGTATTTTAGCATTTCACCATAGGTGACAGTCTAGCGTCAAGAATGAAATTTCTATTGATCTCCAGCGCATTAATCTCTCATGTGTATGTGATCATTTTTATAAGACCTTTTACTGCACATAAATCAATATTTCATATTTCCAGCTATGCCAGAGGAGATGTCATATTTGTAAACTGTGAGTTGACACCTGCAATTCCTTCCTGTTCAGCTTCAACTGTTCAGTAACAGTCGATTCAGGGTTGGGAAAGGATCAAGCTCCAGAAACAAGCTAGATGAAAAAGAGGAATGTAGAATACAGTAATTAGCTTAATGAACAAAGCAGCAGAGTAAGTGAAATAACGCTATGGTTCTTCTGCTTACACTTGCCTCATGAATACAAACATCTTCAGGGAGGCTTGCTAACCGACTGATAATGCATTTTAATACGTTTAGGGGACATTATAGCATAAAGGTTTTAAGAAAATAGAAGCAGTTAGAAAATTAAGCAAACTCTTAAATTAACTGCCTTGCTTGATACACCCTTATAACCATCTTAAATTACACCTTTTGCATACGGTATTATGAACTACTTTACCTTTGACATGGTACAAGAACTATTTAGCTACCATTCAAACAACTATGAGCAACTCTGTAATTTAGCAAACAATAATTAGCGTAATAAAATTCTCTTTAAATTGAAATATTAACTTCCCACAAATAACGAACAGAACCAAGAAAAAAAAAGAAAAAGAGTAAATTACAATGAGAACTGTAGCTTCTCTTTCCAGAGGTTTAAATGAATCAGTTTTAAATCACACAAATAAAACACCTTTAAATAATACAGAATCCACATCTAAATAAATAAAACTCTCTAGCTGCTTTGGGATTTGTTAAATTAGTTAAATGAGCAATTACAGCATGACGTCCAGTGATCACACTCAGGCAGCAAACCCCTTTAAAGCATTCTGCACTTCTAATTATTCACTATATTAACAGTGACCTCCTATAGTTTGGATAGTTTAATAGTTTGGGATAGAAGTGGATAATCTGTGATTTAACGAATGGAGTCACTTAAAATTACATCTATAATACATATTCAGACATACATCCTGACAAAAGCACTGTGTAAGTTAAGTACCAGATATGTATATATAATCACAACTGTAAGCTTTTACACCTAATCTGAAATAACCATTCACTCAATCATTTTGAAATTATGTGATATTACCGGTCGAAAGGTATGCAATTAGGATTCAGCCCAACGCTGCGCAGCGTTAACATCTGCTCCCGACAACACTGCGGCTCGGCTAATGGAAGCGCGTTGACAACCACCACGCCGGCTCTGCCCAACTAATATTTTCAGAGCCGTGCCGAGAGAAGCGGCCTGTTCCAGAAAGCACCGCGGCCCTCCTGCCCGGCCGAAGGCTGGTTTTGAAATTCCCATTTCACAACAATTTCCTATAAGCACTATTGACATACTATTAGTTCAAATTATATGTCTTTTCACTGCAAGGAAACACTACCCTTACTTCTTTTTAAAGGCCAACCCTTTTTGTTCCTCTCTAAAACACGTTCGTGCCCATAAAGTATGTCACCATACGGCTGTTTTAACGCGGTGACAGACACGGTATGGAAGTATGACTGACCACTGCACGAGTGGCTGGATCTCGAAAGCGATGTCAGGTGCTGACTGAAGGGACGAGATTACAAAGCATCTCGACAGAGCAGGCGGGTGTCGGGGAAAGCAGCCAGCGGGTGATGGGTGTCTTTACAAACAGTTTAGTCTCCCCACTGTCAGAGGAGCGAGTCCAGAGAGAGCTTTCTCTGCTGTCCAATTTATGTTGTTTGGCAGCCAATTAACATCGTGTGTTCGAAGCCCTGCGCGAGGCAGCAGAAGAGCAACGCTGCTTCGCACGCGGGACTTGGGCAGGCGCGGTGCCTGCGCTGCGCCGGCTAATCCCGGCGTCTCTGCGGTTGGCTGCAGGTTGCCGTAAGGATTTTCTTTAGGAACAACGCTGAAATAGTAAACACGGTTCACCAGGAACGGTTTCACCCGTGGGGTTCACCATCAAGAGTCAGCCTCACCGTGCAGCAGCTGACGTCTCCTGTTTGTCTGGAGGTGGCAAAGCAGCCGCGGCGGGTGCACCAGTACATCCCAAAGCAGCGGGGAATCTGCAGGTACGGACAATCCACTTGTGAGACCCGGCCTCATCACAGAAACAGTCACCAGAAGCATCACTCCCAGCCAGTGGCGGCCAGAGATCTGTGCTGTGGAAACATCTCCATGAAGATGCACAAGAGATCACTTCCTTCAAGCACGGATGAAAAGCTTTCACAAGAATTAAAGAAAAGAAAGGAGGCAAGACTTTCTAAACATAGTTGAGTATTTTAAAACAGAAGCTCGCAAACAATGGCAAACCCACTCTTCAGGCAATCGGGAGCCCTTCCATATCCCAATGGATGGATCCTGTGGGTCAACAATTGGTTGCAGAGCTGGTGTGGCAACAGGGGTTTGGCTGTTAGGACCTTGGGACCCTCTTTGAGGACCTGAGGGCTGCTAGGAAGAGATGGGATCCACCTGAGCAAGAGGGGGAAAAGCATCTTTGCCTACAGGCTGGCCAACCCAGTAAGGAGAGATCGAAACTAGGAATGACAAGGGAGGCAGGTGACAACACCCAGTCCTGTGAGGAAGTGGTGGGCCGGGTTGACACGGTGATGTTGTGCATGGTGATGCAGACAAGACAGACCCCATAATAGCCATCAAAGGGCTGAAGGGGGCCCACCTCAAGTCTATGCAGATTAATGAGGAAGCACGAAGAGGACAGCGTTACGGGGACAGCTCCCGTGCCTATCTGGGAAGTCATCAGCACCGGGTGACCCTGACAAGCTGCCGGAGAGGATTCACCCCACGTTCTACACAACTGGGTTTGAGCAACTTCACTTTATGTCTTACCATCAACCGCCTGACAACACAGATCCTTTCCTAAAGATTGTATTTGCTCAAAACCAAAATAATTTGATGTTGCGTACTTCACAGTCAGTGCATTCAGACACAGCACAGTACCAACCTTGTCTCCTACTATCAAAGCCAACAAACTTATGGAATATACGGACAAAATTGACTATCATGGAAACAGAACGATGCTGAATTTAATTAAAAAAATCATGTGCATTTCTAATGCCAAAAAAGTCCAGCAAGTTACAAATCTGAAAAACTTCTATACCCACTCATGTCTTGGACCATTAATTTAATGTATCACAACATCAGGTTCAAACTTAAAGAAGCTTAAACAGTAGCCTCTAGATATAAAATAGAACCAATATAAAAGGAAAGCTTACAGTTCTCCACACTGCTGCTCTGATCCAGAAGTATAACGAAATAAAGTGAACTCTACAGGAAGGAAAGACTATGCTTGAATGCAGTTTCTTGGGTCTGCTCTTTAATACTGCAAGAAATAATTCAATACATACTCAAACTTTCACTGCTGGGGTAGTAATATTTATTTATTCTGTTATTCTTACTAGTGCTGTCATAAACTAAGTAAAACATTCTGAGAAAACCAGTATTTTTTAACTGAAAAATACATATTTCTGAACAGAACTTGTGTCATCTTGGATGCAATAAAGTGGGATGACAATACCTAGTCTCAGAGAACAGTAACACAGTTTCACACGAGCTCCTTACAGAACATGCACTCTGAATGAAATTATCCATGTGGTGTCAACACAGGCTATTATTAACACATTAGGTGAGAAAAAACATTTTGCATTATTAAATTAGAGATAATATAATTCACATTGTGGTTGGACTTTGCCTCATAATTTATGAATAGTAAATACTCAAATATTCCCATGGTTGAATTAACTGTATTCATCAGCAGGAGGGAGCAGAAGAGAAAAGCCACGGTTTCAGCCCCTCATAATCCACACCACCAGAGTGACCAGATTCTGGACAGGGAACAGACGTCAAAGCAAAGCTTTAGGCTCACAACAAGTGCAACGGTTTGTTACGATATTCCAAGGATCCCACGCTGGTCGGTGGCTCTGTCGAGCTTAGAAGCTGTGCTCTGGCACGAGACCACCGAACACGCTTCTGCGCTCAGCAAGGGCCAGATCCTGACCTCACTGCCATCAGCGAGCACAGCAGTCACAGAGCTGGGTCACTGTCTTGACTGATTCCAGCAGATCTGACATGGAATAACCTGTTGTTTTAAACGTGAAGTGACCGAAACCTAGGAGTTCTCGTTTCGATACGCTGCAATTAAATGTTCAAGATACTGGAATCGTGAAGGACTATTTTTAAAGCAGTGGGAGCTCATCGGGAATCTACTGCAGAAAAGAACAAGCATGAGGTGCTCTATCAGACGCTGTCAGAAGTCCTTTAGAAAGTGAATGCAAAAGGTGAAGTTCTAAACAATGGTCCAGCCAGAAAACTTCCTTCGGGAATAAAATACTAAAAGGAAAGGTATAATTAGTGAGACTTATGGCTAGGGAGAAATCGTTTAACCAATACCAATATGGTTTGATTTCCCTCTTTTTGATGAGTGAACTTCATCCAAGTTAATGGTGAAGCCAAAGTGTCGAAAAGGCAAAGATGGGAAACAGTGAGCAGAAAGGCAGCGGAGCCCAGACCATCTGAGCTGCATGTGGGGCTGAAGAGTCACCGTTCCCCAAACTCCAGACTTTACAGATCATTTCAGACCTGCCTGTGCATGGATCAGAAAGTATCTTTGTGGGAACATCTCCAGAGCGTGGGAACCTGCAAGCTCCGCAGGGCTCTAATTCAAGTCATAGAAATGGCAATGAATAGGTCCAAAATTAAAATAAATTAATAAATAAAACTACCCACAAACATGACTGCACCAACAAGTGATCACAATGAAAAATCAGTCTGTAGATATCAGATTGAAATTTGAAATAACTCTTCACTCAATATCGTCCACAGCCTCTTTAAATTCACTTCCTGGGGGATTTCAGCCTTTGAACTTTACTGGCTAGAACAGTCTTAAGAAGTTAATCTTTAGAGTGCCGGTTCGCCGGAAATAAAAATTTAGTGAAATCTCTCATCTAAAATTTGCAATTTGTCCTGCAAATAATAATGCATTTGGAACTTGTAAACACATCTGAGAGCTTTTCAGAAGGCAGCATCAATTCTGTCACTGGGGAAACTGAGTCACGGAAGGACCTTTCCCGAAAGGTCACCATTGAACTAGCAGAGGTAACGGGAGTAAACCCCAGATTCCCCACCTCGGAGGAGCCCCTTGCTCTGCTGGCTGCTGGCTCTGACTCTGTTCCCAGCCCAGAACATCACAGCATGCACAGCAGCAGGAGGGAATAAATCAGGGATTCACGTCCCTCACACAAGTTAACGAAGGAAATTCTATAAGAGAGTGTTTCTTTTATACTTTCCACAGTTTACAGCTTATGTACAACACTAACATTCACAAACCAAATCATACCATTCCAGAAATTATCGATGAAACTCAGAATAATTAAGCAAAACAAGAAGAAAGCATCTTCTATTTACAAACTGTTTAAAGGGGGGGGGAAATGTTCAGCACGTTATCTAATTCAATGTATTTGTTCAACTCTAATGTCAACAACAGTCTTAGAAATTAAACTGCTGGCAAACATCTGAAAAAGAGAAACAATCACAAAATACAGTAAGAGAAAAGTATGTTCACCTGACAAAGGAACAGGGAAATTCCCCTTCAGACGGAACCAATTTCAGTGTATTTACTGGGACAATTTATCACAGTAATTCCTGAAAGTGTGACACTCCAGTAAGACCAGAATTAGAGGTGCAAGCCTCCATTCAGCAGCTCCTCTGGTTGTGGCCTTGCATTAACATGAAAACTCTGAAATTTTGCATCGTTCCAACATGCAACCAGTTTTAAGAAGAGTTTCAAGAAAGGGAATGTGGAGACCACCAGGCACCAGATCTGCTGATAAAACAGCCATGAAGTGAATCAAACGGATTAAAATCAACCTAGATCCAGACTCTGCTGCTCTTGCAGACTGTCAGGTTTATCTCTCCACGAGGAAAGCATTCTGGACCCCATTAATCACAATTATCATTACCGATTGTACCGCTTTTTTACAGTCAGTGCTCACAACCTGACTATGGATGCAGTGCATGGGACTGCTTGATGGAATAAGGTGCAGGGGCAACAGGATTTGGCCTGCAGTGCTTTAACCTTACAGCGTTACGGAACAGACCATTTTGCTAATCAAACAGATCAGCACAGACCGTCCACAGAGTATATTGGCTTAGTACACGGCTGAGCTGAAACCAAAACAGAGGAACCTTTTTCACGGGGCAGAAATGAATTTCTCTACTGGAGACCAGTAAGCGTGCATCCCGAGCACACGCTCGCCCTGCTCCCCACCGCTGGCTTACACACGTAGCGAACGGCTACCGGGAGCCGTAAGCTCCACATCTACGAACGACGGCTGGTCTGAATCTCTTTGCTTTCAGTTATTGCTCCTACAGCCCAGAGAAATTCATCTTGCATCTTCTGTTAGACCTGAGTGAATCTGGATTTTAGGAGCTGGACCAATTTAAAAAGGGACAAGGATGAAGAACTGAAATTTAACCTTTTTTCTTTTTTTTTTTCCCAGAAAATAGAAAAAATTCCTTTGCTTTTAGATAAAGTTAAAAAGTTGTCACTAATGTAAAATATTTCATATTATATTCATATACGTTAGTTTCTTTGTTAACTTTTTCTCAATTTATTTTGGTCAGTGTTAAATGAGGAAAAGGTAGGTTTGAAATGAAAAGTTAAAAAGTTTCATTTGGAAAACTCTGAAAGAAAATGCCAAATTTAAAAATTTTGTCTTTTCTTCTTTTTTCAAAATGTCTGCTTTTTCAGTCAAAAAAATTGTACAGACTCTGCCTGACCTCAGAAATTATCTCAAATACATCACAACTGCATTTTCAACCACCTATCTGTTCGGTCGGAAAAAAATAAAAATCTCAGCTGTACCTCAGATCCAATTTACTCTCAAAGTACTGTCAGAACTATATGGCTTAAATACAGCAAAGTAACAACTGTTTTAATTTACATAACTGTGACCAACTCAAGACCACTCAAATAAGTGAGTACGTATTGTGAGATGAAGTACAGCTATGCTGAAGTGACTGTCCATACCAGAGATCCTTAAAAACTGATTCTACATGCTAGCAGTAAAATTTCACAGAAATCTGGCGGTGACAGCAGAAGCCATCACACCACCTAGACCCGATGCAGAACCCAACATGTGAAAGAAGGGTTAAAAATAAAAAAAGGCACCCAAATCTTGCATTTTGCTCTTTAATCGTATTTGTTTTGTAGGGAGACAAAGTGTTCAGCTCCCAAACTAAAAGGCAAACCAGGATTAATTTTATAAGTCTTAATTTTTCTAGTGTTTTTCAACCATCCCAATACTCAATAAAGCAATTGATTTTTTCAAAATAAGATTATGTCTCTATTTTGGAAGGATGGCAAATCAAAGAAATAGTCAACAAGGTAAGGAGCTCCCATGACCTGGCAGCAGAGGTTGAAGCCCACCGAAGGACACACTCAGCAGGAGGTATGTGATCTAACAGCACTCCAAGAGTTACCGATGGCCGGAGTTATAGTGATAAATTTTCCAGGTTTGCCTGAACAAAGGAAAGGAAAGGGTTTAATAAACGGAGTGAAAAGTAAACCAAGGAATATGGAGGAGGGGAAAAAAATTAATAAAGTTGTTGATTTATAAGATAAACACAATGAAAAATAAAGAAAAAAACGATCTCTTGGGAAGAGTAATGATGCTTGTACCAGTGTTTTCAACCAACAGAATACTCGTAGTTGACATCTTATTAAATGGCGCCCTTTAATACCGCATGCAAACGTACCTGCAATTCCAGGGGAAGGTGAGCGGCCAAAGCACAGCCCCGTTCGCTCTCACGGCAAGGAACCAGCCGCGTCCGCGTGAGGCTCGCTCGGTTCGGTGCTTCACTGCTGCATCGCTTGGACGCTCTTAGCCAAAGGACTCGCGCTGATACCAGTCATGGCTCATCCTCACAAAGCGGCTCTTTAAGAATTAAAGAATTCATAGTTTCGCTCTCAGGGGAGGGACTGCCTCCGGAGGAATGTGTGTTGAGACCGAAACTTCGGCACATATGCACCCGTTTTGGGTACCAGCCTACAAGTGTCACCCCAAGCCCACAAAGAAGGATTTGTACAACGCATATGGCATTCTTATCTGAAAATGGGGCTATTAGACAGTTACTGATTTGTTTAGCTAAATATAATGGTGCCTGGTATATCAATTCATCATTTAGGGACTTTAAATACCCTTGGAGATGAAGCCTCATAGGTGATGCTGCTTTGAGCAGGAGGTTGGTGTTGAAGTTCTCCTGAAGCCCCTTCCAACCTGAGGTACCCTACGACCTTATGAACAAACCCTCTTTGCTCATAAAGAAAAGGAACCTGATGCTGTTGGAGAAATAATCCACAAAAAGGATTACATGGAAACGCGCACAAGTTGCATGAGCAGACTTTCCTGCCAAGAACAGGTCCCCTGCAGTCACCGAGGGTGCCGCTAGAACCTACCCAGTGGAGAAAGACTTTGCAGGATTAGACCTTTAGTTTTAAAACTCAGGTTTGATGTGACCTAATGGCTTTTGTTGTTTTGAAAAGAATATGAAAGAATGACAGCAATATTGAATTTTTTAAATCATACTCTGTCCACCTGCAGAGCTTTTCTCACGTACTTTAATAAGGATTTTTACCATGTCATTATACATTTTAATTACACTGTTAAATGTCACAATCACACATGCTAATGACATCATTATACCTATTTACACCAATTATGTCATTTGATGCAATTACAGTAATTCTGCCAATACACACAAATCAATAAAAAGGTTTTGTTTGCATTTTTAAATGAGCAATCACAAAAGAATAGCTCCACTTTCTAAGAAAAGCAGGGCAAGGACTTCAATACTGAAACTAAAAAAGTGACATTTGAGGCCTGATTCTTTCTCCCACCACTACGAACAAGCAATAACTTCCACACCCAGAACACAACACATTCCCACGTTCAGAATAAGAGATTTCTAGGGAACGTCCTAGACGAGACAGTGATGCACTGGAAGGACTTCTCCATCCTTCTGGAGAGCTCCGGGGGACCGGCAGCTCCCACCTGCGGAGGGATGCTCTGCAACTCCTCGCCCACGTCACTCGGAACAGGAGCGCGCACTGGAAGAGCAAGTGTGTTACTGACACTTAACACGCCCATCTACAAAACAACCTCTGTTAATAGGCTCATCAGTCTAAGAAAGTTTGACCTTCATATGGACCTCTGGGTTTTGATCAAATAATTCCTTAACCATGTCTTCACTCAGATAGGTGGGTGAACTTCTATAGTCTTTCCATATAAATCACGGGAACTAAAAATCATGGGGGCTTTGTCATTCCCTTAATCCTTCAGAGCACTCTGAAATCCATTAGCATCCATCTCATCATGGCACAATGGACATGGCTTTGTGGGACCTCACTGTGATGATCAAGCCTTTTTCAGAGAGAGCAATTCCTAGGATGATACCCTCCCTCCGTGCCCTCAGTCCTCAAATATTTTTTTTTTATTCCTAGATGTATAGCCTAAATACATACTGGTAAATAAAAATTACAAGTTTCTCTATTTCAGAGATCTTCCTGATTCAATATTTACTAATCCTTTTGTCTTGGCATCACCTGCAGAATTTGCCAGTAATGATTTTACACTTTCTTCCAGATCACCAACAGAAGTATCAAATTGCAGAATTCCACCGCACCCACGTTTGACTTTTAAATTCATGGATCTTTTCTCCAAACTCCAACAACAACTTGTTTCACAGGGTGAAAAATCATGCCTTTCCCAGATCACAGCGCTGCTCACCTGATGGCTAACGTCAGATCCTATGCAGAACTGAGCATCATGGAACGCATCTTTTGATTCCTTCCACAATTCACTTTCTGGAGCCAAGTTCACTCAGAAACCAGCTCCCATTCGGAGCTTCACCAGTCACACCCACCACCTTCACCACAGGGGCTGAAAACAATGACGGAAACAGAACCGAGGGACGCACGGAATTAAAAGCCACCTGTGACCTGCAGGCTGTTGGAGATAGCAGGTCCAGATGATACAATTCCTGCAGACTCATGAGATCGTGGTTGTGCTTGTATACATCTCTGAACAACACCTCATCATATCCTGAATGCTAACAACTGGATTTACACATTTTGCCTTCAGTGGCACTACGCAGCATGCTTAAAACCAGTCCCATATCAGTAACAGAAGCCTGCCACCATGCATACATCGCAATATCCAGTCACTCTTACTTCATCTCCCGTCCCCCGCCTTTGTGTTGGACCATCGCGGAAAGACCTGTTGTCTCCTTTGAATCCACTCAAAAATAGCCAAGCTCAAGCAAACCAGGCTCACAAAATACATACCCCGTCTCCTGTACGCAAAGACTTACTCTGGAGCCCTGGCAGAGCCTGGACACTCACACCGGGGCAGCAGCATGGAATTTCCTTTGCAATTTAGCCATGTTCAGATGCCTTATCTTCCCTACCGACTTCACAGGCAAGGGAAAAGTACGTTCAAAATGTACCAGGCATGCAGAGCGTGGTGTTTTTGTAACTGTCGAGTCTAATCAGTTTTCTCTGAGATACTGAAAGGAATTCTGTGATGGCTATTTCATAGTAAATGATCAACTTTGCAGCTCATTTATTTTGCGATAAAGTTCTTCCAAAATGCTCATATGATCAGGGCGGAGAGGGGAGGAGGAAGATAAATATAAGTAAATCACTTCCAACTGGAAGCGACTTAGATTTAACCATAAAATGAACAACAACTCAAGAAGACCATAACTGGATTATACCATAATTCCTTTCTCAGCATTAGTCTGACTTTGCTGCCACATAACCTATACATTATATGCAAAGTGCACATAGAATAATTTTATTGATCAAGTTGCTTTGGGTTTACTTATACAGGAAAATTAATTTCTCCCATTTTAAGGCTATACGCACCAGTCAGGAATACGATTTATCATGTAAAAAAAGTAGAAATTTTGTGGAAGCCATTTTCAACTAGTAGTTAGATATCACAGATGAAGAACAGATACCTTCAGGAGTGGAGCCCTGCTACCTCCTACAACTAAATAATCACCCTTTGATTAATAGCAGGCTACTGTACAAACCATGAGCTTACAGCAAACAGCTGCAATAACGTTTACTAGGTTTTAAAACTTCCATTCAGTACAAAGACTCATATATTTAAAAAAAAAAAAAATAAAATCTGGAAAGCCAGTAAAATTTGAATACATCTGTTAAAAGCAAGGAGGAGGGATTCAAATACGAAGCTACGGTTGATTTGTCATTTCTAACAGGGTTTGAAAATGATTGGCGTTGTTCAGTCATACACCACTTTATCTGTCCAAGCACAGGAGCTACTTTGTCAATTAAGACACCGATAGCTCTAAGGAAATATGTGGAAGCATCCGGTGACAATGAACAACACGAGACAAAACAAAAGAAAACGGCATGCCCCCATATGGCAGACAAACTTACGATACGCTGGTATAAAGGCACACATAAAGGTTTTTTTACAAAAAGACATGGAGTCTGCAGATGTACGCACAGGGTCGGATATCAGCGACGGACGCCGCTGGTGCTCCGCACGGCCAGCTCACCACGGCAGAACACAGGCACGGTGTTTGCAAGACCCGGCGCAAGCAGATACAGAAGATAACTACTTTGGGCTTTATGTAGGTGGCCATTTAGCACTGGGGAGCGGGAAGGGCAAGCAGCTGGAGCTCCTCAGGGGCACGTGTCTCTGTTGGCGTGGTATGAACAGCTTGTCCACTGAGATCAGCGGCAGAAAATAGGTACGCGGGTAATCAGCTCTGCGCCCACCAACCATTTCAGTACAGTTGGTTGACTCCATATTCACATTTTCAGGGCACCAGGGTATGATATCAGTCAAGTGAGATACAAAAGCCCTCACACATACAAAGTTTATACAGATATAATGAGATAAATAACTAGCTACTCAATTTTGAAGACAATTTTATGACCAGTTCAGCAAAGTTACAGGCTGTTGTGCAGAAGACCTAGCTCTGAAGCTCCTCCTAATCTTGAACTCCCTAAGTGCTACAAAGACTTTCTCTCCTGGTTTTCTGTTTCTGCAAACCTGCTGAGAATGGATCTGCTCCATCACCCAGGTCACTAATGAAGATGTTAAAGATTACTGACCCCACCATTGACCCTGGCGTACACTACTAGTCATTGGCCTCCAACTGGACTTTGTGGTGCTGCTCAACATCAAGGTAAGAAACAAATTAGATTTCAATTTTGATGAGAGAGGCAATTCAGTAGTCCCAAATAAATTGTTCCTAGATTTGGACCCTCAGCATACTGCGTTCATGCATGACCCCCTCCACTCTTGAGGAGGGTGGCTTACATCACAACTCCAAAACAAGCGAGCTCTACCCCGCCATGAGGTCAGACCAACTCACACAGGGCATCAGGGCTTTTTGTACAGACCTTTTTTAAGCACAAAAAAAACCCATATAGAGTTGATCAAAAGTTAAAGACCATTTCCACAAGCAAGTACTGGTTCTCCCCTGTCTTACCAAAAAAACCATTGATGCCATTGACTCTGGCACTGGCAGGTCTTGGTGACTCTTCATCACAGTGAGGATACTTTAACCATATATGAGCTTCCTAAATAATGCCGTGGTATATCACTAACGTAGCGCTCCTAAGCTAAAGCTAACCTGGGCGCTGAAAGCAGCGTAGCCATGATACTCAGCTCAGGCCAAAGCAACAGTGATAAAATTCTTTCTACATCTGCGTACAGACTCCAAAATACACTTTAACCTACATGTAAATGACAACAACGAATTACAGTTCTTTCCCACAAAAAGAGGGTTCTCTTTTTCTGAACTGCTGCTGGCAGCCTACAGAAGTACTTTCGTTAAGCTTTTTGTCCAAGGCTGCTCTTTCCTTTCTCCCTGCTACTGGAAAAAAAAAAAAAAAAATTAAGATATTTCATTTTTTCTGAGTATTTAACATGATCAGTTTCTGTGTCTGGATGGCTTGAAATATGTTCTCCATTGGGCAGATAAGTCTTGGGCAAATGACTGACCTTTTGAAATAATATTTATAATTTTAGAAATGTAAAACTTAACATTCTTTAGTAATCCAATATTAAAATACATTTAAGTTGATCTATTAAATGCTATGATTCAAACTTTTAAAAAAATGTGCAATAGAAAAACATTAACAACATGTGTGGTTTAGAAAAATTCATTTATATAGCAGTTTGCAATGTCATGATGTATTTTAAATAAAAGAGCTACAGACAAAGGTATTGATTTTAGAGACTTAACTAAATAAACAGTATGTAAATTCTGTCTTTTTCTATAAAATTAGATCAGAACGCACATATTACACTGTCTTTTTCTAAGGGAATGACAGCTATTGAATTTGGCAGACATTGGAATTTGGTTAAAGAGTTAAAGACCTTTGATCTTTGGTTTACAATTAAATGATACCGCTGTAAAAGGACAGTAGCGTAGTGGGCCAGACAGTATTTATGAGGCACAGCTGCAAGCGGGAGGTGTTATTGCTCAGGGCTCCCCGTAAAACAGCTCCGGGTCCAGTTATGCGTTACTAACGTAATGTCATCTCGGAGGATGACAACGAAGGTAGGAGTGACCCCGGCCGGGCACCAGGAAAGACTTTGGGTGCCTTTCCGGGTTTTTCCAGCCCGCTCTGGGCACCACAAGCCATGCGGTGCTCTCTGGGAAGGCCCCGCCTGGGGACCGTTTTGGGGAGCGACCTGTGAACAGGGAAGCAAACTTTGGGGCGACTTGGTCTCCAAGCCAAAGTGCTCGCTGGACCCTTGTTACCAGCCCTGCGTGGAGCAGCCCCCTGCACCCGCGCGAGTCCTCGCCCTCCCACCCAGCCGCGGCGCGTCTCCCGCTCTGCAGTCCCAAGGACGGCAACCCTGACCATCACTGTATAAAAAATGAGGGAGATTTATTGATAACCTTTCTAACAAAGGGACGCTCGTTCCCCAAGTTCCTTATTAATTTATGCTCCTCTCTAATTACCACTTAGAGTAACCACTGGAGCTGTAATAAATGTACAATGAAAGCAAAACCAAGCTGCGGTGCTTAATCCGAGATTACATATTTATAACAACAAAATATACGCTCCAAGCCTAGTTCAGGTCTTTCTATCCCAGCCCACCCTCTCTGAGGGCTGGTTGGGTTTGGTTTTTTTTTTTTTCCTCCTTCTTTGTTATGTCATTCTGCAGACAGATCCCAGGCTGTTCCCTGTCACCCACCGGAGCAATCGGCTCAACAGAAAGCACAGTTGGACAGCCCTTAATTAGTGCTGCTTGGGATAGTCAGGATGAGAGCCTGTGTCAGCATCTCACTTAGATCCCAATTCGGTGGGGTGCTGAGCACCCCCGGACGCCGCCGAAGCCGCCGGCAGCACGGGGCGGCCAGGATGCGCTCAGCACCGGCCACGATCCGGCCCTTCGACAGCGAGAAGGGAGCACGGAAACCAGATGACAATTTGAAACGCAGGACACGGGGTCTTTTTCGCCCCCACCTCCAGTAATACGATGCACGCTGCATGGCTGGTACTGTTAGGAGAAATGTAGGAAATAATGTTCTTTATGTTAAATGGCCTCAAATTATTCTATTACATTTCACAAAGTATTTATTTCTTGAAGCTAGAACTATGCAGGTTAGCTGCTCTACCAAAATAGTACTAGAGATGTAAGAATAAACAGATAAATATCAAGATCACTTGTCAGATAGCTAAAAACTCAGAATGGAAATCAAAATATTATTATTTGGCTATTTGAATACAAAATCCTTATTTCTTTTTCATAAAGAAGGCGGAGCCATGTTAAAGCATTGGATTCCTTACATGTGTTAAGAACAGACTGTAGCATTCTATAGTAAACAACCAATTATTTGAAAAAGCGGCAAAATTGTACCCGTTACATTGACTTGCAAATGGAAGTTTGCCAGCAGATGTTTTCAAGGAATTATGTGAAGGCATCCTAAATTGCACATTTTAATTTTTATTATTTTAACAATTTCACTTTCAGTTTAAATTAGGTGGAAATGTCAGCTTGTTGCCCGAATCAAGTTGTATCAGGCACTGTCATCCAAAATACTATATCACTCACGTATTCCTACCCAAACAAATTGTGCTTTCATTTCGTTATGATCAACATTACACCCAAACTGGAGCTGATGGCATTTTCTATTGCAAATGTATCATTGTTTATGAAAGATTCATAAACTGAGTTGGGCATCTGCTAATGTCTTCATAATCTGTGAGTAAACTTGAACAGTTCGGATAATTTTCAGCTCACAATTTCTTCCAAATTATTTGCTTTGGAGGTTCAGTATTCACAGTGTGTTTGGACACGACCAGCATTGTTCCTGCTCCCAAATTGGAGGAATTTGGTTGTTAAAGCAAAACAGCTAACGATGTCTGGAGCAGCGCAGAACACACACACCCTTCCGCTTGTACGGAATCAGGTAAAGCGCTGGGATCCGTGAGCACCTGCAGATCCCCACACTGAAACAATTAAAGCCATGATCAGGAGAGAACAAAACAAAAACAAATGGGGGCTTCGTCTGTGTGTCATCCTTCTCTCTAATGCTCTACCAGCCACGCTCGGAGTTCAGGCAGTAAACAGAATGATGGATTGTCTTCGATGTACAAGTAGCAAAAACTGGAGATTCAGCTCGTTCTCCCTCTCCATTTTTCTTTTACTGCTACACCATTAGAGCTGGATGCCATCAATTTAAGCAGGTACAGGATCATACCCTAAAAATAACTCGCCTGATCTCTCCATTTCTTGTTAGAGGAGACAGAGTCGGGGGCTTTGGCTACTGTATAACGCGCTTGTTACCGCTTTCTATTGTGCTCTCAATTGTCGAAACACTCCGTTGTTCACCAACCGTCAACGTTACGGGGCACTACCTATATTTAGGCGGCATAAACCTCCACCCATCCCGTAGGAATCGCCGTTGCTTTCATGCAACGCACATTTTTAGCAGCCGTGTTCCTTCCCGGCGCGGCGCAGAAGCATGGTGGCTTTCAAGGCTGGTGGCAGCGCAGCCTGCTTTATAAGGATGAATGAAGATGAAAAGGAAGACAAATAGAAGTGAATGAGGCACTGCTTTATGTGATTCATGATAGCTTGCAGTAAGCCTGTTAGCCTCCGCCTGGCTCCCTTCTCAGAGAATAATGGATAGTTACAGTGTGTATAGTGACATTGTCAAAGCATCAGGAATTGCTGATTATAGTGCTAAATATTGATCTCTGCTTCACACGTGTCAAAATTCTTTCTTCCCTTAATTAGAACTTCCCTAAGCACCATACAAGAACAAACCGAATATATCAGATCTCCGTGAAAGGGAGTGTGATACCAGAATATAATTGTGACCTCTTGTCGTCTTCTTCTCTCTGGAGTTTTGAGATGACTTCAGCTGTCTATCCTGCCCTTCCCAGCACATGTGATAATCATACTCATTTTTCCCAATCTAACCATAGGAAGATTTTTCCAAGGCTGTGCTTTTCATCATTTCAACCCACCGGGGCTGCAGTCAGATGGCAGGGAAACTTAAAGTGCCAGAAGGTGCCTTTTTCTATTTGTTTGTTTCATGGTACACTGCACCAGGCAATGACCTGTGGCAAGGGTGTCACGCAAAACGGAGACAGGTTCACCCAATCAAAGGGAGCTTTAAAATTAACACAGATCCCTTCATTTCTTCATGCGGGATCGGGGAAGGGCAATTTAATGGATGTCATAGTCTTCTGATTATCACCCTGCAATCACCAGCTATAAAAAATTAACTTTTGTTATAATAATTACTCCACATTATTTATATTAAAAGCGCATTTCCTCATCAATGGAGTCCTGACAATTAGTACTAATTTTGTATTACTGTTCAATCATCTTTCCTACTCTTTACAGTATTTATAATATAAAATAATGAAAGCCCGTGATGTATGGTTTCAATTTACTCCACAAACTGAGCACTTAAGTCATTTATCTTAGTTTATCTGTAATATACTGGGGCTTGGTGTTTTTTTTGTACTGGTTTTTTTTTTAAGCATGACACAATGGTACATTTACCTTTAGTTTGATGTGCTTGATAAAAATCAATACTTCATTAAAAGATTCCCCAAAAAATTGTTCGGACCAATTTGAGCACAGCAGAGGGAGCGGGGAAGAAGGAAGGTGCTGATATTTAAACCACTAACATTTGTATAATCACGTATACGCTGTGCTATCTGCTGCCAGCTTACAAACTCACAGGGATGAAGACGTGCAATTTGTGGAAATCAGAAGGCAGCCCAGGGAGGAGATCGGCCCTGTTCTCTCCGTGCTCGCTGGGAAGCCAGAGAAAGAACAGTCAGCTCTGGAAGCGGGGGACTCCCCGGCACGAAACTTCTTCTGGGGAAGAGCTGCAACAAGTGGTTCGCTTTAACCACTCTCACCCTCGCCTCCAGCCCAGGGCACAGCAGCCCAAAAATCACCACTCAACTGAATTTTCTGTTGCTCTGTTTTAGCCTTCTCAATGAAGCCGCCCATTACTATCAAGGCACTACCCTGTTTTTAATTTAGGATGATCCTTCTCAGCAGGGTGACAACAACCAGCTTACAACGCCGCCACAGAGCTGGAGGTCCGGAATGACGAACCACCAGAGCAGACCCCGGGAGCAGAGGGACGTTTGGGACAGGCGGGGAACACCGCGCTTCCCCGGAGACACTGACAGAGCCTCGCACCTCCGCCGGGTTGCGTGGGCAACGCTAGTATTTCTTAAAGCGTGCAAATGCTTTGGGGGTTATCGTCATCGTTGGGTTACTTCATTTCACTTCGAATTCAGCGCGTTCAAAAAAGAAAGAGCACGCACTCACCGCGCTACTAACCCCTTGCACCTTTCCGAGCGCCGAGCAGCCATGCCCTGTGCAATCCCGTCCTGGGCGGTGGGCAAGGGTGAGCGTCCCCGTGCCGCAGCGAGGGAGGCAGTCACGAAGACAGTCGCTCTGATAAGGCAGGTCATGCAGGAAATCATTGTCAGGTAGCATCAGATCTCCAGTTTCCAAACGCCTCCTCTTTGCTCGGTCCGGCAGCCTGTGTTGATCAACAAGCCAAGCCCCGAAGTACCCGAGCATGGCAACGCACTGCGCCCACAGCCCCCCGTGAAGAGCCAGCCCTGCCTTGTCATCTACCTTAGAAGCTGAATTAGCTCTTACTAAAACCACAACTGACGCTTACGGATGCCCGCTGTGTCCTTAGAAAAGGAATACAGAAAGTATCTATTACTAACCAGCTGCTAAGTACCAAAGCACACTATTTTTTAATTCAAATTCATGCTAATGAATTTTTATTTTTGTGTGTCACCTTTCTGCAGTAAGGAGCAGTGAGAGTTTGGATCTGCTCTGTCCGAGTCCCAGTGTTAACGACTAATGACGCGAAACCGGGCCAAGTCCCTGCCCTTCCTCGGGCAAACCAGCCCGTGCGTGATCCTCTGTGCTACAAAGGGTGGTTTACGCTCCTAGGGCCTCAAAATAGGAATACGAAAAAGCTTTATAAAGGCATGCTTATCGTATGATTTACACTCATTTTTGAGGGCCCATTGTGCTTCTAAACTGAGAGAAATAGGCTTTCTCGGGTAAACAGGAGTTAGTGCTTCTGCTCCCATAAAGACCACTGACCTGGTTCCTAGAGCTGAGGTCCTCCATACATCGACTACGAGGGAAACACGCGTCGCTGCTGATGAGGCAGAACAACGCAAGTGCTTAAGCTTTTAAAAATACTGCACCCGCAGATCACCAGAAACCTGGAAGAAAACCTGTCATTCCTTTATCCATAGCGCATATTTAGAGTAATTCAGGGGAGGCAAATATGATCTGATCAATAAAGGAGCTTCTTGTCTTCCACACTTACGTCCTTCTCATGAATCTTAACCAAGAGAAATAATAATAAGTGACAGAGGAGGTTTATAGTACTTTAAATAAGCAAGTGAGCCTCCTAAAGCTACGAGCAACATTCTCTGGATATCAAAAATAATAACTGGTTTTGCAGCAGTGCAGCATGGAAACACAAGGGTATAAGATATACTGTACTTTAAGCTCTGTTTGATGAATCTGAGCACAGTTCCTGGGGGATAGATTACTTTAAACCATGCTCTTTTACTTTCTAATCCTGACTTGATTTGATTTGTACTTTAATACAGCTGCCTGGCAATTCAACAGCAAATAGAGACTATTTATGTAATCATATTGTAAGTAGTGGGACAAGAAGAAACTCTCTAGAACCTTTTTGGAAAATAGTTTGTTGTACTTTTTTATTTATTGAACAGCAGGGCTTCGGGCTTTTCAGTGCTCATTATAATTGGTTTTCTGCTTGAACTTTCAAAAACTGTCATGTCAATACTCAAACAGAATTTTTTTGCTTACTATATGGCTGTGGGCTCTATTTTCTCATGTGCTACTTGACAAAGTTCTTGTAATATCTTAGAGGCAAGTTCTAGAGTTTTAGTTGCTATTTAAGAAACTGGAAGGCAGAGTTGTTTTATCTTCTCCATTGTTCTTGTTCACTTTCCCATAATTCTCTACTGTGATTTATTGGAATTTAAGCAAACTGAAGAGGAAGTTGTCAGCCTGCTTCACGCTAAATATTAGCTCTGGAAGTCATGGTATACCAGCGGTGTGGTCTCTGCTATTAAAAATGAATATATGACTCACCACTGAATATGTAACCTTGAAGAACAAATATTCCCAGAGCAAACAGGGACGAAATTTGGTGAATCACAAGAAAATCTATAGGGCATCAATTAAAGACCCACCAGCCAATTTCAGGTATCTCATATTCCACGTTTCCATCCGTAGAAGCGGAGCGGTGCCAACACGCCGCCCCCGGATCTCCGGCACCACGAAGCGGGGTGAAGGCCAGCGGAGGGGGTGGCTGGAGCCGCTCCGCTCCTCAGCGCCTGGTCCTGTCCCAAAAGCTTCCATAACCATCACCAGTTCTGCTCCTGAAGAACTTTGCCTCGCCTGTTCATTTGTTCGTTTGCAAACGGCCTGTAAAATTACTGTCGCAATTTTCTATGATGTTACAAACACCGGAGAATAAAAAAAAATTAAAAGACAAGGTGAGTGCCTTGTACTACAAAAAAAAAAATAAAAATAATCCAGTTTGTAAGCAGTGGCAGAGGCTCTTGTCTGCTGTGCTTCACTATGTAGCTACTCTGTGTCTGCTTTCACAGTGCTAAAATGATGGTATGGAAAATAAAATTCTAATTATTTTAGTACTTTAACAAACAAAGAACTTCTCTGTTTGCAGTTAGTTACTGGATTTTATTTTTTCTAAAAACTTGGTCAAGCTACTGTATACATAAGAAAATTTAACTAGAAATACAGCCTAAAAGCTCTTGTTCTTTTGACACTGATATTGCTATCTAAACAGTAAAAAAAGGAGGAGAGACCTCTTTTCCTAAGCCTAGATAACGACAAAGCTTCATTTTAAAATAAGTATTTTTAGTATTTACAGGTAGCTGTAAAAATGGTTTTCATTCACGTCATATACCTGTGCTGGAACACGGGCTGTACTGAAGATGCAGGAGCCTGAAGGATACCAGCTGAGCTTGAACGAAGAACAGTCAATGGAAACGTACAGATAAGTAGGACTGTCTATAACTGAAAATCTGCTTGCTTGAACAGCATTGTGACTAAATAAATAAATATCGTTATTAAAATACAGCAAGCAGAATTTTGCTGTTAACTTACACCGACGGGCAAAAGGAAAAAACAGATTTTTATTCTTTATAAATTCATGTTAGGTTACAAATGAATGACAAACTACATGCTTAGAACGCCCCTAAATTTTTTCAAGTATTTAACATTGCTAATAGAAGAAAGCAGGCTATGAAATATTTTAAGTTCATATAGCTAATTCCATGGGAATTCAGTGAATGGGAGAAAAAAAGCCTCATAAAACAGAAAATGCTATCTGAAACAATAATACAATATGCAGCACATATTAAAAACTATTATTTCTGCCAAATATTTTGTCAGCATGGATGTGTAAACATATGCAACTGTGTGGTTTGATGTTAACCAAAATCTGACACATACTGTTGGACTCTGGAAATACAAGAGGGAAATTCTATAGCATAATTTCAGTGACCAAAATTCATATAAAATTAATATTTAAACTTAAAGCAAACACGCATGGAAATGCTGTTAATAATAGGCTGAATAATACCCTCAAAGCTTTAAAAAAAAAAAATTACTGTGCATTTTATATTAAAAAGACATTCGATACAGAGTTCTCACTATAGAATTTATATTTGCTTTTTCATTTTCTTATTAATTCATGTTTTCTCTATGCTTGACTTATGAAATACTAATCCTGCAACTGATTTTTCTTTTTACAAAAACAAACAAAAAAATGTTCAGTTGATTAAAAAAAATAACTGAAAATACAATTTGCAAATTTTTTTGCAGCATTTCCAGAGACAATAGAGGGTCAATATTTGGGCAGAATCCAGAGAGATGATGGTTTAGCCAGTATGTGTGACAACTGCTTGCTGAAAAGGGAGAGCATATATGATATTGCAGTTTTGGTTTCTAAAACTATATCAAGGCTACTCTTTTAGTCAACTTGGAAATTTATATACTATACACTAACCCTCCTTTAATATCCTCTCTCTCTTTCCTCTGGGCATTTATTGCTGTTCTTTCTAGTTCAGTAACCAGTGAGCAGAAGGTTCATTAAAACTAATTGAATTGGAAACTTGTCTGCCCTGGGAAATGTTAACTCTTTGTTGTTATCTCTAGGAAATTCCTTTTGTTATTTTCCTTTGAATTATATTATTAGGCTTTAATGTAGCAAACACCACCTTGAAAATATTTTGATTTCGCAGCCTGTCTAGACGGCAACTTTAGGAAGCTGCTCTGCCCCCGGGTTTTCACGGCAGAGAGGAATATTCGGCGTGGGTGACCTCACCCCGAGCGCGGTGCTCACCACGGCCAGCACGCCGCCGGTTTCACTCCTGGAGCCGGTGAGAAATAAAGTGTCCAGCAGGCACCTACCAGGGCTCCTTCCAAAATGTAAAATAAACAGCACAACTACAGGTTTAGGAATCCCGGCTGCTCCGACGGCGACGATCGCCGCACAACAAACCGCGAGTGGACGCGACATCGCGTACGAGGGACTAAATGTTGCGGGGAAGCGATGGGGGCGATTAGCCTGCATGGTGCAGTGAATCTTATTTTAACTTCCTCCTTTTAATCGTTTGTGAGCAATGCTTACCAAACAGATAAGGAAATAGTTTCAGGACAGTGTTTCGTCCAGCTCTTTGTAGCTTGAAAATATTGATGAAATAAAACACTTGATAATAGTCACAGTGGTAGATTTTTGACAGCTTTAAAAATCAATTGAAAATAACAGGCAACCCACTGTTGCTAATAAAAGTAAATATTTATGACTGATTTGATTGAGCTTCAATACCAGTCAATCACTTTCTAAAGGATCTTTGCAATTCATTAACCTCTTTTTACTGGTCTTGTCCCTGTTGGTATTAGCCATTAAAAGAGAATAAGGGAGGGGGGCTTGATTTTTCTATTCTCATCATTCATAGCTTATTTGTTCATTCCCTCCATTCCCATACGTTGCTGTTAAATTGATTGTCTGTTTAGTCATATGAATGATAAAGTAGCTCTGCCAGGAAGAATGAAAGCATCCATTAATTTCTGAGAAGGGTGGGTTTCTTTGATTCAGCCTCAGTCTAAACCAAAACTACTTCCATAGTTTCCTACAACATCAGTAACTAAATTTAGATCGTAACATATTGCTGATAATAAGTGCCATAATTCTCCTTGCAAACTTTCTGATGTCAAAACTTCATGAAAAATTATATTTATTACTGTCTATTAAAGCCTGTTGGTATCAGTCTGGCATCCTTAACGTGTAACATGACACGGCAGAAAAAAAGACAGCTATCTTAATTTTATAATTTAAATATGATTTCTAAAAGACAATGGTTGCTTGCTACAATGGAAGAAGAATCTACACAGATGTTCCTTCAAATAATAAAGATGATGATGGTAGGTCAGACTTACCAACCTATGTGAATTCCAGGTTTCCTCAGGGTTTTTGAAACTGAACTACAGCATTATTCTAAACATAGCACTAAAATAGAAAAATGATACAGTACCTTGTCCCTTTAAAATACCCCAAAGAGACACCAGAGACTAGGCATATAGACAGAGTATTTTCCTTACACTGATACCCTCAATGTGGTAGCAAAAGGGACTTCTAATTGCACGCAACTGGCTTTGTTATTGAGGAACTACCTGTAGAGACATACAGAATCTGTAGGAGATAAATGAAAGTCAGCTTTGGGACAACTTTGTATTATGCCTCTAAGAAATGCTTTCTTCTTCTTAACTCCTGTCCCATAACCAGGGGGTACCGATGAAGAAAGCCCGCTCCCCACCACAGTAATTCTTGCCAGCTATCGCTTTGAACCGCTGAAGAGGCGCACGATGTAATTGGTTGCACACCCACCAGCTTCCTCCGCTTTCCTCTTCAGAGCACCACGCAGAGCACTTTTTGACCAGAATACTGTGAGAGAGAAGAACTGTCCAGCCTGGGAGGCCACTGAAGCCAGGGGCTTGCTTTGGTGCCCTTGCCCAGAACGAAGCGAATAAAGCGAAGAAGGGAAAACACCGGCAGAGGAAGGGCCGTCTGGAAGGTAGGAAAGTTGGACGTCCACGAAACAAAGCAACGCTATCCTTGGAGAACTCTGCTGCTCTGCGAAGCAGCATTAAGTGAACGGGGTTCGTCTGCATTTACCTGTGTGCTGACCACGCTCTAGAGTTTTGCAACAGCACAGGAGCAACCACAGGCACCGTCCTTCAGGATGGCAAAGGGAAAACTTAATTAATGTTACAAATAACTTCACAGCTTAAATAGCTTTGGGAGTACCACGGGTAAGTCAGGGTCAGCAGCAGAACTTTCACTTCCATCCCTACTTCATGCCTTTGCGACAGGTCCCCTCTAAAACCTCATTCTGCTGCTTTTTCTGGGGCAAAAAGGGGCTTGCCGAGGGACCAGCGGACAGCAGGGTGAAAGCATCCCCGACGTACTGCGCTTACTGCTCCGCTTCAAACAACAGGCGTCCAGGCAGGCAGATGAATTATTTGTGGTGAACATTTTTTTGACAAACGTACCACCCTTTTCTGCTTATGACTTATCCCTATACAAACTTGTGTTGATACTCATTCATTACATTAATTTATAAGTTATTCTGACTTATTCAATGACTCATTTGGAAGAACAAGGATAACTAAAGATTGCCCATGGACTGTTCTCGAGCCTGTTGGCTTAAGCATTTATTTTTCTGTCTGATTAATCATTTAAGTCACACGATGTTGCTTCTACTCATTGATAGCTACCCTACAAATCCAAAAAGGCTTACATCTGGACTGAGCTCCCTCAGCTGCGATGCAAAAGCCTTCAAACTTTTGGCAGGGAATTTTCAATTAAAGAACCTTCAGTCTAGATTTTTTCCCTGACAATACAGCCCAGGTTGAGTTTCAGAGAGTGCAGCAGGACTTCATTTCTGCAAGTTTTCACATAATGTAGAGTTGAGAATGTACTTTCATCTGCTAGTCAAGGTATTCATTTGCAGCAGATTTCATTATTTAAGGTCACTCCCTCCTTTGCTCCAAGACTCAACCTAAATTTTCCTAAGAAGGGCAAGGTTTGTGAACAGCAAAACAACTGCTACTGAATCTTAAAAGACAAGTTCTTAAACTTTCCTTCTAGGATTCATCGTTGCCACTTGTTCAACACGATGCTGATTACTGTTATAGGATGAAGACAGCGATTTAAGTTCAGAAAGGGTATCATGCCTGCTGCCTGCACACTTCGCTTCCAGCAGGTTGTAAGTCACCGCCACAGGGACCTGGCTGTTGAGAAAGCAGCTCCGAACCCATCTAACTCCGCTTTCAGTTCACAGCGAAAGGCAGGATCTACATAAGGTTAGACAATGTAAATTCTATTTAGATGGCAACTCGGACAATAAAATAAAGATCATAAAATCCATTTCATCATCCTCTCTCCTTGTTTGCAGAGAGTAAGAAAGCCATATGAAACCTATGGACAGAGGTGCACACCAAACGGGACGGAAGGATGTGAATACGTATTTCTCCCTTCACACCATCTATCCTGGTGACTTGGTCCAGGCTATTGTTCAGATCCAGCACAGAAAAACACAAGCGTGACAGAAACCCCAAGGGAGTTCCAGCGCTCGCTTTTGCCCCGCGGCAACGGCAGCGAAGGCGCGGTGCTGTGGCTCTCCCCGAGCCCCCGGTGCTCCCCAGCCTTGCCACGAGGAGAGTACTGCACCCTCCAATCAAACCTTAATGCTCCTGCAGAAGTTGCATTTGCAACTTTTCTCCATGACAGCAACTGTTATGGAGCATTTTAAAAATAGTCCTCATAACTTCAGTTTGGTTTCAAAATTAATGATCCATATGTTTAACCTATTTCAGGACATCTAAATCTAAATAAAATGCATGGGAACCAGGCATTCAGACACTCTTACCCTTCAGTAAAGTTCTGCTGACTGCAAGGGGCTCTTAACTTGATTTCTTGTAGATAAATACAGAACATATTTACAGCTGCCAATGACAGATGTTCAGTGCAAATATTATTCCGGCAGATTTTTTAATCAGATGGTGTAATGCATGATAGTGTCATTTAAAAAAAAAAAAAGTATGAATACAGTGAAAAATTACCATTTGAAAGGCAAAACTATTTTTGCAAAATTCATAATGAACTAATTTTTCTCATCAGCAAAATGATGCTACAAGACACACAGAACTTATTTCTTAGTTGTAAGAAACAGAATAATTAAAAATTATATACATGTTCACCTTTACGTTCAGGTGCAGAGGAGTCCCACACACTGTGACCTGTATTTGTTCAGCACCATGGAAACCATTTCACTCCATTATCCAAACATTATTTACATAAAACCGAGGGGGAAAAGGTAAGAGAAAATAAAAGTGACACAGGCAGAAATAATAACAGCGATCGGATTCATGGTGGAGAAGTGGGCAAGGAACCAAGAGGGCTTTAATGAAATTTCCATTCGCTGAGGGGAGCGCTTTACGAGGGGCTGATTGCATCAAAGTGGGATAAAAAGGGAAAGTCAAGGCTACGGCAAGTAAGATTTTCTCCTTCCTGCAAAAGCACTTGTACAACTACTTTATCAGAGTGATAAATCTTACTTAAACAGAGCAGGGGAAACTTGGCAGGAGAAACACAACGGTACAACAGGTAAATGAGCAGAAACTTGGTGATCGCACCGTATTTGTAACGGGCAATCAAACGACGGTCTGAAAGCGAGACACACGCCTCTCTGATGGGGAGAGACGCTTTCTGCTGAAGGCTGCAAACAGCTACTGGACAATCATGTGCTGCTTAAAATATTTTAAGATTGCTGCTGTGAGCCTGCTCCTCAGCGTCACCTTGCCACTGCTGGCAGCGACTGCTTCGGTACTGAACACGCAACAGCAAACCATTTCGCTCAAATATGTTTCCTTTATGACCTGCTGAAGTTTTCCAAATGCTATTCCCTCTCTAAAGAGAAAAAATATCCAGGACAATCAGAAAATCAAGAGAAATATTAAGAAAAGCTGAATTTAGCACAGCCACTTCCCTGTTTGTCCAGCTCACGAAGCTGCCAAAGCCAAGAATTCTGCAAACAGAGCAAGGGAGAAAACAAGCAAACCGAGAACCTCCTCATCCAGTTTTTCTGCCTTGGGCTGAGTAAGATACACCTCAACTGCAACTGCCAGCCTCTCCCACGACAGCAGCTCCAGCCATGGCATCAGCAACCTTGTCCATGGCCAGAACACATGCACAGACCGACTTCTCGTGCAATGACTTCCAAAACAATTTACAACTGAGTGTTGGAATACTAATGTTTAATGCCACTTAATTAAAAGAATTTCATTTTAATGCCTTTTGCACATTTAGAGCCAATTAATGCAAGGTACTAAGTACTCTTAAATCACATTTCAGTCCAGACAAGCTCAGGATGATCAACCATTTGCAAGATGAACCTTTTCGGATTTGACAAAGGATGGGAATTCTCAGCTGAGACCTTGAAATGTTCTTCCAAGTGTTCTTCAAGATAAGAAGTCAGAGGGAAGCAGAAGAACGGAAGGCTTCCTCTATCAACAGCACCTGCAGAAGGTGGCAGTGCAGCCACTGCGACCCCAAAACACACGGAAGAAAATTCAGTGCTCTGGTTGTAGACAGCTGTGGGCTGATCTCACCCTTGATTTCAACTGAACATACAATCCTCCTCTTCCTCTATCGTGTCGTACCATTAGAGCTTTCGGAGCACTGTGATGTTGAATGTGCTACTAACGATATGTCCCATTCCCATCTTACTCATGGATACGTAATAAGCAAGTAAAATGATTTTATGTGCATGATGTATATATCAGTGTGTGGTTTTCAGTGATTTGGAAGGAAAGGGACCACAGATACTTTAAATAATTTAGAAATTCAAGAGTTCTAAATTTTTAATCTTGAGATAACACCTCTCCATACCATGCCTCCTCCTTCCTGAGTAGTACAACCAAAGTACTTAATAGCAAGGGAAGAAAACTGACCTGCACCAGAATTCCACCACTGGAAAATGTTAAAAAGAATTATGACCAAAAAAATGTCGTACCGTTAGCTTTCTGTGGAAAAATAAGTGGTGTCTTTCATGCCTCAGAGCAGGAAATATAAATAGCCACTAATATACTGTCTCCATATGTTAGACTGAACAACCATTCTGAAATACTGGTCCCAGTAATTACTGGCTGCTCTAAACAACAAAAACCTATCACAAACCTATGTTTCTGTTTATCATCTAACTCCAAACAGAAGGACCTGGCTGTGTGAGAAGATCCTTTTCCCCACTACCCCCCATTTAACTCGACTGCATGACAAACCGGTGCTTGCGTGGTTTTTTAACTTGTTTTTCCCTTTCCGGACGTGAAAACAACAGAGCATCGTAGGCAGCATAAGGTATGATTTCCTACAGATGCAAACATTGAAGATCTCCTTATTTTCACTGTTTATAAGCCCTTACCATCCTGTTGACGTCACTGGATTCACTCCCGATCGACAGAGACGTGCAAGAACAAAGGACGTTTCACAGAAAAAAGGAGGGCAGGGAGGAGGAGCAGCAGAAGCAACGAGACCAAGACGTATGCCAAAAAAATACCACCATGATGCAAAGCCGTGTCTGTTGGTTTACAGATCACTGGACACTAAAGAAGGAGGTGTAAAGGAAAGACGTCATCAGATGACTGCAAAAACTGGAACTTAAAAATACACCAGCAGCTACATGAACACTGGAAAGGAGACCAAATACATCACAAACTGGATGCCACTGAATATATGCAGGCATAACAGGGTTTTTTTAAAAGTCATAAAACTTGGTATTTTATCATGAAGAATCCCTTCTAATTCCAGAAGGATGCATAGAGCTAGAAGGACAGGCTTACCCATCACTGAAATACTCTTAAACTCCGTTTGTCTCCTTCATTTAGGACTACTCAAGCGCTCATGTAGATTCCTCTGGGTAAGTCTCACGAGGTGCAATTTCACAGCTGATCTCTGAGCTAGTTCAATATTTCCTTTGTGACTGATGCACTATCGTCTCCTTTTTGAGCAATTCTAACTTTGATCTCTTTTCTCTACAGCTTTTCTTTTCGTGTGTCAGTTTATATGAGGAGCATGTACCCCAACAGGAAAATGCTTACCAGTCCTCGCTGGTATATATCTGAATGTATCCCATAATTGCAGACCTCCTAAATTATGTTAACTAGCCTGAGCTAAAAAAATATGGGCTTTCCAAAACATACTACTGTATGTAATAATTAACAACCATCAACTAAAACATAGCATAACAGCTGGGTTTCAGTTGGTTTGTGGGGGTTTTTTAATTCTTATTTTAAAAATAAATTTTTCATCTAATTAAAAAAAAATGGCCCTTCTCACTCTCAAGTTGAGAAGGAGTAAGACTGGTATATTCAGCAAGGTAGACTCTGCCCATGGTGTTATTTGATTTCCAGGAAGAAAAAAGGTAAACTAAATGTATGTAAAAAAGCTCAAAAAGGAGATTGGATAGGAGAGGTTCCATGACACACATGTTCACTCTGCTGGAAAAGATGCTGAGCAGAGACTAACTGCAGCGTCTTCTCTGCAAAGGGATCGGTGCATCTGACCGGGCTCTTTCTCCGCAGCCATGGCTTTTTGTTTTATGAGATCTCAGTGAATGCTTCCACATCTTCTCTGAAAGTTCCAATCAATACAAAAAATGAACCACACTTTGTAAACACTGTGATCACATCAATTGCTATTGTATTTGTAATTACGTTCATTTATCAAATGTGCTACTAGGATGATCATAATCATCTCAACATATCCATAAAAACTATCTAACTAACATTATCTCAAGGTGCACACACATCCCCAAGTCATGAATCATCCAGCCTAGGTTATGAATTTACCTCCAGAAGTTACAGACAAGTATTCGTGAAAAAGAAACTTGCCTCTGAAATATTTAGAGACCTTATTCTCATGAAATAGCATCCTCCCATGCTCATTTAGCCTCCATAAAACAAAAATCTCAGGTAAAGCCTTTAATACTCACCCACTTGTGATACTGAAGGGTAAACAAGAAAAAAAGAGATTAAAATAAAAGGAAAGATTCAAAACTCTTAATTTCACCTTTATAAGAACATATTTTGTTCCTGAAATATTGACAATAGAGGGTACAGCTGACCAAGCAGAAAGTGGAGAACAATGGTAGTACAAAGAATATCAGTTTATTAAACTCACCTCACAACTACTGCATTGATATCTGCTTAGTTTGAGAAAGTGGGAGGTGACAGACATCAGATTGCTGAATGCAACACAGAACAAGAACAGCGGATAAAACTTTTTCCACGTCCCAGCAATCCCCTAACCTGCTGAATGTACATATTAAAAAAGAGGTTTATCCAAAATGCCCATTGGGTGAGCACTAGTTAAGTGAATAGAAAAAAGGACAAAAGAGAAAACACACGCAGTCCTTTAAGAATCTACTTTCTATTTTCAGCCCAAGACTTGTTTTCCATTTCTGTGCTCTTTTCCTACACACATCCAAATAACACAGTCTATTGCTCACACTAAGGCAAATCCCTGAGTAGATTCAATGGAAGAACCACCCAACCGGTCAGCAAAGGGTGTATATTAGAAAGGTTAAACATTAATTAGCATTTTTCAAGAATTTTAACAATTCTACTGCTTGCCAGTTGCTTCCAGAGCACTAATATCACAAAGAGCAGTCACATGCAAAGCCCAGCCTGACCTCCGAGCCTAATACAGTACGAGATATCTGTGGTCCCAAAGAGTAGAAGACTTTAAATTTTGGGCTGGACAGAGAAGAGAATTGAAGATGAGACCTGCCCAGTTCCATTTCCTCAATGCCATCCACTCACCGACGGGAAGCGCATCGCAGCTCTGCGTCAGGAAAACCCCACTGCAAGCCAGTCACATTCACCCAACAAGCTGGAAAGCCTTGGAGCAACGTGGTCTATTTTAAAGGTATGCTTAAGAGTCTGGAGCAATTCTTTTATCCCAAAAAGCATCAGACAGCTTTTTGACACCAAGGTGATGTACACTTTTCCGCTATTTTGCTTCGCAACGGTAGCCCTGTATTTTTACTGCAATGTAATTCTGGTCCTATCTCCCACTCTGTCAGTAATGCTGTGGGGCAGGGTGATCTACAAAGCCACCCAGAGGCTGCTGGAAGAAAAACGTAACCCGTTAAGAGTAGTATGAATTCGCCACGGGGCACTTGCTTACCCAGGTAATGCTGAACACAGACAGATGTTCAATAACATGATGCGGAGTGCACTGACAGAGTTGTGCTGCATCTAACATGTATGAAATCACTTTGTTTAAAAAATGCTATAGATTGTCACCTACAGGGAAGAAGCATTATAATGCGCTTGAGGGCTAGTATGAGATTTAACTGTTGCACAATGCGGCGTGCACGTCATCGCATGAAAACAGGAATCAAAGGATGTATCAGTGCCTGCGAATTGAAATCACTCTTCCCATTCCTCAAAGCACCCGTGCCAACAGGCTGCTGCTCGCCACCCCCTGGGCCACCACCTGCCCGCATGGATCTTCCTCCCGGTCCCTCCATTTGCGCTCAGGGAGCAGCAGGGACATCAGCAAGACTCTCATCAAGGATTTCATATGGGTGGACATGCCCTGTTGCTCATAGTTACAAGGCTGCAGCCCAAGGGGAAGAAAAAAAAAAAAAAAGGTTTCTCTGGCATGATATGGAGGCCATAAACATTAAGATTTTGAACATTCAGAGGTATTTCTAGAGCAGACACCCTCAACCACTACCAGGTGATACTGCGTGCATCCAACTGGATGCGCTCCGAGAGAGACTCTGATTCCTTATATTCGTTATTACGCTCCCCTCACCCCACAAGATGTTCTACTGATTTTATAGGAGATTTCTAAATGACAATAATGCCAAGAGCAAGTGAAAGCAGGAGAACACGGCCCTGTAATTCTTACCTTTATTTACTTTACTGAATTCTTATAGGCAAGGCTTGCCTAATTCCTTTAGCACATACCTCTGGGAAAATCATAGAATAATCATAGAACCCCAGCCTGGTCTGGGTGGGCAGGGACCTCCCAGCCCACCCAGTGCCACCCCTGCCACGGGCAGGGACACCCTCCACTAGCCCAGGTTGCCCAAAGGCCCATCCAACCTGGCCTTGAACACTTCCATATGAAACACTGAGTTTCACTCTTGAACGCAAACATTTCCTAGACATTCAGAGAGAATGAGAATTCTTGAAAAGCTCTGTCCCAACTTCTGCCTTTTTCCTTGCATGGACAGTAACACCGATTGTGATGATCCCAAGCCCAATGGAGTCAATGGAGACTTTTTTCCCTCCTGAGAATGGATTTTGGATTATGTCCTACAGGAGCACAAAGTGTTGAGTCAAGATCTAAACCACAAGCTCATTACAATTTTATCTGTGGTTACAAAACAGGCCCATAATCTTAATTTATGTATTTGTTTTTAAAACAAAGGAATGTTGGTAAATCAGATTAATAAATAATTCTTAGAATTGCAAGATAGCCCAAAAATATGGCATTTCTACTATTTTTTAAAACATCATAGTCTCCTACCTGAATTTTATCAAAAGTCACCAAAGGTATAGAAGATATTAATAAGTGACGTTTTAGGTACTAATTGCTAAAAATATACTGCCAATCCTCTTTCAGTGGAATCTCAGCTGTTATGATTGATTTGTTAGTTAAATTTGTGTTTATAATCAATTGCTGTCCAAATAAATAGGTGGTTTAGCCTGGGTGGTACGTTAGATCACTAATGAGAGATCTAGGGTAATCCCTGAACAATAATGTAGTCCTGTGCTTACAAAACAGCCTCATATACTGAATCCATTAACAAAATTTAGGTATTTAAGCACCGTCTTTTGGATGTCCTAGAATATTAATTATACCTGATATATAAAACGTATTTAATTACAGCGAAATGTGAATCTGGATGAATTAGCTACACACATAAAAAATTACACACATCCTTTTCTCTGTTATGAACAATTTAGCATCAGCCCCGAACCATGAGCTTTGTAATGTAGAAGATGTTCAGAGTGAAAAATCAGCTGTGAAGGGACTTCAAAAGAAACGCAGAGGATAAAGCATCAGAGACCTCTTTGGCAATTGCTCCACAGGCCTGGGACGTGGCCAGAAGCAGCCTCTACCATTGCACCAGTGTGCGACCAAGACTGTCAGCAGGTCCCAGGTAGAGCCACGGTGGTATCTGCACCAGCGTGAAATGATTCCCAGCCCACAGAGGTTTCACAGGGATGTGCAGCACTTCCACTACTAACACACACGGAAATCACATGCTTTCAACACACCTTTCTTGTGAGCAAGTTAGTATGACAGTTCTTGGAAATGGAAAATACCTTCAAAAGAACAGAAGACTGAGAAATGTTTATAAACATCTGCTTTGTTCAGCTACTTCTAATCATTGCCAGCCAGACTGAGTTACAGAAGGGAACAGTTAATCATCTTTTGACCAACGTCCCAAACTTTTCACCATTTTGCCACCACTGGCAATTGGTGGTGAAAATCTATTTAGCGGTTTTTTTACTGCATCCACCTTAAGCAGCTAAAGGAGCTCAAAGTATTGGGTTTAAACAATGCAGATTTCCCCAAACGGAAAATTAAATTCCAGAGACATATCCCTCATTTCTTGTTTTGAAAGTAAATTAATTTCCATGCAGTTTACTATATTGGGAAACTTTTGGACAAAACCTTCAAACCAAAGGCCCCGTTTCTGTATGGTTATTAAGGGTTAGACTTTCTCACCTCCCCTCTGGAAGACCTTTACCAGGCAAAATCCCAATTTACTGCCTCTGCCTCGGTGGTGCACAGTGACCCAAACTACAGCAGCATAGTTGTACCATGAATAACCCAAGTCTTCAGGTTCATGTAGCGTATATACGTTAGGCTTGAGCAGTGACGGATTTTGCCTGAATGAGGAAATAACAGGCATCAGGTAACGCCACAGTCCACCCAGTCACAGAAAAACTGTTTGCTCAATCTTTGGGCAAACCAGTTCTAGAAAACTGAAGGTCATTTTTACGTCATTTCTCACCCTAATACTAAGTTCATTAGTTTTTTGTGTTTGTTGTTATTGTGCAGGTGTTTTACATTACGCTTTAAAAATATACATACTTAAGTAGCCCAAAGTATCCTATATAAAGCCATTATCTGTTCTGGTTAAATGTATTTTTAAAACCTTCTAATAAATAACCTTGCCTCTGCACATGGATACAGATCTCTGCTGAGTGTGGACAACGTACAATTGTTCTGCAGCTCCACCGCTGTATTCCTGAAACTCCTGAGATCAAAACAAACAATCTAATAGGACTCGCTTGGCTGCATCCCAGTTGTTTATAAAAATGGCCTGTATATTACTAGTACATAAAATCAGGCATCACACGTGATCCCGGATCAGAGTACAAAGGCAAGGGCAACACAGCATATACATTGTAATAGAGCGTAATCACCACGTCATATCATATTTCTGAATAAAATAGCACATCAACATTTTCCTGCATTCTTAGACACACCCTTAGCTTCAAACTGAAAAAACGAAACGAAACTTGTGCCCACAGCACCTCATTTTGTAAGCCTGGGCCACCCACATTTTACACGCAGGATCCATGAGCACAGACGCACGCACGAAAAGCAGAGGCACGCTCATCGCTGGGACCGGCACGGACAAGGTCGCACGCTCCTCGCAGTGCATGTTCCCGCTGCAGAGCGCCCACCCCTCGCTCTGCGCCCCAGCTGCCCCGCGGTGCGGGGGGCAGGATGGGGAGCATCCTCCTTCCCGCTCCCCGGGCGATGGCTCGCCGCCGGCACAGCACCCGCAGACCCAGCGGGTACCGGCTGGGGTAAACCCGAAAAAACTCACGTGCTTACAGACTGCCAATCTGCAACCAAGGGCATGAAACCTTGCACACGCTGGGGTTCAGCACAGCTGCCTCTTCACAGAAATTATGTTCAAAAACTGTAGGTAGAAAGCTTTTTTAAAAAAAAAAAAAAATTCATTGCCATTACACTTAAAAAAAGCAGGTTTCTCCCAAAGCAAAGGCAGCAGTTGCCAGCTCAGCTCTACTCCATCCCAGCCACGCCATGGGGGCCGCACGCAGGAGGCTCCTGTAGGGACCAACCGGGACGGGGGCACCAGCCGCAGGCACCGCCTACCTTCCCCGGGTGCCCCTGCCCGGCCCTGCCCGGCCCCGCTGCCGGCAGAGGGCAGCACGGGCCCTGCCCGGCGTGGCCCTGCCCGGCCCTGGGCCTGGGCCTGGGCCTGGGCCTGCCCGGGGGCCGCGGCCCCGCTGTGCGGTGTGGGGCGGTGTGGGGCGGGGCGGGGCGGCCCAGCCCGCCGTGACTCGGGGCTGCCTTAGCGTCTGGGACAACGTGGGTTTGGGCGGCGGCATAAATGCAAAAATATTTAACTTGAACAACCTGGGGAGGGGTAGGTGTGTCTTAAAGGAGAGCCGGTCTGTAAACAGGAAAATAGGCTTTTATTTAAAAAAAAAAATGAGAAGACTTTTCCTTTGCAAGTGCCATCATATCTGGGGGCCTCCTTCCTCGCTCTCAGACCAGCACCGTTTTCCCCAAGAAAGCTCTCAGAACTCATTAGTGCTATCATTGTCCAGCATTTCTTGCTCAATACCCACATACCTTCACAGTTAATGACATCATCCCGGACACAGGCACATCTTGGAACGCGTCACTCGAAGCACGCGCACACGGCCGCACGTTGCAGAGCTGCTCGGAGGAGGAGCGGGCGCCCGCTGAGAGCACCATGGAGAAAACATCTGACACAGAGCAGCAAACGTGGCCAGCACGAGTTACAAGAGCGGCACGATGGAGGCATCGGCCCTTCTGCCACTGCCCTCGCTTTGCCTGGGCCTCGGGGAGGGGACAGCCCGGCAGGAAGCGGCGGAAGGAACCTGGTGATGTGCGAAGGAGGACAGCAGCCATCCCCTCGAATGCACGGATCTCGGTAGAATTGCCCACGAGAAAAGAACAGTGGATGACAGTTCTGAGCCACCCAAAAAGTGTGGCACTCCCTACGACAATTCTGAAGTTACAGATACCAAACCAAGAAAATGCACGGCTAGGAGTAAGGCGGGGAGCTGGTCACCGTAAGAAAGAATGGCGTTCAAGTGTCGATTATCCTAAACTTACATGAGAGAAAAAACACTCCAGCTTTCACTTAATATTCTAGCTGCTCTTTCGTATTCATTCTTCAAATCAGGAAACTAAGTCCACAAAACAAACTTTCTGCTTTTCTTCTATAATCAAAAGATTGTCAGAATTCCCCAGAAGGATGAAAACTCCACCATACAGAATCTGATTTAGTGCAGTAGCCAAGGCAAAATCCTCATTAAATCTTCATCATAAAATATCAGATCTGCGTTACTTTTTTCCACTTTTCAGCACTTTCACCATTGCTTAATCTTAAAATGTTAAAGCCCTTGACACTTACTGCTGTCCTGTGTATTCACCTGAAATAGCTTGCCTGCATAACTTCACTGCGTTCTAATGCCACTCCTTTTCCATCCTGCATTCAATGCCAACCATTGTCTTTTAAATTAGTAAATCAGGTCCAAGTTCACGTAAACCCATGAAATTTGGAACAGTTCAGGCTTAAGACTTAATGCCTGCACCACCTCTAAATTTCTTCTGAATGAGCGTAGGGAGTTAGTCTCAAGGCAGTCCGTCTCATAAGATGTAAGCACATTGTTTGCCACTTCAAGAACACTTGATTAATAACATCACAAGGATCTTAAAGTAAAGTTTGAAATAGATGCAGACTGTGAGAAAAAGAGATGAGCACAATTAAAAAAAAAAATCTGTCACACTCATACACCCCAAATCTAACGTAAATCCCCTAACCCTTGAGCCACATCTGATTCAGATATGGCCAGGCCTCATGAACGCCCTTCTAAAATTCAGTTCTTTGATATCCTTTTCACAGTGAAACCCTTCATTGAAGAACCACGGGAGACGAGTTAAAATTCAGAATTACATGTTCTCTTTTCCCTGCTGTTCTGCCCCCAAAGATGCCAGAATTTCAGCAAGACAGGTAAAAGTATCTTACCATTTTAAAACTCCCATTAAAGTATTTAATCTTAGAAAAAGAAATAATCATAAAGTGAGAAGCCATAAAATCCAAAAAGTTTCTGTAGAGTGTAGGATTTTTAAAAATGTCAAAGAGAAACGCAATAAATATATGCTAAGATAAAGTTGTAAGTGGCAAATGATTAAAGTGTGAGGCCAGTATTATAAAATACTCCTTATAAGTAAGTAGAGAAAATGCAATCATGCTGCCAATGAAAAGCAGTCAATTACAATAAATAGTGTATGAATGCATCTCGTGTACTTTTGATGCAATACACATACCAAAGGAGAACTGTCGAATTGTTATAATTTGCAGGGGAGAATTACAAATGAGACATAAAATATTCTTTTGAAATGCAAGTTATTTTTATTTTGGAATTACCAAGATCAACAGTGATCCCCTGCATCCAAATCACCAGACAAGGCAATAGTAAATCACAAGGACTTATGCTGTGGGCAGCACAGAGAACAGAGGGTCACTGACTGTTTTGCAGATATACTAAGTATTAACAGGACATTTGGTTTTTCAAGTATTCGAGTTGATCCCAGCATCTGGGTGTAAAAAAAAATTGCATAATAGATGCTAGATATTAATTCCTTCCATCCATCCTATTTCCAATTCCTACTTTGTCATTGATACCTTTGGTCTCCTAATTTATTACAGGCAGTTTTCTTGGTTAGAGTTGTAGAAACTGAACCGGTGACCTCAGGTGCCTTGTTAGTGTATGGAAAGAAAATAAAAATATTTGTAGATTGTTAGCATGGTATTTTTTGTGGCCCAGAAAAAGTCCTTGTTCCTTTATCTCCATATAATCAGAGAGCAGCCGTAAGTCATTCCAGGTCATAACTGAAAATGGTACTTCAAGAGGCACAATTCCCAATTTGAAAGTTTGACTAAACAGACACTAAGAATGACAACAATTAACTCTTGTCTGTTATATACTTAAATGTGAGGGCCATTCCTCACACCCTATAAAGAAACTGAAAATACAGTAATAGATGTACTTTGCACAACATTTCCGAACAGTTGCGTTGCCAATATTTTTCCCACTTCACACCTTGCAGAAAGTAGCAATGGGATGTCTCAAAGTGGCGCTGCTCTTTGGATTTGATTTTGCCTGGAAGAAGCTTAACCGGACATTTTTACAAGGACAAAAGCCTTATGGCTGATTCACAATTCATGTCCTAGTTCCGGAAGGTGTAGGTCATCTTTTAGAAAAGAACTGGTAACCTAACCCAAGAGCCAGGTTTTCCACTGGTAAAATTCAGGTAGCCCCGTTTACTTCAGTAGAGAAAGGCAGATCTATCCCATATGAATATCTGGCAGTAGGATCTTTCCAAACCAACCTGTCAAATCCTTCTACTTGACAATTCTAATGATAATGACAGCTTTAGTCATCAAGAGAGTTTCTACGTGGCAGTTAAAATGCCCCCCAAATCCAAAGTGCAGTATTATACAGTTTTCCCAACATGCTGAAGAGATCGTGATAAGGACTCTAGCTTCCTTAGCCCTCAGGCTGGATATCTGCATTGGGAATCTCAAAACCTTCAGCCTTTACAAGCAATACGTTAAACAACCTTATGGTTCCCATTGAATTTCTTTTGCTACCTTTCTTCTCAAGTAAGTGGTTTAATTCACCCAGAAAGAATATCCTCTTATCACAAATCCTTTAAGCACTGTAGTCCTGTCAATTATGGCATAACGAGCAATAAACCCCACTGCTATCCCATTGGGGTCAGCTCTGGTGGGTTTTGATTCCTTTTCTCAGGCACGGGAAGGTAAAGCAGACAGCGCCATACACAGCTATCTCCTTGCTAAGCACTTGCAGAGACTTTGTGAGCATATTTTCCCCTATAGCTTCCAGTTTAAGTTTGCCCACTGAAGATCAGCAGCTCTGAAGGAAGGGTCTTTCGCCTGGCTTTCTGTGCTCCTTTATAAAATAAAGGCAGGACCAACAAAAACCAGATTTCCCGTAATTGCCATGGATTGCAGCTGACGATATGCCCATATAAGACGGGTAAACTCAAGAGATAATTTTAACATTGCCATAATGCTCATCTACTTTGAGATACATTTGCCCAGTCCTTCTTGGCGACTGCCATCCTCATGAACCAAAAAAGTGGAGAGAATATAAGGGTGATATAGTACAACCCTCCAGCCATTAGAAATTGTATGTACACCCTTTGGGCTTGTGGTTTAGCTTCCCAGGGTGCAATTTTTTTTAATTACTTTTTGAACTCTAATGTATTCTAAAACAAATAAGTACACTAAAAAGGACTTACAGTGTTGGATTGCCATGAGGTCGATTTTTCAGGGGCGGGGGTTGCTTAGTTGGGTGGTTTTTCCCCATCTACTTAAAAAGTTACAGGGATTCCAGCATCCCAGACAAACACTTTCTAACATCTATGGCTAATTGTCGACCTGATCAAACAAAAATGCAACCCTGACTAATCAATGCTGATGGCCACTATTTAATTTACCTTCTGGTTTCTGTAAACTGAGTATTTTGTTTTGCCAGAAGTCCTGTATTTCTTTATAGTTGCTGTTTATAGTGTATTCTTAAAAGTAATTAATTATTTTATTGGCCTCATTATCTCAAAAAGAGGCACGCGAATGCTGTATGCTGCCTTGACTTAATCTTTGCCAATCAGCACGTCTTGCAGAAAATGTACATCCAGTCTGGGACATGAGTTCCGTACAGGGAACGTAGTATCAACAACTTTATGTGAATTTCCAGAAATGCATGAACAGATCCATCTGCTGATACTTTAAGCTACCCCACTGTGGTGGGTTGAGCCTGGCTGGAGGCCAGGTGCCCACCAGAGCCGCTCTCTCACTCCCCTCATTCACTAAACAGGGGAGAGAAGGCATAACGAAACGCTTGTGGGTCGAGATAAGGACAGGGAGAGATCACTCACTAATTGTTGTCACGAGCAAAACAGACCGAACTTAGAGAGGGAATTCATCTAATTTATTACTAGGCAAAACAGCGTAGAGGAATGAGAAATGAAATCAACTCTTAAAACACCTCCCCCCACCCCTCCCATCTTCCGGGGCTCAACTTCACTCCCGGCTTCAACCTCCCCCCCCTCAGCGGCACAGGGGGACGGGGAGTGGGGGTTACGGTCAGTTCATCTCATGGTGTTTCTGCCGCTTCTTCATCCTCAGGGGGAGGACTCCTCTCATCGTTCCCCTGCTCCAGCATGGAGTCCCTCTCACGGGGTGCAGACCTTCAGGAGCAAACTGCTCCAGCGTGGGGTCCCCCCCACGGGGTCACAAGTCCTGCCAGCAAACCTGCCCTGGCGTGGGCTCCCCTCTTCATGGGTCCACCGGTCCGGCCTGGAACTTGCTCCAGCGTGGGCTTCCCACAGGCCGCAGCCTCCTTCAGGTGCCTCCACCTGCTCCGGCGTGGGGTCCTCCACAGGCTGCAGGTGGAATCTCTACACCCCCTCATCCTTCCTCCATGGGCTGCAGGGGGAATCTCTACACCCCCTCATCCTTCCTCCATGGGCTGCAGGGGGACAGCCTGCTTCACCATGGCCTTCACCACGGGCTGCAGGGGGATCTCTGCTCCGGTGCCTGGAGCACCTCCTCCCCCTCCTTCTGCACTGACCTTGGTGTCTGCAGAGTTTCTTACATCTTCTCACTCCTCTCTCCGGCTGCAAAATCTCCCTCTCTGTTTTTTTCTTCTTCTTAACTATGTTATCACAGAGGCGCTGATGGGCTTGGCCTTGGCCAGCGGCGGGCCCATCTTGGAGCCGGCTGGCATTGGCTCTGTCAGACACAGGGGAAGCTTCTAGCAGCTTCTCACAGAAGCCACCCCTGTAGCCCCCCCCGCTACCAAAACCTTGCCATGCAAACCCAACACACACACCTATCAAACATCTGATGCCATCTCGAAAGAGAAAACACTTTAACAAAATAATCTCACAATTTTGTTGTATACCGAAAAGAAAAGAAAGAACATAAGCTAGTTGGATAAAAATGTTTCTATATGTTAATGTCCCTATAAGTTTCCAATATCTTTCAGACGTTCTCTCAAGGAAGCATGATTTTTGTTTATATATATTGCTCTTGAGAAAACTCTACATGCGTGACTAGGAACAAAATGAAGAAAAGCATCTTCTTCATACTCAACGGACAGCAACAGGAATGCAAGTGTTTAGGAGTTTTGGGGCGCTTGATTATTGCAATGTGCTGTTCAGTTTGCAGTTGCTTGTGCAGGTCAAGATAAGGTACATTCTTACATTTACCTGTTTCCTGTGACACACACAGCTCCCAGCCAGCGCATTCTACAAACGTGGCAAATTCAAAACCAGCCTCCAAGTTTGGAGCTCAGAGTCTGTCTCTAGATTTATTCCTCATTAATTTTAGATCTGCCTTCAAATCCCTCCAACAGCTACCTTCTCTTCCATTTCATTTTCCTCACAAGTTCATAGAAGAGCAGTGCTGCTTCCACTGTTCTGTTCTGTAGTCAGCACTACCAGAATCACAACCTTCTCAGCCCGCTTTTCCTACTAGCTCTCTACTGCCTGTTCACACACACAATGCAATCCGCAAGGTTTGATATACTCATTATGATATATGACATTCTAATATGTCATTACAACACCCTGAGATCTAACTGGCTGGCTGAAAAGTTTTTTGGCATAATGTATTTACTGTTCTGACAGGAAAAAATTGGGGTGTTTTTCCTTACAGTTGTAGCAGAGCTGCAGTAAAAACAATGGACTTTTTTTTTCTTTCCACAGCTACGTCTCTTAAATTTTTTCCGTCATCTCCTTTGACCACTTGGCTTTCCTCTTCCATCACCGCTGGGAACGACATCCGCAGCTCTGCCCAGTGTCTCTGAACGAGGATGAACACCTGCAGAACCGGCAACTCCCCGCAGAGGCTGGGTTCTAGGTCTGGAATGGAAGAAATTCCTCTTAGGAGGATTTTTAAAACTTGGGCTGCTCCTGTTCAGCAAACACAAACATTTTGGTCAGGTGAAGGAAATCAGATAAGGGCAGTTTTACTGCAGGGTACGCATTCCCAAGAAAGTAATGCCTGGATTCCTTAAAAATAAATTTTTAAGCAACTGGGCTCTTGATTGACTGAAATTAATGTGCCTCATGTCTTCCTAATTGTTCTTCTAGTACCTCCCTATTTTCAGTAGCACTTTGTTGTTGTTGTTAATTGATTACAATCAAATTTCTTCCATTTATCCCACATTCCTCAAAGTCTGCTAGTCTAAAGACTAATCCTTTTGAGCTACTACCTTTCATATAAACCCTCAGGTGGATTTCAAATATGATATGATTACTAGACCCTAGATATTCACTAGTTTCCATCATATTTATCATACTTGCTTCATTTCCTAGGAGAAAGGGTCTGATTCATTAAAAATTATATGCCCCATTTGAGCAGGTTTTCTGCATACTTTACTCAGGAAAAAATGCTGAATGCATTTTTTCCACCTAAAAGTATGTCTTTTTTGTGATTTATCAACCTTTTATACCCTGCTTATAAGTGGATGCCTCTCAGTCATGTACCCCAGTGGTACATAACTCTTGGAAAGGGTGATAACAAGCATTTCCAACTTCCAGCTCAGAAAGTGAAGCTGTTTCAGACTGAACAAATGTCACATGTTTTTACTGTTTATGATATTTTGGTGTGGTTTTATTCAAGCACCATGATTCACAACTTGAATTCCCTGGAACGGTTACATTCACACTAAGTTTCAGTTCAGTTTTGAAAGCTGGGTATCCAAGCATTTGTGGGTCAGATGCTATCCAACTAACACTAGGGTGGGGGTTTTTTTTGCAGAAGCACAGATTTTCACATTACTGTAATTTATCTGTCTTTACTACTTTGGAGATTTAAGTGGTCATTTGCAGTTAGCCATGCCACAGTTATGCACAGGAGCTTTTAATAACATCTAGGATGAAATTCACTCTTGGGCACAGAGCACAAACAAGGTTCTTTGGTCCACCTCAAGCCTTCAGCATGGAGTTTACATAGGCGGGCACCTTTGCACAACCTCTTTGTATTATGACAAATTTCACAGCTGGGGGGGAAAAACGTTTTTCCAACATGTACGTCATGAAACTGCTTCTTCCTTTTTTTTCCTTTTTGGTTGCGTGGGGAGGTTATGGGATGGAGAAGGAGAGTTAGAAAGAGGTAAAACAAACAAGTAGCAAGGGTCAGGTACCTCTCAAGAAGCTGACAACCAAAAAGAGTAAGAGAAGTCTGTTCTCTCAGCACCCTGTTGTTTTGGAAATCCTGAAGCTAATACTGAAACTAATACTTCCATATCTTCTAAATCAGAGAAGATCCGAGACAGAAAGTTGGTTTTATAATGAACCCCTCTCACACATGACTACCAGAAAGCTTGAAAAAGTCATTACTAACATTTGTAGAGTACAAGTGAGTTCTGAACCCTAAGTATACCTGAAAGTATGTTTCTTATTTAACACCACTTTGGAGCAGTCGGCACTAACTAAAACATGCTGGTATTTATCAAGTCTTGCTGATATTCCACCCATAGGCAATGAAGGTGGTACCTGATACGCAGGGCGCTGTCAGAATAGACAAGGAATGCCTTTTAAGCAGCGACCAAGTACTAAGCACTTTCATAACAGAAGCTAGTATTAACTTCAAAGAACAACCACTGATCTTACACATAAGAGTTACCACATCCCTTTATGGTTAGTATATTCAGGCATGAAGAAACTTAGAAATATAGAGAGAGATTCACCAGTAGTTCAAGCCAAAAAAAGTCTGAAACATCCCCAAGCATGCACTGTCGCATGTTTATCACATCAAAGAAAATGCCTCAAGTGAAATACCAGGAGGACAAAAACTGCAGAGACAAAGGGCAATTTTCAACACACGGTTCACACAGATCTCAACAGATACTCCACAGACACAGCAAGAAGCTCCCACTGACCAAGTTTTGAGTTTCTCATCAAAAATACAGGAGTCTCGGAGCTATAGAATTCATGGAGAGAAAAAGTTTTGCTATACTCTCTGCAGCTGTCACGAATTTATTCACATTAGTCTTCTGCTGTATTAATCCAATAAGCTTCTGCAAAATCACCTCGCCTGCCATAGCAGAGAAGGTCTGGAAAGGCGGCTTCCTAGAAGCAGTTAATGTCTGGTACAGCGTGAGACAATCCCTGGGCTTCTCCAGACGGTGCTGTACGCAGCGTGATGCAGCCTGTGGGTGTTACGGCTTCGTTCCTACAACACACTCTGCTTGAACTCAGTTTCATAGAAGTGGTTAGTGATAGAACTGGGGCTTTCCAGTCTTTTCCTTGCTGAGCCTGTATCTCATTTGGCAAAGGAGACAAGCCTGAGACGTCTGCTGCTCCTATCATTTGGTCAGGGCTTCAAACCAGGGTTCCTGAAACAAACCCTTCCTTTCAGCACTACCCAGCGTAAGATCCTGCCTCAATCATTTTCCTTTTTCCTTAAAGGACAGAAATTGCCTTTTTTCTGTAATCGGAAGTGATGAGGTTTATCTTGAAACATAGATAGTTCATATTCCACGTAAATAGTTAATACAAGCAAATGTGTAATTCTAAGATTACATTAAATAATAAAAAGATTACCAAACTCTGTAAAGCCCCACATCTCAATCTTACAAACATTTAAAATGCTATACGTTGTGCAATTATTGCAATGATCTAGACCCCAGAAAGTTGCAAAGATATAGTTAATACACTAGGACACTACTAATTTACAACACACTTCCATCAGGAAAAAACACCCCAAAAAATCAAGACATTTGCTGGCAATGCAAGGGGCATTTATTCTGTAACACACTTTTATGGTCCCTTGATCGGTTACAGAATATAACCAATGACTGAGCCACAGCGTCGTGGATGCTCCTGCAGAGCCTTTTAGTCCCTTGCTAACCTTTCCTAAGATGTAGTAATAGTAACGACGAAGAATCTGCGGTCTGAGTCCCTGTGGATGTCATTGGGTTTTACATGCAGAATTAGACAATGCCCAACAGGCAAGAAATGCACATATCAATGGGGAAATAATCTCTTACGTAGCTGTATGAAAAATTGTCATAAAACCATGCCTGGGACACGACTGAGCTAAAATACAAGTTGTCTGTAGACGAACAGGGTATCAAGCTGTTCTTTAACTTTCAGCTTTTGAGTTCCATTTTGAACTCGGTAATTATACAACAGGAAAAGTAGGCAGTTAGCATGGAGAACAGATTTAGCTGCTGACAAAACGCCACTATTCACAAAAGTTCAACCAGTCAGAACTTCAGTTATTCAGAAGTGCTCTACTTGCAGTATTATGGTATGGTTTTCAATAGCGTCTATTCCTCAGGCTAGAAAACAAAACAAAACAAAAAACCAAAACCAAAATATAGCCATGACAAACTATGCAAAACTTTTCCATTGTATCTAACAAAGCTGTAAAAAAGGCCAATTTAAATTCTATATGGAATAAACAGGGAAAAATCACACTGCAATTAAAGTTCAACTTACCTCTTGTTAGTCTCCTGTTAAATCAGAACCAGAGCAAAGGTATCAAAAAATAATTTTTTTCCTCCATTTTGGAAAAAAACCCTGAACCACAGCTTCCTTTCAATATGCCTTTTGGTGCTGGTTACACAGTTTCTTCTAATTATTTAGAAGACAACTGACTCACTCAGCTTTTGGGAGGCTACACGCCCTAACCCACACAGTCAGGCATACCACCTACTCACGCTTACAACAAAAACCTGAAATCCGTAAAACAGTTAAGCCAATAACAGCACAGAAAAACATATGCTGGGCATAAACTTCTTCAACACGTAAGTGCCACTATGAGCTGTCATTTCTGCGTACAAATAGCACGTAGTTTTGGGGCGGTTATGAAATAGGATCCGGTTAAATTTTGTTAAAGCTACACATGAAATTGTTTTGCAGAATTTCCCTCCTCTTGATTTAAAATGCTCTTTTTGTGCACGTTTTCCACTGGTTTTACTATCCAGACCACTGACATCCCCACAGAAATACCTTACAATTTTGTAATTATTCGCAATGTTCCTACGATTCCATTTGATCTATTTTGCCAAGCATCTCCTGTTAGAATACATCTTTATGCAGACCCCATTTCAGTCAGCACCTGCCATATCAGTCACGTTTGCTCTTGGTTTTGTATTATTCTGCACGCACAACTTTGCATTTTTGTGCTTTGCGTTACGCCCTCAAAACATTTGATTACATTTAAATGAAAGAAAGAAGCCACTTAAATATTTGCTGTGTTTCCCTCCCTTATGCAGAACATGACATTCATCCCAGCCAGATCATGGAAGCAAGATTAGGTTGTCCAGGGCGTTCACTGGGAGAAGTGCCTCTGAATGGAATAAAACTCTGGAAGGCACGGGTGGGAGGGACAAGAAGAGTTTTAAAGATTAAAAGGCCTAATGGAGTTTGGAGGGGACGCATTTTGAATCTATCAAACTCTGACATTTGAGGTGGCTTTATGTTTTGCTTTAAGAATAGTACAGATCCCAGTGAATTATGTAATGGAACGCGTCTCCCCAATGTAATCAAAGTTGACCTAACAGATTTGTCTTTCTGGCGATACAGTCTACCAAAAATCTTTACTGTAAGGAAATCAGAACCGGATTCTAATGACAAAGGGAAAAATCACTTTTTAAATATATAACAAGCCTAGAGAAAGCAATTCCTACCAATTATAAATACGGCAATGAAAAGCACCATCAGGAAACCGGTAGCTCTCCTCTTCGTGACTTCCGAGGGACGCGTGCTCTGCAAGACTTGGATGTGGCTCAAGCCAGCAGAGCCAAGACGGAGGCTGGCGGGAGAGAAGGTCACGACGTTGCCTGCAGGAGGTTGCACCGTGATCCACGGACCCGAGGCTGAGGAACAGCAGAATTAAGTGTCCCAACACAGCACTTAGGGAGTTCGCATGACTGAACCTTCAGTATCCTCCGTCAGGTTTCCAGAACGGCCCGTCGGAAAAGGGCGGCTGCGAACCCGGAGCATCCGGGGCACTGGGGGAAGAAGCCAGTTCCTTTTCACTGCCTGCGTTGCTCGTGCACTTCAGACAAGGACCGGAGTTGGGACACCTAAAGGCAGAGGACAGCAAAGCTTCTGAGGCTGCGCTTGGAAAACCCTCCGGCACTTACCTCAACACTGCGGGGCACGCTGAATACGTACGTCTGATGTAAAAAATGTGCTTGGTAGGCTTGGGAAAAGGACTCCTTTCTCATCCAGAGGAACAAAGGGGATGGACTTCCAGCTTGTATTATGAATGTATTTCAAGAGGCACTTTTCCAGGTTTATGCAAAAAGACATGGCTCTGACTTTGTATAGTAATCAATTAATTTTATTAAGGTCCTCCCTCAATATAAAAAACATGTAAATGATTCTTCCCAAAAAATGTTTTAATCATAACCTAAGTCAAGTTTACCTGTTGCTAAGTAATCTCAATTTTAGAATCGCTGTTAACTAAAGAACGTAATGCTGATGTCTATGAAATTAAGAGCAAAGAATAAAATTCCAGAAGCGGATGCAGAAATTCAAATTTATATTGCCAAGCAACTGAGCAGGAGAACCTAAATCAAAAGGCAGAACCACTGCTGGTCTCGTGAACATGCACAATAAAACCAGTCAGATTCCATTTGTTAAAACATGTTATTCAATTAATTTTGTCCTCTTTACTGAATAATTTACTTGATGAATCAATTCTTCTGGTAACTAACCACTTCTACATCCCGTTGACTTCTGTGTGGGCAATACGGATTCTTCTCTTGGCACTAATCGTATTTTTCAGAGCCAGTAGACAAGGCGGCGGGGTGGGTTAGCAGGTAAACCGAGGGAAGGCGATACGGAGCGCCCGGCGCTGGTGAATCAGCGGGTGACCGAGGCAGCACCTTCCTCTGCGGGAGAGGGTTCAAGCCAAGCTCAGCAAATCGGCAGGGCCACAGAATAACCCTGTTAGCTGTCAGCTGCTGGTAACCCATCCTCATTCAAACCGCAATATGGGTGATGACGCACTTGTATATTTTTCCCGGGTTTGGTTAGCTAACAAGATCCCCCTTGGTTATTAAATATGATATGGGAACTCTTAAGGACAATTTTTTATTTAGATAGTTATATGACTAGTGAAAAATGTTATAACATTTTTAAAAACGAGGCTTTCCTGTAAGCACCATCAATTTCCTTAAAATGTTTGCTGCGAAACCTTTATCTCAGAGAAAAGCTAAACATAAGGATACAGAGACAGAGAAGAGATATTTCTGCATCTATTTGAAGAAATCTCATCCATAAAGAAACAAATTGCCATGGTAATTATCACTATCTTACTTGTAATTGTAAGAATAACCGTACTTGGTTTATACATATGGACCGTTCTCATTCCGTTTGCTTTAATTCTCCCTAGAAAGAAATGATCTTTTATGGAGCAGAAGTATTAAATGCGTTCTGGCAACCAGGAAGCGGTGGTTTATCGAGGTGCTCTGCCACCAAGCAAGCTGGGTTTGCAGGTTTTGAAACGTTCCTGGTTGTGCTTCAGAGCAGCATTACGGGAGACTAACACACCGGAGGTTCTAGGAACACGAATTCAATATTCACCAGCAAACCTGAGAATTACCTGCGTGTTCACTAGGACAGCGCTGTCGAAAGAGTCACAGATGTAATCTGCATTATAGCAGAGTTAGCTTACATCAGACTTCTGCTCAAAACTAATTACTAGAAAACAAGAAAGGGTCTGTATTATCGACATTATGAATTATTTAAATATCAAGGGGGTGAGCAGATCTACTGTGTTTTGGGTTGTGTGGGTTTTTTTAAACCGTGGCAGAGCACCATGTAAAACTAAAAATCAAATTTGCATTATAAAGCTATACACAGATTAATATTTAGTTCTTCTAGTCGCTGCAGATAATCTATTCTGAAAGGCCAAAGAGTGAGCGTACTCGTATTCCTAGCCTAATTAGTCAGTGGAAGTAGCTCGTCACATTCTTCCAAACAACAGCCAGGTACCCATCAGGAATAACGGCTATCGACACATTCACCCAGTCTTCAGACACAGCAGGTGATACCCGCCAGCCGAGTCACAACTTCAGCGTGATTACACAACGCTCGTGCATTTATTCCCTGAATGTTTGCGAAACATTTGTAGGCAGGAGCTGGTCTGGTTTCCAAGAAGGACTTTTGTACAATTAGCCGCCCTGAAACAGTCAGAGCTCTGCACGGAGCTGCAGGGCTCCTGGCCCACCCGAGCCGGGGGCACCCACCCGGGCATCCACCCCCCCCTCCGGGGGCACAGGGTGCTGATTTCCCCCGGAACAGCCCCGGAACAGCCGTCTGGGGAGGGCTCATACATTGCACGCAAACAGCGTGCGCCAAATTTGAGCTTGGAGCCAGGGAATTAAGGCAGGTTATGAAACTGCAACACCACAAGTACCTTTTCAAGAGCTTGCGTCAAGGCATGATAAAGTCTTGACCAAAGGGTGCAAGACCAGGGGTTAGTCGGCCTTTTTGCTTTCCTTCTATCCAGCTGCATATTTTAAAGCTACTCTTCCACATTTCATACATCTGTCTTGGGGGAGGCAATTTCTAAATATATGACATTTCAGTGAGCACATTTCTATTTGCAAACAGGATTATCCAAGAGAGAGATGACCACAGGAACGAGCAGTTAAAAATAAATCCATCTGCTGTTGATGGAGGAAAAGAAGGAGAATCCAGGCCACGGTGAGGAGCATCCCCTCACCTCGCGATCAGGGCTTGTTCCAGAGGGTGCAGCGATCCCCTGCGAAGGGGGCTGGGAGGACCAGCTTCGGTAAGTCCTTACGGGAGAGCTCAGCGGTGACACGGGCCTGTGACAGTTTAGGAGTACTACGAGACGGACGGTTGACTCCCCTGTGAAACTTTCACATTTCGAGATCTGCAACAGAGAACTGGCATTTACAGCTTAATCTTAGTCTTTGTGTGCTTAAACTACGCTCATAATTTGTATGCTTAAACTGTATTTATTAGTCTTGAGGATTAATAAATTAATTAAAATTATTGAATAAATTATTAATCTCTTGGAATAGAGAAGAGCCCGACTCCAAAACTTCCATTTTAATTTATTCACTACTGGTGCAAGCTCTGTCTGAAGCTAAAGACTGCCTGCACAAGGATTAAGCACATACTTCCAAAGGTAACCCTGTACTTCCAAATGTAAGTGAGTAGAGTAAAATAATCTCATGGGAAAAAATAAACCATAACTTTCACATTACTAGCTGCATTCCAGCTTTGCTCCTGTTGATTCTGAGCAGTATTTTATTACTCATTTCAGGAGGAGGGCTGGCCCATAGCTTTGAACCTAATACATTTCAGAAAAAAACAGGAGTTTACCTCACCTAAGAAAAATATTTGCAAGCAAGCTAGAGACACAATAACCCTAGTCATTCATTAAGCAACTGAAAGCTTTTTGCATATCATTTGCCGAGACGAACATTTCCATTAAATATTTTTGAAGATGAAACAGCCGCGCGTCTGGTTTCTGAGCCCACAGCTACAACATACACCGTACATGTGTACTGGCTGGCGTTAGCCGTGACAACGCACGGAACAGAAAACAAGCTGATGTGCTTGTAGAGCAGATAGTACAAGGCAGCACAAATGCCGATCGCAGGGCGGGCAGGCAAGCGACCGCCTCCGAGAAGTTTGCCGTCGATTTCTGGATGCTCCGCATGAACTGCGGAATTCCATCGTTCCTGCGGGCAGCGGGGCTGCAGGCAGAGGGGCTGCCCTCCCCTGCCCTGCCTGCACCAGCTCCTGCCTCCCGCAGACTCTCATTTAGCTCTGTCCACTCTTGGCCTTTAGCTTTATTAACACGAAGCTAAACTATTTCCCCTTAAGATTGATAGCTTCTGCGCTCCTGGATGAGGGTTGAGCAGCCTGTGTACACACGTACCTGCGGGGCTGAGGAGCCACGCGTGCCCTTTAGCATCCGAACGGCACATTCAGCAGACTCTCCTATTAAGTCAGCAGAATCACTCGCTGCTTTCCCAGAAGAACTAGCCCCAGTTGTCAGGATAAAGCATCATTTTTATCACAAGGCAAGTGCTACCACTGGTATTAAAATCAGATCTAACAAAACAAGGTCAAACTCGATACAGTGAGAAATATAGCAGCCAGCATATCATTTCTAGACCTTAACTTCTACTGCAATTTTGTAAACAGATCAGGCAGGGACCTGAAATTAAAAAACACAAAAATAACAAATAGCCTCATTTTGTAATTTATATGTTTTTCTACTGAGATAAAGGAGGTGGGCAAGCCATAAATTTGCCTGCCCTACTAGTGCAAGAGCACTTCAACTTACTGCTTCAATAGCTCTAACACTGAAAATTTGTACAAGATTCTTGTCTATAAAATCATACGCCAGATCTGTGCAGAGAGTGTTTCCTGGCTTCTCAGCCCAAAAATTAAAGCACTCAGAAGTATTTTTCTTTTAATTTGTCTTTAGCTATTTTTGACTCATAGATGTTTACAGCAACTGCCCTTTAGAAACCTGGAATTAGAAATCTCTCATTAGTTAGATTTTTCTCCTTCTGCATGGAACTGCAGTTGTTACTGTAATATTATTTACGAGTACTGAAAAAAGACGTCGATGTCACTTACAGCATCAAAAAAGAAAGATTGTTATGATGAGTACTGGGCTGGAGAACGCGCAGGGCTATAGTAGATCAGCGCACCTGCAGCAAGAGCACGGTTTTGATTTACGCAGGAGCGTCCGTGGGATGGAGCGGCACGAAATGGGGTTTCACCCACCTGACGCAGCTCCCAGGGAAACTTCACCCCCGGCACGTCGGCATGAAGGGTCACAAAACCGGTGCGAAACCAGATCGGGAAACGGGCGCAACGCTACCCACGCTTACCTCCAGTAACTCCCAGCGCTCCCCAGCTGCAAGAAACCTCGGGTTGTCGGAGGTCTCTGCTGCCACGGATGCCAGAGGTGTCCCCACCGCGCTCCCCAGTGCCACCACCGCCCACCCCTGCAGTGTCCCAACTTCAATGGTTGGACCCGATGATCTTAGAGGTCTTTTTCAACCCAAACAACTCTACGATTCCAGCCGCTGCAAGCTCCTGTCTGTTAGTGATGGGGAAGTCTTGCCCTGAAAGTCACACCAATCTCAACCTCCCCGAGACCGTAGGGAGCAAAAGAGACATTAAAGCAACCTCACAACTGTCTGAGCTTACACCAAGAGCTGATCAGCCCTGACGGCTCTCCAGATGCGGGGAACACAAAGGTTTGAAACAGCCTACACTGTGCACTCATCCTGCCTCTGACTCCTGATACATAGCCATGCACGAGGAAAACAGGAGCAAAATTATTTTAGAAGGTTTTTTCCCAAATTTTTGGCTTCAGGTTTTAAGAGAAAAAAAGTAGCCCCTATTCCTATTAATAAATGCAATTAAACTTCAAGCTAGATTATTAATTCTAGCTCTTAGTCCTTCATAATCTCTTATTTTTCTCCAAAGACAGCTACAGGACCAAGCTGTTCACGAGAATCTGTGCACAACACTTCTACAGCAGGCATCTAAGATCCAACAAATTTGATCATCCATGTCCTTTGTATCTTCACATACCATAATAATTTTGAAAGCTTCAACACATGTCTTCTAATGGTGTCACTCTCCATAATGAGATAGGCAAATCAGATTGTTACGAGAGAGTCTTAATTGCATTACATCATTTGAGTTGCAAATGTTTGTCTAGTTACTGTCCAGGTAAGGCAATCAGGAAAAGAAAAGAAAAGAAAAATCCATTTTTTTCTGACTCCAACACAAAATAGACTTCCATTACTCACAGGCGTGCTGTACTATGCGCTTCTCAGACACATTGCAACAGCAGGTAAACACAAACAGCTCCAGGAGATGCATCACTTTTTCCCCTATTAATGCTTCAGGAACCCTGGCTTCCAATGTTTTGGGGTCCTCAAGGCATATTTCATATATTGTTTTTAAAGCTTATTATAGACCCTGAGGAGTAAAACTCAGATCAAATACAGTTTGACAGGTAAAGGGCATTGTGAAGACTCCGTAAGCGTACCTGCTACAGGGGGAATGTGCTCACGATGTAGAAAACCCTTTCTATGCCATGCAGAAAGATGTCTCCCGCACACGTTTTTCCAAGCACTCCCTACTACTGATCAGGAAAATCATCCTTGTACTGAGGTGAACTATAAGCACCACCTTACTCTCTTTGTGCTTTCTTCCTCACCGTCACCTTGGTGCTGTGCAGATGAGCTGCAGAAACTGCAAACCAAGGAAGAGGGACAAACCAGCATCGCGGGTATCCTCTTCATATTTGAAATAATGCGCTTAAACCAAATCTTTTTGTGTAAAAATCAATGTACTTCAACTACAGGAAAGCCTAGGAATATGGACATTTTAAAAAGTCCTTCTGCTTGTTCATCAGTGCAGCCAAGATGAAAAGCTTACATTTTCATGAACGGTGAGCATTTTTATGCATGTAACTTCAGAATATCTTAATGGCAGAGGACTTCTTATCCATCTCCTCCTGGAATCCAGTCACATCTCACATGTCTAGATGCAGGTACCCAGAGTCTGTACTGACTTTTGAAAAAAATTGTTCCAGGTCAACTTGTTTTAAAAGTTGCATTTTTATATATGTAATGGTTTTTGTACTTAACTCTCAAGAAACAATACCATGTTATTCTCTTCAAGACAATATTTGTTAGGCTCAGAAGGGTCCCTGGAGTAATAGTCACAGGAAGAAAAATGCTGTAAAAGAGTACGTTATGGACTTCTCTTTTTAGATACATGAGATTAGGAAGTACATAAACCTATTGCTGTAATAATTTCTAACTACAATTCTACCTAAAAATCTCAAAACTTTCTGTTCAATCTTTGCAATGCTCATGTTTATGTTCCAATTCTTCAAGCATATTCGATGACAACTGGTTTTTTTAACAGCAAAAGGGCCAGACTCTTTTACTGAGGTATTACACAAGAAATTTATTATAGGAAAAGCAGATGAAAACAGTACTGAAAATAACTTGGAGGTCAAATTTATGCCATATATTAACTTTACATAACCAAACTCAGTATGTTGAAGTATGAAGGAAAAAAATAAAAGAAAAAAAAGACCTAACAAGAGGAAGACAGCCACAGCTATTCCTTCAGCGTCCGGTGGCTGGGCACGCGACTTCAGGCTCCAAGGCACGGGCGCACACGCCCCAGCTTTCAGCTGAGCCCCCGTCACTTACACCGGTGCCTCTGACTCTCAGCAAGGACACTGCCACGTTCTCACACTGTGTCATAGCTACCAAGGTCCCCTTGCACGCCCTGCAGCTCTGTCATTGGGGAAATCTGTTGCAAGGAAGATCTGAGAACAACTGACAGCAGATTTACTGTAAACCCCACCAATTTAGTACTAGAGGCCTTCAGAAGACTGTCTGGAGAAAGCGGCTAGGACTGGGCATAATCTAATAGGCAGACAAAGAGGAGCAATGCGGGTGGCTGTCTTTGACTGTATAATGGGTTTTGATCAAGAGCCCACCGATGAAGAACTTCAAGTAGAACAGGCAGGTTTTCAAACCTGAAGAATTGCACCTTGTCGTTGCCCCAGAGGAAACCTATCCGTCTTTTAATTACAGCTTTCCCAGTCAACAAAGCCTATCCGTCTTTTAATTACAGCCTTTTAAGTCAACATGCCCTTCCCACTCCAGCTCTTATTTTTCCAAATGCTTCCCAAACTGTGGGATGATTCCCTCGTCATGGCTCTTACACGCTCCTTTATCCCAAAACAGGGAGACATTGCTTAAAACAGCACCAGTCCCGCTCCCGAGTTCTTCCGACGGAAGCAGACCAGCCCCCTACGCCGTGTATTACATCAGTTCATACAAGTGACAGAAGGAAAGACATTTCATTTACCCCACTCAAACAAGGACCACGTCTTCAGACCTTCTCAAACAGCGAGGAGGGACCCAGACCTTGCTGGCAGTTGCGTGGAGCTGACAGGTTGAGGCACATATGCAGTCGGACGTTCATCACGCTCTGAGCACGCACGTGGCAATGTTCAAATACCTCACCGCCGACAGAAAGAAACAGAGAGAGAAGATTGTTAGATGGAGGAGGAGCTGAAGGCAGACCCGTTGCGTCCTGCATGTTAATTACATTGACTGATAGTCACAGGAAAATTAAAAAATTAAAAGTAGGAAATGGAAATAGGGAATATGTAATTACACAGCAATACCCGAGAAGGTGACGAGCGCAGTATTACCACTCACCAGGCAAGGTTTCCGCCCAAGCCCAGGCCTCAGCGGTTCTTACGTCGACGACCTCTGGTTTAGCAGACACAGGACAAACGGCAGGTGATCTTCCCCAGGTGTCCAACTTCAGCAACGCCTTACAGAGGCACTCACGGCTGAAACACCCCAGTTTCTGAGGTTCCAAATATTTAGAACACAGGGTAACTAAACAAACCGAACTTCAGGTCTCTTGGCCGTTGCCGATGCGTATTTGCTTCGTTAGCATCGACAGCGTCGTTATGGGCAGCCTCGCTGTAGACAGCCACCTGGGCAGAAGAGGGATCTAGCTGGTGCGGTGCAGAGCGGAGCAGCGGTCCAGCGGACAAACCCCCCGAGGCAGAACGGCTCCCCTGTCCTGCCTGCCTGCCTGCCTGCAGCTGCTGCCTGCAAGATCCCAACGCACCACAGCCTGGCGCGTCCCCAGCCTGCTGCCTGGACTTGGGCAAGGTGGTTGCTCTTGCGTCGAACTGAACTTCTCTAGACGAAATCAACAAGGTAGGTTTGTTCTCTGAGGATTTTCATTTTTTTTTAAAACCAAGTCTCCGTTAATATTTTGAGTTCGCTTGTGCCCAAATCCAGAGGCATTCAGAGTTCAGCTGCAAAACAAAGCAAAACCAGCTGGGTTCCATAAAGATTTACTGCTGATGCTTATGTTGATGGGGATTTTTCCCTTCTTCAGCTTTCTTTTCCCTACAAAGTTGATATTTTGCACTGCTTTATCCCAGGAAAATTTAAAGGCTTTTTTAGAGATATTTGATGGATTTTTTTTTCCCCACACACACACAGTGCTGCCTGTTAGGAATATGTAATCTTTCCTTCAGAAAGTGTGCACATCTACAGGCAATACAGAGAAATGCCAAATGATAAACTTGAATACAGATATACTCTCCCAAAACCTGAAATTAAGCTATTGTTATTACACCGTTCAAGGAATCGAATGACTACTAACCATAATTTAGCTAAGATCAAGTGTAAAATCTGTTTAATAATATCTGATACATCCTCTATCTAGGAGATTATATCCTGCATTTGCAGGGCATTGACTCAATAATCTAATAGGTCTTTTCCATCTCTGACTTCTATTAGCCTATGAATTATAACAAAAGGACCATTAGGCAAACCATAATTGTGGAAACAGCCTTTGACACATGAGACTAACTACTGCCATGGTACAGAAAAAACCCTAAAATTAAAACATGGACAGACAATTGAAAGTAAAGCTTTCCCTTTATCCGAGTGTTAACTAGCTTGATTAGAATCATGAAAAAACCCTCAGTAAGTCACAGAAAAGGCACTTTTTCTCCCCATCTTGTTAGGTAAAACCACTTTGTTTTGACAGCACAGCAAATGTTGTTTTGCCACTGAAGGAGGGACGGGGACTGGAGGTTATGTGGGATATTTTCCTTAACCGCTGCGTCTACCCAACCGCACTCGCCCTACAGCCCGGACCAGCGCTGGCAGACTGCCTTGGTCCTGCTGAGGAAAGTCACACGTCTTGGCTTTCAACGAGCTTTACCTGGGGAAGAAGAAAAAAAAAAAAAGGCAAACAAACAAACAAAAAAAAGGCACAAAAGATACAGCCAAGGGTCACCGTTTGTGAAAGAGTTGGAAAACGCAGCCAACCTCTAACAGCTCTGTCTATCACACGTTCCTGCAAGGAAGGTCATCAGCTTTGCAAACACCTTGGAGAAAAAGATGAGTTAACAAATGAAGCCACACATTTTAATATATTTACAGGGAATGAAAACTTCACAAGAGCCCGGCAGTGACGACACCTGCAGAGAGAATCAGCAAAATGTTCAGATTTGAGCTCCCTTCTGCAAGGGCTCCTTTAGATTTCTGAATTTCCGCTGCTCGCTGCATTAGCGGAGGCCAGGTCCTGCTCTCCCTTGATGTCGCAGGAGCTGCCGGAACCCACGCGGGAGGGAAGGGCTGCCGGCGCGGGCGCGTTACCTCTCCCGAGCATCCGCCCCTCCGATCCCGGGCACTGCACCTCGACCCCTGCCAGCACAGCCCTCCCGCGTGGGGATCCAGGACCGTCGCATCCGGGTACAGCTGACCAAAGACCCAGGATCCACCTCGGGCGCGCGAATGGCTGAGTTAATCCCAGAGCTGCTCACTGAGCACGGAGGGAACCACGCGCCTGAGTTCCTGCACCAAGGCCTCGCTACGCTGTCGGCAGGCGCGCACGTCTCCGGGCGTGCAGAGATTTAACGCCACAGGTAAGGGAACGAACACACCGGGAGGTCGCGTCTCCTCGGTGCCACGCTCGCGCAGTCCATCCCTGCAGGGACATCACCGCTCAGAGAAAGGGGTGGAGGAGCACGTCGGCATTTGGTATTAGCAAAGCACCGCCGACACTGGAAGCGAATCGCCACTTCTGACAAAAAGCACAGCTTTCAGTTTTCCCTAAAATTTCTCAAGCGTAATTACTAGGTACCTTTTACATGACCAACTGTTCCTTTTTTTTCCCCTTACCTTCCAACACAACTGTTTATGCAAAACACATTCATTAAAGACAGTTCTACAGTATCATCTGTTTATGCTGTTATTTGCAAATACTGCAAAGAAAAAGCACTGGCTAATATCTTACCTTTAGAGATTCTACTGCTTCCAAGATGCCTAGCTGTAGGAGCCGCAAACTGGAGCCAAGCCCGTGCATCCATTTGTTGTAGGAGCCTCCTCGCACAGCTGTGCCGCTGCACCATGGAGCAGACTTGCAACACATCTGCTCGCCCAGTCCCAGCCCTCTGCTGCGGAGAAGCTGCCAATTGTGCCTCGCTGTGCCAAACCGTGTGGCAGAGAGGTTTTATTATTATTTATGAAACAGAGGGATATCCAGTAGGGATTAGGAGGACTCTCAAGATCACTTCTGTTTGTGACTCGAGCAGGATTTGAAAACAGGTCTTTTCAAATGGCAGGCAGTAAAATTATACATTTCTGCAACAACATGCTTCGAGCTATATTAACACTTTCATTTAAAAATCAGTTTTCCAAGGGGTTTATGAGTTGGCAGTAAATACTCTCCATGAGCTAATAGCAGCCACACCTGAATTAATTTTCTCATTAAAATCGGATCCTGAGGAATACCCGTGCAAAGAGCCGGTTGACCGAACAGAAGCCGTGAAAAAGCATACAGGCCAAACCTGCTTGGGTTAAACAGGAAAGTTTTACCAGTTTACGCTTATGACATGCTCGCTTTCATCACCCGCTGTACTCTATAGCCCCTGGCTTCGGCAAACAGCCACCAGCAGTACAGGAAACAATCCCGCACTAGCGGGAGCGACAGTATGACTTTAATAGAAATGTTAATATTGACTCTATCACAAATACAACAACTGCATTTAAACAGGCTGCTCAGCATTTCGTGCTGCCGGACTCCTGCGTTCGGAAGGACTGGGCTGCTCCGTCTCACCTTTTCACCTCAAATCACATTTCCACTTTTAATTTTGTCCGCATGTCGCATGACAAGCTCATTAAACCCTGTTATGTTTCCTTCCAGCTCCGACTTAACATCTTTTCTTTAAAGTTACTTCCTTCTCACCAATATCTGTGGTCTGCATTATTTCTGCACTAGACAGCAAAGTAAGAGTTAATCCAGAAAATAAAGTCATCCTGGCCCAAATTCCTAGACCCGGCTTGCCTCGGGGAGTCAGAGCAGATTGCATTCGCTTCCCAGATTCTGTAGGGCCCTACGTATATTGGTAATCTCTAACTACCCTGATTGTTTGGGGAAAGAAAAAAAAAATATCACACATTAATTTCATTTAAAACTATGACACACTTGCTGTTGATCTTCCAAATCACCGGTGCAGATGCTCAAACAGGCTGAGCCTAGCGCAGCGGCTGCGGGAGCTGCCCTGGAAGCCTGGCCCAGCCCCGGCGCTGCCCCAGCGCTCTGCTCCTGGTCCTGGTCCTGGCTCCCAGCCGGGCCCGGGGCCGACAGCCTGGCCCTTCGTTAACCTTCCGGGTAGGTTTGGTGGGGCACTGCAGTCCACGTTCAAATACCGTCTGCATGCCCATGCGCCGATTCCTAATTCAGTCGGAAACTATGGATGTGATGGCATGGGTTCTTCTGCATTAAAAAACCTAACCGCTCCTATTTTATTTCCATGTTTGTCTGGATAAAGAACACCGCAGTATTAATCCCAATTAAATATTTGCTTGACTTGTAAGGGAATTGTGGATGTGCGGATGAAAACAACACAGAAATTCTTTCTGACATTGCACTCCGGTGCAGAAACATCTGTAAGTGTTCTCAGGGCTTGTACAGCCTCCGATCACCACAGAAAACAATCCTGGTCAAAGTTCCCATCGCACGGGTATTTCTAGGATTAAAAAGTATTGGTTTCTATCTAGCTCCTCGTTTACCAAATCTGCAACTTTCTTTCCTAAGATTTTAACAAAAAGGCAGAGATAACATATACTTGAGTTAATTTTAGCTAACCATCTCACTCTATTTTTGCTAGTATCGATATTTTTTTTCCAAATAACTTTATGCCATTATTTCATATTCGTTTTGTAAATCTGCTCAAAATACAAGTCTGAAACAAATGTAATGTAGAAAACACGTATTTCTCTGTCATAGCCATATTGCTCGCTTACCAATGATTGCAGAAGTAATGCAAACACATAAAATTTATCTAGTTTTCTTAGGGAATTAAATGAAGTAAAAATTTTACAGTTCTTTAATTTCTATAAGCTCCATCTTTAGGAATTAGCTCAAAGACTTGTTTTTATAGCGGTTTTTCAGGAGAAAAAGACATCAGTATACGACTTGAAATTAATTTGTAATAGATGCAACTGTGTTTTATTGTTCTTACTTATGCTCTCAGTTACACAGTAGATTATTCTTGCTGTAAATATCATAAATACATGGTTTGGGGTTTCCATTCTTTGGGACCCTCTATCATTTACATTTTTTAAATATATATAAATAAAGGTATGATGCTATGCTAACACGTCCTTCAGAAGCGTATCAGTGCCAGTATACTCATGTGCCTAAGGTTTGTACAATCAGACTCCTGTCATAAAGCAAAATTCACAGCCAGATACTGGAAGTCACGTCACTACTCAAGCATCACATCCATGCTGGTTGGAAACATCATCCAGGGAAATACCCGATTTTACAGTCAAACTGAAAAAGCATACTATAGCATCTAGTCACTTAGCTTCTCAAAATGCTTCACTGCAGCTGGAGGGAAACGTTGGGCTGGAAAATAGTATGACAGTCCTGAAGCTCAGGTACCAAGCCACCCAAAAAGCACTGTTGGCAGGAGCAGCGTGGCCTCAGCAGACTCCCGCTTTTACGCTTCTACGTTTGCAATTTCTTACAACAGGAGAGTAAAATCGTCAAAACTAAGGATCCTAAACTACTGAAATGGCTCTGAAAGAAAATTACCCGACAACTCAACGATGGTATGGCTGCTTACATAAAGGACTTTCAGAACCGGAGAGAGCTGTAAAAAGCCTCAGAGTTTGCAAGGGTGCTTGCTAAGCCGAGCTTTACAAAGCGACGCCCTGATGCCAGGCGAGCGTGTCCCACAGACGGGGGGTGCGGAGGCAGCACCTCTCACTGCCGGGTGCCGGTGGGTGCCCCAGCCCAGCCCCCGGGCCCCCAAGCCGGGCACCTCACACTGGGGCTGCATCCCGCTCCGGGGAGAGGGCACGGAGCAGGGAGCACCCACCCCGCAGCCTCGGGAAGCAAAGCAACCTTGACGTGGCTGCCAGGGAGAGCTGCTCACCTGCCCTCCCGCCCGGAGGTAAGGAGCTGTCGCGGCAGCTGACAAGGAGTAAGCAGAGATAAAACCAGGAGAAATATCTGGGACAAAAAAATGTCAACCCCTACAAACTCGGAGACAGTCTTAAAGAGAAATAACATTTAGCAGCAATCCTACAGAATTAGCCGCATCAGTGTTAAAGACGAGCGATCCCTGTACGTTAGGGATCTGAAGAACCTTCCGACAGAGCTCTGCAGAGAAGCGATTGCACGTGCCCCCGAGAGAAGCGTGGCCCCCTGCTCTGCGCAGCAAGGGGATTCGCAGTGTGCGCCTTTTCTTTCAGGATGCTCGTGCTCACGGTTTCCCAGGAGTGCACTGGGGTGGCCAAACAGGCACAGGCACCGCTGCTGTAAAGCTGCGCAGTACCCGCTGCCGTACGCAGAGGGGACATTGCTGCGGCCATGGTCCTCCTGCCAGCCCCGGGCGGGCTCCAGCGGCTGCTCCCTCCTCACCCCGCGCACGGGGACCCGCTGGGACGCAGCGTCCCTGCCCGCCGGCTCGGCCATCGATCGCCGTGGCTGTTCTCTGCCTTCCGAGCCTGGACTGAGCGCTGCCAAGTGGAAGTTAAGATGCCGCTTTTGATCGGAAAGGCAGACCCATCCTGTTTCAGCAGTGGTTCCACTCCCCACGCCATGACCTGAGCCCATCCCCGGCTCACGGTGACGTTCCCTCCCCGGAGTCAGAACATTTCCAGAGGGGCTGACGGCATCCGCTCGCTCCTCCCGCAGCAGAGCCCCTCGTCGTTGGCCTTTCAAGTTTTGCTCCAGAGCTTGTCGCTTCGCTTTATTTCTTTATGAAGAAGCTGGAGGGTTTCTTGTTTTAAGGTACATACCTTACCGATGTAAGAGACGTGCCCTCAGCGCAGGCCTAGCCTTTTCCTCGCTGTACCGCGCAGCGTGCGGCAGCGGCAGCTCACCCTGGGATCTGGTACCAGTTACCGAATCGCCAGCTGAGCGGCTGTTTCTGTAACTAAACGTGGGCACTTGCTCAGGATTTAACGATTACAAATCCCATCCATTTTTACCAGTTTTGTTGGGGAATGGGAACACACAGAAAAGACTTTTTGCCATTGATTTTGCAACAGGATTACAGCTACATTCTATCGTCTGCAATTCTGACTGGGTTCTTGTAGTATACCGTGTGCTTTGCAAGGAACATTAAAATGATAGAATAATTAAAATTTCAGATTGAGGTCTCTATAGAAAACCAAGTTAGTCAAGAAAAATCAGCCAAGTACGGTTATTTAGTATTTATTAACACGTGCAAGCCCCTACGCCTTTAATAAGATACGCAACAAGCATTGATAGCTATTTGTGCCAGCGCTGTAGAGCAGATTTGTCCTGTCGAAGCCATTACTTCAGCCACCAGACCTGAAGCGCTGGGACTTAACGCAGCAACAACCACTGCCTACCGAGAAACGTCCGTAACAACCACCACGGCTGCGAGCCAGAGGAACCAGGCTCCGGTCCCACCAAGGCAGGTTACGTGAACAAGCTGCGTGTCTACATACAAAAGTTGTTCAAGTATCCTTTCTCCTACACAGGAACATCCGTCTGTGTTAAACCCTTCCTACGTTCTGAAAGCCACTCAGTCGCAAAGGATGGAGCTGAGGAGAAAAACATTGTGACCAAAACACCCGACAGAAGTTCTCTCATCGTAGTGAGGGTCCCAAATTTACTAATGAGATGTGGTTTCATACGGAATACTGTATATAGAGATGTGGATAAAAATTAGAAATTATCTGAATAGACACGAGGCCCATTCAACTAAATATATTGTTTACATTTACCCAAAATCAGTTTTATCATCAGTCATTCAGTAGCCCGGCACATTCTCCATCTTGCAGAAAACATTGCACTGGAAACTCAAGCAATCACAAATCACCTTGCTGAATTAAGTAGGGCTGCCTTGCTGGTACTGTAATAAACCTAATACATTTATATTGCATCTACATTAAGTTCTAGTTATGCAGAAATCCCTTGCCTTCAGGTTTTGACAAATCTGTATGCCAGACGTGCTTCTTTTGAAAGAGCACACAAATCACCTGTTTTGTCAAAATGAGCTCTTCTGGTCATAGTTGCACCACATTAAAATGCAATAATCCCATTATTTACCTAGACACATACTTTGCAATAAAATAAAATTTAAGAAAACAAACCACGGAGCTTAAGTTTCTTTGCAGATCCACCCTTCTGCCCCCAAACCAACCCAGCCCACAACAGCCTGGTGCGGGCTACTATGTACTACTAAAGTGGGGGAGCAAAGACAGGAGGAAATCAGAGAAACAGAGAAAGAGCACACCATATAGAAAATGTCAAATATGTCAAAACATTCATGAATACCAACATCTCCCTCTGCTCCATAACCAGCTGTAAAGGTTACTTAGGGCTAACGTTTCAGCAAGTGCAGATTATGCAGCAGTGGGTTTACTTATACATAAAAAATCAGCTACAGGTGCATCCAAGGTGCTTTTATGCATGCAGCCGGTACAGGGATTTCTACCACTAAAGAAACGTCAGAAGGGTAAAATCACATAAAACACAAATTTTCTAGCTTTGACTACCCTAGACATAAATTCCTCCTGGCTGCTCTCTATGTATGTGACATACGCAATGAGGATAATTAGGTGAAGGACTAAGAAAGCAAGTGTTGCTGATTGCATTCCAAAACTAATAAAGCTCCTACACGGGTCTCGTGCCTGCAGTAATTCATCTTCCCAGTGCTACCTTCAGGAAAGGCGGTTTCAGAATACGTCGCGACACTTTCTTGTCCCTAAGTCACCAGTTGTGAATCATACCAGAATTACTGCAGACAAGCACAGTTTTATGGAACTCGAAGCATAACACATGCAAGGCATACGTTACGTTAGCCAGGCCCTCAGATAAATGAAGCTTAAATTAAATGTCACAAGTCGAATACGATGTACTGTATAAGCAAACACCTGTCCTGAATTCACACCCGGTTTGTTTGGCAAGTTTGTAAAGCCTAGCATGTTTTGGAAAATTACGCCTTAGTGCAACCTCCTTCATCCTTCCACATCGGGAAGAGAAAGGCATCTGGCTCGGGAGAGGAACAATGAGACAGTCCCCACCGTAACTGCGCGGGCTTCACTGGAAACAGAAATGTGACTTTTAGCTAAATAAAGGAAACAGACTCCATTCTTATGCATCGGTGCATTGAAGGAGTAACTCTGTAGAAGACAGTGCAATTGTATGAGCAAAAAAGTTAGGTTCAAATCAGCCCAGCGGCCTGACGATGAACTACAAAAAAAGAAATCCTGAGGGAACAAACCAGAACGGATTTTGTCTGCCTTCTCACAGAAGCCAAGCAGAAAAAGCAGTAACAAATTTCATGATCAGCACAGAGCTAAAATAATTATAAGACGGTTACTAATCTGAAATATTGTATGCCTACAGAAGTAAAAGCTTTCAGGAAACCCTGCCATTAATACTACCATTTAAAAAATATTCCTTCAGCTCCATATTCTGCATTGAGCTTCCACTCCAAACGTTTTTCTAAACGTCTCTATACCATTCCTTCCTTCCTTCCTTCCTTCCTTCGGGTCTGCAGACCAGGGCAGCCGGCAGCCTCCTCTCGGGGGGAGCACAGACTTCAGCAGCCCTTCCCTTCCCTCCCCTCCCCGGCCCGCCCTGCCTGCGGAGGGCGAGCCCCCTGGGGACGAGCGAGCCCCGCACCCTGGGGCGGTGGCCCGGGGCCGCCAAGCAGCCCACCCCGGCAGCCCCCTCCCAGCCGGGCCGGGTGCCGCGCCGAGCCGCAGCCCTGGCAGAAGCCCAGCCGGAGGGGTGCGGAGCGGAGACCTGCGGGACGGTGGGACCGAAAAGCCAAGCCAGGTGTAAAAGGGCTACTGGGAAGGAGAACTTCTGCTCTGCCCCAGGTGGGGGGGATTAAGCATGTTAGAAAAGTTATTACAACAGCCTCTAGGAAAGCGTTCGGTGGAAGCAGGCTGTTGCTCGAGAGGAAATGCGAGCAGGCGGAGGCTTCGTGCAAGGGTTAAAGTCGCAACGACTTCAGCCCCGCACCTGCGGCAATACCGAGCTCCGGACCCCGCTCAGGCTCAGCTAGGCGCTGCCTAACTCTCCGCTTCCCGGACCCGCTAATTGCCCCGGCGTACGCCTACCATAGAACCGGTTTTTATTTCTTCTTACAACTCTTTTTATGAATTCCTCCCCTAACCAAGCCACAAAGTCCCTACCCCCGACAAACCCCGAGGGTCCGTTTCATCCACCGAACACCTCGGGGCTTGCCCGCACACCCCGCAGCAAGCCGGGGGTGACCGCAGCCCGGCGGCGAGGGGCAAGCGGCCCCGGACGGGGATGGGGGGGGGCACCTCCATCTGCCGAGGGAGGGTCCCAGAAGGGGCAGCGGGAGCCAGGGGCTGCCCCCGGGGCCGGCTCGGCTCCCTTGTTTCCGCGGGTGAGGAGCGGGCGCGGAGGGATGCGCGGTCCCTCGCCCCGACATCTCCTCCGGCCCGGGGGCTGCCCCCGCCTCCGCGGGTCTTTCTGGGTCGGGGACCGCGGGATGCATGGCGGAGAGCAGATGAAAACTGATTTCAGGGGTGGCATTCCCCCCCGGGCATTTCTTTTTTTCCTTGACGCAAGAGGCTGAAGTTTTCTAAATTCCCAGGCGTGCCATCAGAGTTTCGTTTCCTCCTGCCTTTCCACGCGCGGGGTGCGGGGCCGGGACACCCGCGGAGCGCATCCCCGTCCCACCGCCTGCCACGCCGAGAGCCCGCTGTGTCGCCGGGGAGGGACCCCCGGGGGGCTGCTGGGGCCGCAGCTGCTGGCGCGGCCGCTCCGCCGCTCCCCGCGCCTCCCGGCACCTTTCTAAGCGCGGAGCCGATGGCGGCTGTTCCCGGCAAAGCCGGGCTCAGGGGAAGCCGCCCGCCTTGCTGGAAAGCTTTCCAGGAACGCGGAGTCTTTGGAGGGCAGCAACCAGCCCCGGTGCAGGCATCCCCCCCCACCCCCGTGCCAGGGCACCGCGCTTTGCTCCGCCGCCGGGCGCAGCGCTGCCCGTGGGGGGCTGCCACCCGCCCGGTCCTGCCCCCCACGCCCCCACCCCCCCCCCCTCCGGAGCCGCGGGGCAAGGTTCAGAAATTAGACCCCCCTAAGGAAAGGCGTTTGGCTCGGCAAACGCTTGCGCGGGCGGAGGGATGGATGCCACCCGCGAGAGCGGCTCTGGATGCTGCGGAGACCGGCCACGGGAAAAATCTGGGAAAGGACCAACCTTGGAGCCTCTGGCTTTCCTCCTCTTCCTCCCGCAGAGCCGGCGAGTCCTGCGGCACCGCACGCCTTACCGAAAGGAACCTGCCCCGTCCGGTCTCCTCTGCAGTTTATTACTACATTGTCAGAGGCTATTGTCCTTTATGTGCAATGGGTGCTGGCGGTGGTGCTTCTCGCTTGGACAGAAAGAAGACGAAATTCTATTCGTTTACATGTTTTATTGTTGTAAACATTAAAATTGTCTTTCTCAAAGAAAGAGTTATCAGGAGGAAAAAAAAAAAAATCAGCGTTTCTAACTGTCGTACACCATAGAAAAAAAGGCAGTGACTTGTATCAGGTGCCATACTGGAAAGATACAAAGAAAAATACTACAGAATGTGGCAATATTAAAAATATTACTCGAACATAAAATAATATATTAACCGACAATTTTAGACATAAAAAAACCAGAACAAAACAAAACAAAAATTCAAAGTGCTCGGTAATTTCCAGGGAGTTATGTATATTATAAGCACTCTGGAAACAGTCAAAAGCTGCTGCATGCAAGATTTGTTTAGCTTTAGACAACAAAATAATCAAGATATAAACTTCTTTTTTAATCAACATCAACAGTACATACAACACTTACAAACAAGGAATGTTGGACGGTGTTTACAAACACTATGTGTCCCTTTGGGGAGGATTTCGGGTTTTGTAATACTTGTGCCCACCTATTTTACAATTGAGAAAATGTTTGAAGCTTAGATAACTACCAGTCTTTATAAAAGCTAACAGACTACATAGTGTCTGAAATACTATTTATAGAATATAGACATTACTGAAATAGCAAGTGCCTATAACATTGTCACCCTAGAATCATCATGCTTTCCTTGCACGGAGAGATTTATTTTTCTTTCTCTTTATTCTCCTTTTTTCTTTTTCTTTTTTTTTCTTTTTTTTTTTTTGCAAACACGCTTAGCTTTTATTTTTAATTCTTTTTTTAGACTTGTTTTCCATATTTCTTCATAAATAGGCACAGAATAATTTTTAAAAAGCCAAACTGCATCTGATAAATTTACAAGCCTTCGCCTTCTTTAATGACATGCCACCCACGCAACATTTAGGTTTTGTATATATTACAGCTTTCTTTTACAGCAGAAAACTTTAGTCTTTAGGAGGGTGAGACTTGTGGGTCACCTTAACGCTTTGTCACCGTATGAGTCTTAGCTGCGCACCCGGCGTTGCCAGATATGTTCATCTTTTTTTAATCAGAAGTCCTTAATAATAAATTCATTTATAAGCTGATAATAAAAAGTTTATACCATGGTATTTGTGTAGTCCATGATCTGCATCCATGATGCCCCAGAGCCAAAATGCCCATTCACGTTCTGCCTGCAGGAGTTAGCAACACTGTTGTGGGTGGGCAGCTGGCACCCAGAGGTGCTGCTTTGGGCCCAGACGAATTCCCCTTCAGACAGGCGAAGTTTCTCTTCAGTTCAGCGGAAGTGCACGGGCAGAGTCTTAAAAAGGTAAAGTGTCCAGAAAAAGTTTGTCGATTATTGCTGGCGGTGGCACCAAATCTTCCAGTTTCAGGTAGAAAATGCGTTGCAGCCCCTGCGTGCAAAGCGTGCGAAGTTCAGGGAGCTTCCCCAAGAGTTTGGACAAATAGTTGGGGCGATTCAGCCCCCCGTTATTAAAAGTCACATGGTCTTTGAGACAATTTACAATCTTGTTTTGAAGTTCTTCCACCCTCTTGGGTTCTTTAAGCCCGTGCCTCTCTGCAAAAGAGAAGGACGCGGGACGTTACAGGTCTGGCATGGAGGGGAAGGTGGGCGGCAGGGAAAAGGAGCTGCCCGGGGGTGGGGGGGCGAGCGGGAAGGAGAGGACACTGACCTGTGACCATAGCCAGGGCAGCGATGCAAGAGAAGGCAGAGATATCGATGTTCATGTTTTGCAAGTTGGAGGAAAATTCAACAATGGAATCGATCCACTCCCCAAAGCCACGGACGCACTGCAACCGGTGCAGGACTACCCCGTTGCAGAAGATAAGCTTGCCCTCCACTGGATTTGACCTGGAAGGAATGTGACAACCCCGAAATGAACAGATGAATGAATGAGTAAGAAAGAAAAAACCAGATTGGAACAGAAAAAGAAAGGAGAAAAAGAAAGACAAAAGATTAAAAAAGAGAAAGAGGAGAGAAAGGAGGAAAAGAGAGAAAGAAATAAAGATAGAAAGCAAGAAAGCAAAATAAAGAGTGAAAGGGAAAAAAGAGAGAAAGGGAAAGAAAGATATTTAAAAAAAGGAAAAAGAAAAGAGAGGATGGGGGGAGAGAAGCTAAACAACTAATTACTTGAGGAGCAATAAATGAAGGATTTAAGAGGCACCTAATTACTGAGGAGTTAATAAAAACGCAGATCAGTGGACCTTGAAAGGATCTGATTCCATAACCGCCCAGAAGTTCCCCCCTCGGCTCCTGGCCGCTTACCTGTACGCCAGCCGCAGCACGAAGAGCTCCAGGAAGGCGGATTCAAAGAGCAGGTCCTGGTCCGTTTTGGGAAGATCAGTGAAGCCGGGAATTTTTTCTGCCCATCCTCGGATGATCTCCATGGAGCCGGTCAAGAGATCATAGAACTGCTGGATGTGCTGAGTGTCATCTCCGCTCATCTGGTAGTCGGGGTTAGCCTGGAACTGGAAATTCATTTTAAAAAGCACTTAATGAGGTTCTCTAAAGTATATAACCCGTGAAATTGCTAACCCCGTTTCTAGTCGGGGAGCCAGGTTTTTATAACAATTAAACCTCTCTCTGACCAGTGAGGAAATTAGATGTTCCGGGGCAATTAATTCAATTAGGAGCGGCGCTACGAGGTCGCCGCTCTCCGCACGCAGAGGGCGGTTTCTGCGCGGCCCGATCCCGGGGCAGCCAGCGCGGCGCGGCGGCCGCCGGCGGGGCAGAGTCCCGGCCGCTCGCCTCGGTGCCGGCCCGCTGCGGCCCCCGGAGGGGCGGTCCGGGCGGGAAGGACGGCGTGCCGCCGGCTCGCCTCTCCCCCCGGCCGCCGGCAGCTCGGCCGGCCGCCCCCCCTTCCCCGGGCGGCGGCGGCGGGCGGGCGGGCGCAGCTAGGTCCCTACGCGAGCTCGGTCCAGCTTACCCTGGAATAGTCCAGGCTGGTCATAGCCGGGTTGGAGTCGACATGGGCTCTCACCAGCGCACTGATCAGACTCACCGGGGGAGAGGGGGGAGAGGGCTCCTGGGGGCTCTTCGGTTTGGATGGCAAGCGACCCCTCCGGCCTTTTAGGCTGTCTGTGCGCACCACTGCAAGAGAGACGGTGCTCAGCCGCTCCGCTCCGCCGCGCCGAGACCGGCCCGCTCCGGGCTGGGCGCGGCTCGGCTAGGCGCGGCTCGGCTAGGCGCGGCTCGGTTAGGCGCCCGCGGCGGGATGCGCCGGCCCCGCGGACTCACCCTCCTTGACCATGCCGACGGCGAGGCACTTCTGGAAGCGGCAGTACTGGCAGCGGTTGCGGCGGCGCTTGTCCACCGGGCAGTTCTTGTTGGCCAGGCAGACGTACTTGGCGTTCTTCTGCACCGTGCGCTGCGGGGACGGGACGGGACGGGTCAGCGGCCGGTCCTGCCGGGCAGCGGGGTGCGGGCCCCGCTCCCCGGCCGCCACCGCCGCCACCTCCCCGACTCCTTTCTTTATTTTATTTTCCCTTTTCCCCCCCCCCTTTTTTTTTTCCTTTTCTTTCTTTTTTTTTTTTTTCCAGGGCATTTAACAGGAGAAAATTGATAGCGTTAACATTTGAGCTAACCTCGCAGCTCCTAGCTGTGTTTTATATGCCAAGAGGAGGGAAGGAGACGCTCGGTAAATACAAATCCGTGGGCATTCATATTATTTACATTCCTTGGAGACCTTCTCTATTTAAAATGATAAGATTATTCAATCAGGATGGTGAAATAAAGAGATCACTTAATTTTACCACAGGGAATTCTGTTCCACTTGGTTAGCTCAGACACGGTTCTCTGTCCTAACCAATTTCCATCTGAAGGGGAAAGCGGCTCCTGGCCCCGGCGGGTCCCCCCCTGCCCGCCGCCCTGCCCGCCGCCCTGCCCGCCGCCCGCTCACCTTGAAGAAGCCCTTGCAGCCCTCGCAGGTGCGCACGCCGTAGTGCTGGCAGGCAGCGTTGTCCCCGCAGACGGCGCAGAGCCCCTCGTTGGAGGGGGACCCCCGGGAGGGCGGCGAGGGCACCTGGCTGTCCAGCAGCTGCGGAGCGTGGCCCAGCTGCAGCCCGGGGAAGGCCATGGAGGGCTGCTTGCGGATGGGGTTGGGGACGGCGAAGGCCTGCCCGTCCACGGCGTGGTGGGCCCCGGCCGGCTCGGGGTTCATGGGGACGTGGAGGGGCCCGTCGAAGCGCATCTGGCAGCTGGAGACGGGGGTGCCGGGGGGCGACTGCTTGAAGGAGAAGAGGGAGAGGCGGGAGACGGGCGTTTTGCGCTGCTCGATCATGTGCGTGGTGGCCACGTAGTTGGGGTGGAAGTTGTGCAGGGAGCCGGGGTCATCCCACATGGGGCCGTGCTGCACCTGGAAGCCGGGCGTGGAGGGGGTCGGGGGCGACGAGGGCTTGTAGTACACGGAGCCTGAGTGGGACATCATCTCCTCGGACTGGGGGGGGAGGTGGCTGTGCTGCTGGTAGCCGTGCATCTGAATGTCTTCCACCTTAATGGAGGACTGCTGTCCGGAGAGGGGCATTTGGTACAAGCAAGGTGGCTTCACGTCGTAGCTTGTGTTGTAGTTGTCCATAAAGGTACTGAAGCTGGGGAGAGAAGTGGTGGCAGTGATTTCAGTGTTGGTGAGGTCCATGCTAAACTTGACAAACTCTGGAGTTAAGAAATCGGAGCTGTATTCTCCCGAAGAGTGGTAACTGTAGCTCTGGGAGGCCGGGCTGGCTCCTTGAGGCGAGGACCCATACTGAGCCTGAACACAGGGCATGGCTGGAAACGAAACACGGTCATATAGACTCGGCCCGCACAACCGCGCTCCCTCCGCCCGCCCCGCGCCGCTCCCGCCGGGCACCGCGCTGCCCCGGCCGGCGTGGCGGGGGGGGGGGAGCGGGGCCGAGCCGCGGAGCCCGGCGGCGGACCCGGGCGGCGGACCCCCTCCCTGCCCCGGCCCCGGTGCCGCCGGGGCTGCCGCGCCGCGGAGCCGCAGGAACGAAGCGCACAAACCTTCAGCCGAGTTAGAGGCGTTTTCGGGGGAGCTGAAGGCGGACAGTGTCGGAGGTCAGCGGGGAGCAAAGTTTCCGCGGTTTTAGAGCACGGAGGAGGACTCCAGCCTGCCCAGCGCGCTGGCTGAAACACAGACACACAGAGCTGCTCTTCAGGCTGTCCCGGGCCGCCGGCACCGGGCCCGCAGCGGGGGCAGCACCGGCCCCGGCGGACCCCGCGGAGCTGCGGGCGCGGTGCCGGGGCAGGGCCGGTCACCGGGCGTCACGGCGGCACCCCGAGAGCCCCCGCGGAGCTGCGGGGTTTGGACGGGGGGGGTGGGTGGGTTTTTTATTTAATCGGGAAGAAAACTTTCCGCGGTCGGGCTGTCACTCGGCTCTCGGGCAACCAGCCGGGTTTGCCCCCCGGTTCTTCGGCCGGGAGGAGCCGGTTCGTTTTTCCGTCTCCGCCGGTTCGGCGAGAGACGCGTCTCCGGGGGGAGCCGGGCGAGGCGCGGGTTTGCCCCCACCCGGGGGTCTCGGCACGCCGCGGGACCGCGAGCCGCCGCCCGAGCAGGGCACGGGTGACAGCCAGCCCGGGTGGACCCAGAGCGGGCAGGAGCCGCAGCCCGGCGATTCGGCCCGGCGGCACCACGGGTGACACGCGTCCACGGGCGGCCCGTCCCGACCCATCCCGGGCAGCGGGACCCCCGCGACGCCTCCCGGGCTGCTCCGAGCTGGAGAACCGTCGGTCGCGCCGCGGAACCCCGCTCCCACGCGTGCTCGGCGGGCGCGACAGCAGCACGGCGGGTGGGACGGGACCGCGGAGCCGCCGCCGTCGCCCCCTCCACGCCCCCCCCCTCCCCAGCACCTCGCGCGTGGAAACCCGTCGCGGGGGGGGGGGTGGGGAACGGACGAGCTGCGCGTGGGGTTGCGCGCGTGGGGACTCACCGGAGAGCGGAGACCTGTGCATGCATCCAAGTGCCGGGCGGCGGCGGGACACGGCACGGCGCGGCAGGGACACGGCACGGCGGGACACGTCGGGGCTGTGGCGGGGAGAGCGGCGGCAGCGTCGCGCCGGGCGAGCGAGGCGGCCGGAGTGTCCCTTCCCCGCAATGTGCCTTTGTTTATGTGGGCTCCCTATTCCACAGCCAACGTGCACCTCGAGCCCCCGCGCGTCACCGCGCGTCAGCGCCCGCCCGGCCAATCAGCGCGCCGAGGGGCCGGCCTTCCCCCGCCCCGTTGGCCGAGCTCTCCCTTTGGTAAATTTCCGACGGTGACATCACACCGCGGGACACGCCTTAAGGTGGGAGCCCACGCCCCGCGCACCCACCCACATTCCACCTACCCACCCACCCACCCCCCCCACACACACACACCCCCCACGACGGCACGGACGCCCCACGCTGCCGTTATCATCCCACGCTGCTTTCCCGCCCCGTCCACGCGTGGCACCTTAAGCGCGAGTGGGGCGTGGCCTCATTTGCATAGAGGGCGGTGGCGTCACCCGCCCGGCGAAAGGGAAAAAGTGAGAGCGGGGCGGGGCGGCGCGTGTCTCCCACCCACCCCACCCCACGCATCCCTCCCCCCCCCCCCCCCATTCACCACCACCACTCTGCGTCACCATTGACGCAACCACCCGGCGCGCCAAAAATAGCGCGCGCCCCGACGGGAGCTCCCGGGGCGGCGGGCAGCTCCCGGGCCCTCGGGGGCGCGGATCCGCGCCCCCGAGGGCCCGGGAGCTCCCCGCCGCCCCCTCCGTCTCGTTGTTTTGTTTTTTTTTTGGGGGGGGGGGGAAACCCCTTCTTTTTGGAACACAACCGGAGCCAAAAGCCGTCCATCCGCTCCTCGCCGCCTTTTATTTATCGCCTCCGTTTCTTACCCGCCCGTTTCCCACGCGAGATTTGAGCGGGTTTTAATGTATTTGATAAGCCCCGCTCCTTCCCCCCCCCCCCCCAGCAACGCCCACGCGCGTGGCCCCTCTGATTTGCGTCGTCAGTCAGTTTGGGTCAGCGCGGGCTGAGAAAGTGTCGGGGTGGGGAGGATGCAAAGCAGAACTGGTTCGGTATAATGAAGCGCGCTGCATTTATTAAAAAACTATCAGGAAATCTTAATTCCGCAGGTCCACCCGGCATCGCCTGCGGCTTCGGCGGGGTCACCGGTCCAAAACGTTTGCGGAGGGAAGGGAACGCTCGGCTCCTCTGCGCTGGGGCCCAGAAAGCGTGTCTGGACACCGACCCCAGATCTTCCCGCGGGACCCTCTGCTGCAGTCCAGCCTGCAAAAAGAATGGCAAAAGTGACGTAACTGTGCGTCCTTTCCTGCGGCAAGCGGAGGCGGCTGGGTGCTGTTACACGCCAGGTACGGCACCTCTGCTCGCAGGGGCTGCTTCTGCAAAGTTCAGTTGACTGGAGCGTGCGAGAGGGAGTAAAGGCTGTGAAAAGATACTCTACGTCCGGCTCTCTAAGTGGAGTTCTGTGCAGAGTAAAAGCCAACACACCCGACGCGGTGCAACCTTAACCTAAAAAGCCAACATTTTCAACGCAAAATCCTCGCCTTACATAAAAACCCTATGAAGCACTTAAATATGAATGGTTTATGTGAAACTGTGCTCATTCCTTCCTAATACGTTTCTCTCGCTGTAAGTCATCATTCTCACTTTGCAAATGCTTCTCCCTTTAAGCTCACGCTGTAAAAACCCAAACACCCAAGACAAACTGCCTCCCACCGTCTGGCTCGCTCGCATCCCGAAAGATCATTTCCACTTTGCGGTTATGTTCTCTTGCTCCTACAGAGTTACTACGGAGATTTATCCGACAGGAGATGAGATGATAAAGATTAGTAAAGAAATCATATACCACTGCACGGTGCCTCTGGTCTGCAAGGGCTATATAAAACCACGGTTTCGCGTTGGCTCACCCGAAGGGCGCTGGAGGAGCTCGGTTGGCCGCCCCGCGCATCCCCTCGGCTCCCGGGACTCCCGCCGCGGAACCGTCACGTAACGATCAGCATCGGCCGTGTCACAATAGTTATCCAGGCTATAGTTTTAACGTCGCAGAAGAAACTTACTGCCAAGGCCCTTATAGGGATAAGTAATACATCTAATTACCATATCCTTAGAATAGATGTAATATAAATTTCATTACTCACTTAAAAGTTCTAAAGTTAACAGCATAAACTTGAAGTTGAGTAATTAAGTAATCCTTATATAGACACTTATTAAAGTATTTATACATATTATCTTAAATCTACATCTATCATTTTGCCAATTAAAATTAGGACTTTAATTGCAATTAAGTAATTTAATTGCCAATTGAACAGCAAAATTGCTAAGTGACTAATTTTAATGCCTATTTTAATTACCAATCATGACTGGGGAGGGAGCTAATCAAGCAGTATCAGAGTAATGATGTGAAAAAAAATGGAGAACAAACATTCAAGACTACATGCTTTTAAAAAAGAACTCTAAATTAAATAAATGCAAACACAATTTTATACATGTGGTGAAATGCTGTAGTTTGGTATCTAAATACACGAGCACAAAGAACACATTTAATTAAAAAGGACTGTCGCTCTTCCCCCAAAGTACTGACGACGAAGGGCCCCTTACCCCTTGTTTCCGCATGAGCCTCCCTGAGCCGTACCCCCAAACCGTGCAGGGGTGGGAGCTCTGTGCCGTCACCACGCCGGCAGGCTGAGCGCCCGGCCTCAGGAAAACAGTGCTTGAAAAGTAAAATGTTGGTGAGCGTAGGGCGGCAGGAGATTCCCCCCGCAGCAGCCACAGGGAAGCGGTGGCACCCACGTGTACGGCGAGGTCCCCGTGGAGGCGTTTCGGCGGTCGCTGCGACAGCCCCCGCAGCCACGCGAGACACCCTCGCCCTTCGTACAGCCGGTGAAACGCCCAGCCCCGGCTGTCACCGGGAGAGGGAGGCCGGGGCACAACTGGGGCCCTTCTCATCCGCAGCGCTTGCTGCTGCTGTGCCTTCCCTCCTGGGGACCGCGGCGTCTCCTTCCCCCAGGGAAAAGCACGGGCGCACGCGTGCACACGCGTGTGCGCGCAGAGCTGTGACATCACGGTTCCCACTCCCTCCCACTGGTGGTTAAAAGACGCAACGGTGAATCACAAGCATTTTTGACCCTGAACGGCCCGTATAAGAGGACGGTCCCCAAGCATACTCCAAAAAGTCAAACCCCATCTTCCTGAAGGCTCCACCCACCACTAACGAGGTTTTCCAGCTCATCGGAACAGCTTCCACGGGAGGATGCCCCACAGGCCCTATTTTGGAAGCCATCTGTGTGTAGGACTGCTTCAGGTACTGTCATTTGCAATGAAAGCGCAAAAATTCACGTCATTGCTATCTGTGAGCGCAGCAAACTCCCAGGGAAAGTTAGTGTTTGTTTAAGACTGAGAAGCGCAGGAAGTGATCTGCGGCAGCTGGAGTTGTACATCTATTAGGAGGAAGACCGTAACCGGATCACAGTCCCCGTGACTGAGTCTTCGTGGTTCAGCCACGAGGGCAGCAGCCGTACACGGCACCGCGGCTGCACCCAGGGTCCAAGTGAATGCTGCAGCCAGCACGGCCGGACACGGTTAGCGCTGCGCCTGCCGCCCGCGGTGACTGCAACGCACCAGGAACTCCGTGAAACACCTACCTCTGACGTTCCGTTAATGCGTAAAGTCTGATCGCTGGTATGTGTTTGGCAGTCTCGGGCGTCCCGTTACTGCAGGATCTCACTATGCGCAAAGCAACCGTCTGTACGTGGGCAGCCCCAGCTGCGCTTCCTCGGTCAGGCGGGCGTCCCAGGGCAGCGCCACGGGTTTGCTCCTCTTCTCCAGGCCAGCGAGCATCGGCTGGCGCCTGCGTCTGACAGGGACCCCGTTTGTGTCATACGTACGAAGAGGGTGCTGCAGCGGCAGCGCAACTTCTGCACCTGGCCCTTCCCTATGGGCGCACACTTTCAGTACTCGAGTCACGCACACACACCCCGTCTAACTTGGGCAAGTGCTTCAGGGTGGTGTTTTGGGAGAGGGAACCTTTGTTTCCTCTTCAACAGAGCAAAAGTTTCAGACTCACAGAAAGGCACCGGGTATCAGAAGACACGATGTGCACCAGCGGCTGCTCCCGCGTGTGTCAGCACTCCCCGCTACAGGCCAAGCCCCCGTTTCCCTGCCTGGGGACAAGGTTGTGAAAGAGGCAGCACCGTGCCCCAGAGTACACGTGATCCACTCCTGCTTTGTGAACACATGTGCTGCAGAAGGACGTTTACACCGATAGATACTGGTGTTATCGCCGAGGGATCCAAAATGAGTAGTATCACTTCAGCGCATGCCTTCCAGAGGGAAGGAGAACCAAAGCATCTCTTTGTCCAGTCTCACTTCAGCACTTCTTTACACGAGGTGCAAAGTCCCCAAACGCAAGCCCAAACGGAGAAGGAGGCGGGCTGCACGCTAGGCACAAGCCTTGCACCAGCACCACCAGAAATCGGTTAGAGATCAGCACCTTCACTGCGGTGGCCACAGCACCCACGCTGACCTCCCCTCCAGGGCACGCCGACAGCTCCAACCCCGGAGCAGTAAACGAGTGTGCACGTGTACGTGTCCCCGTGAGACCCGTCAGGTCTGCACGCAGCGAGGGAGCAGCGGTGACAGCCGGAGAGCCCCGGTGTGAAGCTGGAGCCCTCAGAGCGCAGGAGGGCCCATTGCCAGACTCGGCTGTGAGCGGGGCGGCTCACGAGCACTCCGTTATCCCCCTCATGTTTTCCTAAGACTTCCAAAGGAGCATCATTCTCCCTTCTTTCCTGCTCTCAGTCCGCTCCTGAAACTCAGTCGTGCCGGTAGTATCAGACGATATAAGGTATTTATTACGGTAATGTTTATTTCCGCTTATATTCTTATTAACACGCGATTATTCTATAAAAGACTATGATGCTGTATTTCCCCTGTATTATTACCGGCAAGCGAGCACAACGGGTCGCACGTCAACGTCTGCCTGCTTTGACAGCTGTCAAGGCCCCAGAACGCAAATAGATGTTTATAGCGTTTGAAGTCTGGCTCGGTTCGGCCACGTCCTTCGTACCACAGCGACGAGATCCGCTCATCGTCTCACTCTTACACAGGTCAAGGAACAGAAATCGCACCGAGCCATTCATCTTCCCACGCCGAGCCATTACATTTTTCCCAGGATATATTTGATTGATATCCTTCGAGGTGAAAGGCTAAACGGACCATATGGCACGTGTTGCATTCCATATGCTCTCTGCCCATCCGTGCTTAAGCTGCCATTACCAACATCTGCCCTCCCCTGCAATCCAGCTGTGCGGGAACCGCCGGCGGAACCGCGCCCCGGCTCGGCCCCGGCCCCAGCCCCAGCCCCGGCTCCGGGGCCGCCCAGCCCCGCCCGGGCCTTCCCCCCCCCGCCCCCGCCGCTGCCCCTGCGGGGGTCCCGGCTCCGCGCCGCCCCGCTCCGCCCCGCCGCGCTCCCCGCCGCCCGCCCGCCGCTACCTGCCTCCGCCGCCGGTGCGGAGCGGTGCGGAGCGGCGCGGCCGGGAGCCCGGAGCCCGGAGCCGGGGGCCGCCGCGCCCCCTCGCAGCTGCCGCCGCCGCCAAGCGCGTCAGCCGCCCGTCAGCGCCGCGGCCCCGTGACGGCAGCGCCGCCGGGAGCAGCCCGGCCCCGTGGCGGGGGGGCGCTGACGCCGGCGCGGGGGCGGCCCCGGGCGCGCTGCGAGGGGCTCCCCGCCTCCCCCCCCGGCCGTGGAGGGGGGGGGGCTGGCGGGTTCGGTGTGCTTTGGGGGTTTTCCGCGCTTCCCCCGACGTGCGGCTGCAGCTCGGGCTGTCTCCATCGCGGCTGCAGGCGCTGCTGCAGCGGCCCCGGCCCGGCCCCGGCCCCGGCCCCGGCACACCTCCGCCGAGGAGAACCGGCGCACCCACCCGCGTTTTGGGACCGAACGGGTCCGGCCCCGCCCGGGGGGGCTGGGGTGCTGCTCCGCATTCCGCGATGAGGAGCTGCGTCGTGGTTTGATGTCAGTCGAGCGTCCTCTGGATGGCACTGATTCCAGAGAAGGGACTATTTTAAGTACCTTGTAAAGTTTTCTTACATAAACCACACATCTATATACTTAAACACCCCCCCCACGCATGCATACTATAACACATACGTAGATTGGATTTGTGACTTGGCAGTGTTTTCCTGAAAGGTTCGAAAATGCCAAAAGTAGTAACTATGCTGTAGAGACTGCTACAGCCTCCCGTTCGCTCCTCACTTCTGAATTTCTATTACCTGACGATGATGCCAGCCAGGTCGGACCGATGACAGCACAACCCCAGGCTGCCCCAGGAACGGCGCAGGCCCTTTGCTGGCGCTGGGAAGGCGCTGGGGAAGAGGCAGCGGCCGCCTTCCACCGCCTCGGCAGCAGGTCGGGGAGGGGACAGCAGACAACCAGAGCTGCACCATTCCGGCTCCTCAAGTCGTTCTGCTTCCAGCAGAATATATGAATTCAATCACACTTCTTTCCCCCAGAATTTCTGTGTGCAGGCCATGGAGCTGCACGTGGATCAGATCTCCCAATTAAGCGGCTCCCAGGGGCTGCAGGTTCCTACCCGGACAGGCGTACCTGAGCGCAACACCCAGACCGTGAACGAACCCGCCGCCGCGGCAGGGAGGGCTGGCTGTTTGCGGGGAGCGCTATCAGACCGCTCCCAGGGACAGCCTGGAGTAAAAGCAAGCCATCCATATTCAAAAGCACAAGAACCCCGAGCCATGATTTTCAAGTCCTCTTACTGTTTGCTGCCTCGTTTCGTGTTTTCCTGCCCAGGCCACCGCCAGAAGCTCTCGGGGTGGACGGTAAGCGGAGCGGCAGACATCTGCCTCCACTTGCCACGGCTGGTTAGGGAGCGGAGCGCGGTGCATCCAGAGGCACCTTTTCCCTCTGCCCATGCGCGATTCCTTAGTCAGGAAGCCCCCATTAGCACCGCACGGGAATTCGGGATGGCGAAGGCGCTGCGGAGTGTCCCGGAGGCCGGCGTCTGGCTGCGGTGACGGTGGAGGTGGCCGGGGTCCGCGCTAGCCGTTGCCTGGCTGTTTGGGAACTGTCTCAGGGATCGGTTCCAGGCTGTTCTGCCAGCTCTGGAAACCGCCAAAAAATGACACTTGAGTGATGTATTTATGCCACACGCACTCTAAAATAGCATAATTACACATTGTTTTCCCCATATTTTGGGAATTAACTGACAAAACACACAGAAATCTGGTTTAATTCACTACTTTAAGTGAAAATTTTTTGTTGTTTTAAGTGAAATCCCGTCTTGTTTTGAGAGGGATTCTCTAGACGTATGTGGGTTATTTCCCTGTCATACACTCCTCAGAAATATCCCTGGAAGACGCTGACATATTTGACTGCGGGAAAACACAAGATCACCGCAGCTGGCAAAAGGGGCAGGTTTCCAGCGCAGCCCTCTCCAGCAGCCAGCCGTGCCGGGAGGTGCTGCTGGTCACATCTCCAGACGGACAACGCCGTCCAGAGGTCCTTGTGCACGGGGCAGGGGGGTCAATGCTGAGCCCCAAAAGCGCCTCTGGGTCTGCCGGGGCCGGCGCTGCTCAGAGCTGCAGCCAGGAAAGGCGCTTGACACAAACCCAAGTATTTTTCCTCCAAGATGTTTTTCATTACTGGAGCCTCCTAACAACAGCATGAGGTTGCTCAGGAGTCGGTATCAGGAGCCCCATCCGCGGGTGCCAAAACTGCCTGTGCGAGCGAGGGTGTTTCTCAGGACATCACGGCATCGTTATCTTCCATCCTGCGTTGCGGTCGCTTGCATAAAGCCTCGCAGATGTGAAACATAATGCCAGAGGAATGTCTGGTTTGACCGAGTTACCAGGAGTCTATTTCTGTAATCCCCAACTAGAAACAGTTTGTTGAAGTCCTCTCAAACAATTTACTGGGGATGGACTCGCTGCCAAAGGCATGAAGTGTTTGGCCCGGTGAATTCATCGCTGCAGAGGACGGCCCTGACCCCTCGCTCGCTGAAACAGTTGTGTATAAAGACATTGTGGTTTGAAAGCAGCGGATGTGTGGTCTGCGTTTGCAGGGGAGGTAGGCAGCGGTGCCGATGGCCTCGCCGGCACTGCCACGGTGCTTGAGGACTGACGTGCGCTGCTTTGGGGCCCGATCCTTCCCCTTCACTCAAGTCTTAAGAAAAATAATTTTCCATTCAGGCTGTAAGCCTCAGGGCCTCCTGCAATAGAGATATTTTGAGTATTTTACACAATATCTTTGAAAACTGTTATGCTCATGACTAGTGAGTGGGAGAGTCGTGCGTGCAGATCTTGCAGAGCTGCGATGGAGCGTGCCAGCCCGACCGGGTGCCAGCCTCCTCCTCCGTCCCAGCGCAGTCTGGGTTGAAATTGCGGCAAAAGCAGAACCCTCCCCGCCCCGTCAGAGGCCGTCCGGGGCGCTCTGGGCCGGTGAGCAGCTCTGTCCAGGGCACCCCACATCGCACGGCACCCATCAGAAGCCAGGTCCCCCTCACCGGGACGTGTCCCCAGGCGAGGGGCTTTCCCCAGGGACGGCCAGTTTTCATCTCCGTTTCCTCAGACAGCCCCAGCGAAGGCCTGGCTTGCAAAACACACGTTGAATTTCTAGCGGTGACCAAGTTGTACGGTGCATTCACTGCTCTGAACTAGGTCCGAGTTACAAAGCGCAGCCTCTTTTGGGCAAGGGGGCTGTTAAAGCTTTTTTTCACTGCTGAAGGCACTGATGATAACGGAGGGAGTGCGACAGCCGCCGAGGTGTGACTGCATGACGGTCACCAGGAACAGAGTTACCGGCATCGTGCATCCAGCCACTTGCGTGACAATGACCTTCCTCTGGAGCTGGCTCCGCGACGGCTGTCGAGCAGTTAGCAAATGCCGCAATACAAGTTCAGAAACAAAATCTCATGAGAATCCTGGGTATCTCCTGGGTAAAAGGCTCGTACCGTACTGCAGCCCTCAGAAAATAGTGGTAAAATTAAGAAATAAACCAACTCATGATAATTACAAATGTGCAAAACTCTTCATGTCTGTGACGGCTGCCGTCATTAGAGGTAAATGGCAGGGAGAATAAACCCATTAATGCAGGATGTTAATTGAAAACAGGACTTGTGTAGAGAATGGAGTTTGTAATTATGAGAATAGTTATTAAAATATCATTTTGCTTTTTAAAATGCCTGACTTTAATGCAGAATATGAAGGAGTTATGTTTTAAAAAGTTAATTATTTCCAGTGCTTCAAAAAGGGAAGTCTAAGCTGAAAATGATTTACCAAAAATGTTAAGACAGTTTTTTAATTATCCGTTTTAAAACGCTGTCGTAGAACATCAGCTGAACCTTATTTTTACTGTCACCAAGAAGCGTGCTTCACTCCCGGGTAGGCTCCGTTCCTTTTCAGGGCTTCTCCGGAGTTGTGCTCTGGGCACGTGGGTGGTGGTGGGTCACGGCTGCAGGCTCTGCCTTGCAGCGGCTCCCGGAGAACATTTCTGACCTCGGCCTTTCAGGGGCTCTGGCCGTCCTGCCCATGGCAGCACCGATGCCGGTGGCTTTCTTCATGCCCTCCGGGTCCTGGGGTGGTTTCTCGGCGCGATGCCGCGCTCTCTTCGCTGCCTGCCCTCCCGGCTGGGCTCGGCCAGGCCCCGAGGTGCAGGCGCAGCTCAGCACCCAGGGTCTGTTCCGTCACTGCTGCGTGAGCCCCAGGGGGGTGGGGAGCGGCGCTGGGTCAGGCTGGCTGGGAAAGGGGCACCCGCCTGCCCCTCTGGGCTTCGGGTGCTCGGCAGCCCCCCGCCACCTCCGGAAGGGTGCTCCGGGGAGAACGCAGCACTGCCGCCCCTCGCTGCTCCCAAAGCGGCTGCAGGCATCTTGCAAGAATCAGGAGGAAACAAAGAGGAGCATTTTTGTGGGGAGTAAATACCGGCCAGAACGGGGCACGTGTTGCGCAGTAAACAGCTCCTTTGGCAAGGCAAGCCGTGCGGCAACATCTGCAGTGCCGGCGTCTACAGCTCGTACGCGTGGGCTTCAGTTTGTTCGTGTTCGTACTCGGTTCGGGGTTCGTGTGCACATCGATGAGCGTGTCACCAGCTTGTGTGCTGTGCACGCCGGTGGTGCCTGCTGGTGTTCCCCAGCTACGGCCCCCACGAGAGCCCAGCCGTGGATCCGCTCGCGCGGCGGCCGCCCTCCACCAGTGCCAAGCTGCAGGTGCCTGCCCACGCGTCTTGGCAACGCCGGCTCACCAGCTGCCCCGGGGATCACAACAGAAAGTGAAACCTCAAAAATCACGTTGGGAGGACCCGTATGTTCATCTCTTAACGACGTAGCAAGGAGGGTGCCAGAGCTTCGACCCCGCTCGCCCTCCCTGCAGCGCTCCTTTGCTTTCAGCACGGCTCGGCTGGAATTTAGTGCAAATGGAGCACGCACTTACACACCCGATGGTACACCAAGTATATGCTTACCATATCCAGTCAATGAAATAATTATGGAGAACCAGGCAAGTTATAATGCACAACAAATAATATAGTCGTCTTTGCCGCCTTTGAAACACAGTGAGTAATAGACACTGATTTGCAAAAGAGTAGTGTTAAATAAAACTACCCAAACTGTAGTTCAACCTGCACACAAAACGGAGGAAAAACTGAGGTTTTTTTCAGTTTTAAATAAATGGGATCTGGTTCTTCAATATGAAAAAATTAGATTAAAACTGAGATAAAAATTGAATGCCATTAATGTTACTAGTGAATAAAAATATATTATTTTTTGGATGAGAGCGCTTTAATAATAAGAGGTATCATAAAGAGAGAAATCAAATCTGGATTGTACATTCACCAGATTGTTCAATACAAAAGCCAACAAAATTAGGCCGTATTGATGTGATAAGCAAGAAGAAATATATTAGTTTCCAGATCACAACATTCCAGTACAAGATATCATTGGAAAACCAAGTCAATTTTTATATCAGTCAAATTCCTATTAAATTAGCCCATACCTTGCAGCAAGCAAGCCTACAGAACTGGCCCCTATTGACATATTGATAATGAGATGTAAATATATGGCTTGCTGGGTCACAGCGATTCAGCAACCCACCAGCGCTCGCTGAGAGCGATCTCGCCCAGACTGCTGCGGTCAGGCTGGGTGGGCAAGTGCTGCCGGGCTCTCGGTAGCCACCGCAGCCGGTACCAGGTCTGGGGGCAGGGACAGCGAGCCAAAGCAGTGGCTGAACCTTTGGCTTCGCGTCCGTTGAGCTGAACGTTCGGTCTGATCTTTCAACCCATGCACCAACCATGGTGGTAAGGGTTCGCTTACGCCAGCTTGGTGCCGTGAGGGTGGTGTAAGTCCCTGCAAGGAAGGGAACAGTTTTTTGATCTGAGGTCTTTGGGCGGTGGGGCTTGGACGTGTTTCTTTGGAGTCAGGGGTAACTTCTACATGAAGGGGCAAGAATCAGTTTCTCTGAATTCCCAGTTCCGAGGGAATTTGACATTGTTTTGTTACTTTTTTAAAGAAACAAAAAGTTTAGTCGAATGTTTAAAGAAATATAAAGTTTTAGTCTTCCTCATTTACCTGAAATAATAGTCATTTAATGGCTTTGTAAGAACTTATTCTCTCTGCTGTATGAAGACCCTGCTTCACGCTCTGTAGCGGTCTTGCGTGCCCAATTACTGCTCAGCCTCGTGTCGAGATGCTGCGGCGCTGCAGGCTCACAACGCGCCAGACTAGCACTTCAGAAAATCTACACCCGTGAAAACCTCTTTGATAAATGTGACCAAGAAAGTACCTACTATAGTAAAGCTGCATTTTTGTTTCACTGTCACATATTCCATGCCTTGCAGCAGGCTAACATCTGGACAGTGAGTTTGGGACATTTATTCAGCGGGAACTAGGGCAGCAATTAGCTGGATGTGCTGGTATACTGAAAAACGCAAACACAACAAAACTCTTGACCCTGCCTTACAAGATCCTCGCCGACATGGTTAATGCCACGGAGGTAAATGCAGCCAGCAGAGCAGAGCTGGTTCTCAAGAGGAGAGCAGGCAGGGATGGGCAGAACAGCAGGCAGGGAAAGGGATGGGGCTTTAGTGGAGGGTGTCCCTGCCCATGGCAGGGGGTGGAACCGATGGGCTGTGAGGTCCCTTCCCACCCAAACCATTCTGTGATTCTATATAATGAAAATATATACAAGAATTACTGAATTAATTATTATAATTCAGTAATTATAATATTACTGAAATGAGATAAAATGTAAAGCTTTCAGTTTCCTATCAGCTCAACAGTAGCCTACTAATAAAAATTAAATCCAGTTGTATTTTTTTAAGAACTATTAGTAGTAGCCCTTATTTTGGTTTTCTTTCTCTATAAGCCTGTGTACAGAAGTCCATTTTCTCACACGGAAAGTGGAAAAAGATGGGTTTACAGGAAAGTATTCACGATTTCTGAGGGGAGAGCATGCCGAGTATAGCAGGGCCCTGGTTTACAGAGGAGGCAAAGGGATTTATGGTTCCCAAAAACTTTATAATATGGCCTGTGTTGATAAACCCAATGGAAGCGCCGTGTTTCTCGGATGAGATGGTTGACCCGCGTTCCTTGGACGAGACTGTGCGTCCCCCGAGCCGCTCTCTGCACGGCAGCCCAGGAGCTGTGATGTGGGGGGGCACTTTTGGGGCCGAGGAAGGTTGGTAGTTGCGCTCCCTTGTTTGTATAAACAGCCAGGGACAGCAAACGATTTGGCGGCTGCACGTTTGGGGTGACCTGATCTCCCAGCCGGGGTCCCCCTTGCACAGAGAGGTGAGCGGTGGGGGGGTACGGGCCACCCCTCCGCTGCTCCTAATCCACCTCTGCCTTACTCAGCACGGCGCACGGTTTGGGTAAAAGCAAGCCGCGGCCACCTGACTGCTCACGGCACAAAATCCAGAGCCGCACAAGGGAAGGGCTCCGAACGGCCGGGGCCGAACAGCAGCGTCCTGCGTCTCACGCGCCCCGGGCAGCGTCACCTCCAGCTTGCAGGAGGAACAGAGACCGAGTGGATGTGGGACACAAAACCCCTCACGAGTTCAACTGGTTGTGTCCGTGCAGAAATCAAACCTTTCAGCCACACCAGAAGTCAGCGTTATGCATTGAAGAAACTGATGCCGTAATCAGCAACAAAGACCAATCATTATTAAGTACAAAAAAGCACTTGTTAATACGAGGCCCCATCTCCAGGATCTCTGGGTCCGTTCGTTTGTACACCTTTTTATCCTAAGCTTAAAGGACTACACACCTCATCCTGTAATGTCACAAAAGTATTTCTTTCCAAAAGATTTACATCTTCCTTTTGTCTGAAAAAACATTTCTGTTTGGATTCCAGATGTAACCTGAAGAACATGAAGAACGGAGAAGCATGAGATTCCCCTTGAGAAACCAGAGCACTGGAAGCTGAAATGCTCTGTAGTCATTTGAAGTAAGAGTTATGCCTGATTTAAGACGATGAGTATGAGCCTTGCCTTCTTGTTGTGTAATTTCAGGCAATCAGAAAAGATTTTACTTAATAATTGTAATGATATTGTGGTTCAGACTGGCCTAATGAGCGTGTCGTATGATACTTATCGCTACAAGGTGATGTGTTTCAATTGGGATATATGTATTTCCAAAGCTTTTCCAGGAACAACAAAGAACATTTGTTCAAAGAGAGAGCTCGTAATATCTCTTCCTTAAAAATATGACACTTAGCAAGCAAGCTGAAAAAAATACTATTTCTTACATATTATGTTCCTGCATGCTGGGGTCAGAGTGAGAACTGCAAACGTGGAGTAAGGTTCAGAGAATAACGCTCTAAGAAATAATAACAGTGTACATTTGCAGGGTTGGGGTAAAATATTTAGCAGAGTATTCGAATCAAGCATTTTCTAAACAAATATAAAGTGTCCCGTTGAATGACCTGTCCCGAAGAGAGTGCAGTGCTGGCTTCCGAATCCGCCTCACGGGTAGGTCTGTAAATGAAAGGCCTGAAGAGAAAGCAGGAGCATCCCACCGTCTGGGCGCTTCGGCTTTATAAGCTGTGTAACGCTGTATGAGTGTGCTAGACGCTGTCTTTCTGAGCTTCGCAACAGAATTCCGATTTGCCTCAAATCCTGACATGTTAATTTTCATCTCTGATTAAGCTGAAGACCAGTCGAGGCCCCTTTTATTAAGTCATGCAGACTCCTACCTGCTTCCTGAGGGCTAAATTTGGCTGAGAAAACCATTGTAATATTGTGTAATTAATTTGCCAGTCAAATAATTTCTGCAGGGCTATAATTTACTTATCTGTCTGCAACCCTAATGAATCTCCCGGTTCAGTACTCTAATTCCGTTTTCTGCCTTTTTAGCTCCTTTTTTAACTCAAACTTTCATAATTCTTTACCACGGGCTGATTTGTAACCTGTATTTTTGGGATGTTCTTATGATGCGAAGAACAAAAACCAGCTAAACACTTAGACTTTGTAGCACGCCTTGCATGACTGGGAACTAATGAAAGACTTCCCTGCTGTATTCCTCCATTTCACCACGTACAAGGGAGTTAATTCAATAAAAATCAAAGATGTAAAAATACAGGAGAAAAAGCGATTTGTATTTGGAGGACTTAACTCCAATGAAGTAACTTCATTTGAACTCGGTCTAACATACATGCAGAACTTCCTAAAGGTTATTCTGAGCACTATATTCCCTGATGAGCGGCAGTAAATAAAAACTATTTGGTAAATATAACGTCGGCAATTTCTTTTAGTCGTTTAACTTGCAAATCACAACTCTGTCCTCATTTTTTTTCTAATACATTTATTATTTAAAATCGTCTGGTAAGTAGCATGAGGAAGTAGCTAGTGTGTTGTTCATACTCTCTGAAATTTGTCACTTTACAGTTTTCCTGATCTCCGGCAGGAATGGTTTTTGAAGGAGGAGAGGAATGCTAAATAAAGCGTAAATAATGTAAGAGATTCGTGAATATTTTGCACTGCCTCATTGGATACTTGCAAACAAATGGACGATATGATCATATGGTAAATGAAAAATAACTTTAGCTCTTTATTTGCAAGCGGCTGATGCCATTGCCACGGGCTCTAGCGCTTGGCCAAGACCTAGAGCAGCAACAGAGGGCTGCGGAGACAAAGTCGGGAGGAAGGCGGCAGATGGGGGGCAGAGACCCGGTGCAGGCCAGGCGGGTTTGGGATTGCGCAAGGCAAAGAGCGCGTCGGGCCGAGCTGGATGCAGGAGATGAATACTCCTCTGTGTTTGTTTTATACTGCTACGCTCTGCTTCTGTATTTTATTGAATGAGAGTGTTTATTTTAAGAAGGAATTTTGAGTGCAAACATTTAATCCTGCGAACAAGTGTGGGGATAGGAGGCTGTACCAGAAAGAAATGCAGAAATACCGATCTGTCTCTTCAGAGCTTGGTCGCGCCAGTTCTTACGCAGTGCCTACACCGGGTAACTTTGAAACTGAACCCCTTTCAGGCTGCACTACAGCACTCCGTCAGCTTGGAGAAAAATTGCGGTGGAAAATACAGAGTGAATTTAAGCGTGTATCTCAGGAGAATCTCAGGAAAAATGCAAAAACTAGAGCAGATTCAGTGAAACTCCCGTCCCCAGGGACAAGGAAACGCGCGTAAGGTTTGCGAGGTACCAGGAATGAGTTAATCCCACCGAGGAATGCGGAGGAGCTGCCAGATAACAGAGTGACATTGTTTTTCCCTGATGTCAGCACAGAAACCCAAACACAAAGAGGTGAATGTAGTCCTCTGAGGGAGCTGTTGAGAAAGCTGAATGTCGAGCTTGTGCCGTGGCATCCGGCAGCATTAAAAACTGCTCGGCACAAGATGACAAAGTGTTTCCTGGAACCAGGGGCTGCCTCCAGACAGCTGGGCAAGACGGGCCCTGTGGGCGACAGTCGGAAGGATCATGAGATGTGCATGTGCAGCGCTGGGAGCCGCGTCGCTGCTACGCGGCAACGGGTTCCATTTCTGCCCCCTCGAGTTTTAAGAGCGGGCAGTTCTGGTAGGCTTGGGCTTACCACTGCGTAGATTTATAGCCGTCTATGGGTCATTTTGTTTTACTTTACAGCTCAGTGTAAGGCATCTCGTCTGCTCCCGTAGCATCCACATGTTGAGTCTTGCCTGAATAATTCAATTTATTCTGCATTTGGTAGGCGATGGTCTAGAGGCTATTTCGATCTAGCTGCAATAGAAGCATTGCTTCACTTCAATATAGGCAGCGCATAAGCTCTTGTATTGGTTCCGCAGGGACAGTAATTAAGTACTTGCTGATATGCTTTGGGTCTGTAGCTGCTCTTCTCAGCGGCTGGAATGTGCTCTGCCTCGATCCACCTCTCGAAGAGGAAGTTTCACAATTGGGCTGACTGTCCATCACAGCTGAGAAATCCATAAAGGCATAGTAATATCTGTATTATTCATTTTCTACTATTCTGAAGTCTACAGAAAGGTAAACAAAAGGAGAAAAACCTGAAGAGAAGGTTTTAAATTGCTTTGTGTTTTTATTGCAGTGGTTGGTATTAACCTGCTCTGCACCCTTGGCTCGGCCTTGTTCGGAGCCGCTGCTATTCCGTGCTTTGCGTTAACAGACAAATCAAATAGTTTGTGTGTTGCGTTAATTAGGAAAATCAAATTCAGTAACTCCTAGAAAGCTGCTTCTTAAAATCTGTTTTGAAGAAAGTCAAGCTGCTAAGTGCTGCTTTCTGACAGGATGGAAAAACATGAGTCGCTGAGTTACGAACCTCAAAACGGGGCACACTGGAGGAACTGCGCTCAGTGGCGGCGGGTTCTCCTCGTCTCAGGCTCCGTGACACTTGCGGAGTGCTGCTTGCGGCAGCTTCTTATAAGAGTAAATTAAGCGCACTGTAGTATTAGGTGCTATGGTGTGGATGCATGCCGAGGGGAGAATGGCAAATAACGTGGAGATGGTGCTCAGATTCTGAAAATAAGGGACTAGGTACTTCCCACTAAAGCTAATGGAAGCTGCTGGTTTTGCTGGGAATGTGCCACCAAAATAACCTGGTTGGATTCTTTTCCTTTAGTATCAGGGCTCTAAACCTGCCAAGTCCATATTTAGATAGGAAAAATATCCTGGAAGAGGTACATTTTATGTCGCCATAAGTAATCTCTTGACAACTTAGATTTGTTAGGAAAATCTGAGATTAAAGAAGACATACTGAAGAAGATGTGTGCATTAATACAAGGAATCGTTGCATATTTTTATGGGTAGGAATAAGGAGTTGGTTAAAATCCATTCTAAAAGAAACAATGGAGTATTCTATTTGTGAGCCTTGAATTCTTTGATGAAAAATGCCGTGAAGTGACAGGATCTCAATGCCCGGGCACCCGCAGGTTGCCCAGCGCCAGGATTTGGCAGGTGGGGCAGCGGCGTGGCCCAAGCCCTCCCAGGAGAGGGGGACATGCACCCCACACTCCCACCACCCTCCGCCTTGCTCTGCTGCCCTTCGCACCACAGCCCCCTGCCAGCCCCGACACCCTCCTGCCCCAACGTCTGCACCCCCAGGCACCCAGGGCCTGTTTTGGGGGTGAGGGCGGCTCTGCCCATGGGGTGCGTGTCTCTCAGGGCACGGGTTCTGGCTTCTGTGCAAAACCCCAGTGCTGTGGGACGCGTGTCCCAGGGGTCGTGGGGCACTCCGCCCTGCCTGCACCCTGCTCGCACCCTGCCTGCACCCTGCCCGGGCTCTCTCACACACCAGCAGCACGAGGCACGGGCTGGTGTCCGGGGGGTGCAGGCGCGGTGAGGGCTTTTTCGGCAGATCCTCCGGCTCTGCCGTGTGTGTGTGTGTGCTCCCAGCTCCCGGGAAACGGGCTGGGGACCCCCAAACCGGGTTGGGGTTCAAGCACCGAGGAGCTTGGAACTGTTCTAGGCACCGATGGGCAGAGAGAGAGAAGGAGAAGCAGACTTTAAAAAGCACGCTGTGGGGAGGGGAAGGGCTTTTTCATAGAATCACGGAATGACAGCCTGGTTTGGGTGGGCAGGGACCTCCCAGCCCATCCAGTGTCACCCCCCTCCACTAGCCCAGGTTGCCCAAAGCCCCATCCAACCTGGCCTTGAACACTGCCAGGGAGCCAGGGGCAGCCACAGCTTCTCTGGGCACCCTGTGCCAGGGCCTCAGCACCCTCACAGGGAAGGATTTCTGCCTCACATCCCATCTCCATCTCCCCTCCTGCAGCTTCAGGCCATTCCCCCTGTCCTGTCACTCCCTGCCCTTGCAAACAGCCCCTGTTGAGACCTCCCCCCCCCCCACACCGAACACGGGGTTTGTGCAGCTCCCGGGACCAGCTCCGCCCGGTGGAAGTGCGGCTCGTGTCCTTGTTCCACGCTCCCGAACGCGGAGGACGCTCCGTCCCACGGGAACCCCGCGGCCGCCGGGGCCGCGCTGTAAACGCCAGAGGGAGTTATGGGGGGGAGTGGGGGGGGATGGGAGCGCGGCCGGGCGGCGGGGAGCGGCGAGGGGCGGCGGAAGGCGGCGAGGGGCGGCGGGGGGCGGCGAGGGGCGGTGGAAGGCGGCGGGGGGCGGCGGAAGGCGGCGGGGGGCGGCGGAAGGCGGCGGGGGCCACCAGCACCTGCCCGGCGGGACCCCTCGGCCCGGCCTGGCCTCTGATAGCGGCCGGCGCGGGGTGTTTGCAGCCGGGGATGTAGCTCAGTGGTAGAGCGCGCGCTTCGCATGTGTGAGGTCCCGGGTTCAATCCCCGGCATCTCCAGCGGCTACTTTTGCTTTCGCGTTTTGGTTTTTTTTTTTTTATTTTTTTTTTTTTTTTAATTTTGCCCGTCCCTCCGCGGCCGCCGGGCACTGCGGGGACGGGCCGCCGGCAGCAGCGTGCCGGCCCGCCCGCAGGACGTGACTTGGCCGCCGCGGCGCCGCTTCGTCCCGGTCGGGAGCCCCGCGGGGAAAATCAAAGGGCGCTGAAGAGCTCCGGCCTTAAACCACGACGGCGGGGAGAAAAAAAAAAAAAAAAAAAGCCTTGCATTGGCCGGGAATCGAACCCGGGCCTCCCGCGTGGCAGGCGAGAATTCTACCACTGAACCACCAATGCGAGCTCAGCAGCTCTTGCCGCCGCCTGCCTCCAGTGACTCCCCGGGGGAGGACGGGTTTCCGCGGAGCACGACCGGGCTCTGCTTTTTCTCTGGTTTTCACCTCCGTGTTCCTAGTCATACTTGTGAGCCGTTATTTCCAGGGGAAAAAAGCTTTTAAGAAACTTAGCAATGTCTGTATACATTTTTCCTCTAAAGGATAAAAAACTCCTAGAGAATTGTACGATATACCCATCATCCTCTACATTTGAAAGCTTTCAGACCAAGCCACAAAAAGTGTATTTTTGGTCCTTTTCATACTGGAAGGACTTTGCCAGTTAAGAGCTTAGAGGCTCAGAGGATGTGCTAATAGAGGAATCATCACGGCACAACATCGGCACTTACGTCTCTGTTCTGTCGGGTGATGTAGTGCTACGGAGCCCGGCATTTCAGCACAATGCAATACTGTGTAGTGATGAGGTATCAATAGAATGCCATTGCTTGCACTGTGATGTAATGATGCCATGTTCTAACATAAATTATGTACAGTCTCGACATTTAGTTTGTCTTGGACACACTCCCAAGAATGGCCACCCATGAGCCAAAGGGCTCAAGAAAAACCAACATCAACTGTTTTGCATCAAGAGAACACCCAGATGTACGTACGAGAAGAGCTGTGCCTCAGAATACCTCCCAACAGCATTAACGCCTACCACCAACCACCTCATGGACGGTAGTAAGCAGGTGTTTTCTTCTTCAACGAACAGTAATTTGACACTACAGATAGTGTTCCAATTTCCTGTCTGAACATAAATTAACATCAAAATCTAAACCTTCCTATCGAGCATCCTCTGCTCACGGGTCCTGCAGCTATTACCTAACTGTTCCCAACTGCACCTTCAGTTCATCAAGAGGGCAAATTTTTTCTGCGTGCGTAAGGCAGAAGCTGAGCAAAACCTGTGTTCTCAGTGAATCTAGAAAGAAAATCAAACCACGATTTGCCCACCAGCCAGCTGGATACCAGCCGACAGTACTTCCCAGTCACCGGGGCACAGGGCAATGCAGGCCAATAACAATGCCATTGCAGTTCCCTTCCCCTATGCTTAACTGCAACTTCTTAATTTCTACGGCAGAAAGTAACATAGTAAATACTCCAGTAATAACTATTATTTAGGTTATTGCTTACAATTGCATCAGTCAGCCTTGAAAAACTGTTTTCCCAGACAAGCATAGGACCAGAAATCCCAAAGCAGTTAGGCAAAAAATATTCATATAGAGAAGACTCAAATTCCCTATTTTAACCTCTCTGAAAGTTAGCCATGCTGAGGTAAATAGCAGTAGTTGACCAACTAGTTTCCCCCCTCCCCCTTTTATTCTCTCTCCCCTTTCATTGCTGGTGAGCGAGGCAGGGATGGCTGGCAGGGGGACGGATCCGGCAATGGCTGTGCCCATCCACGTGGGAGCCAGCAGCTCCGTAAGAGAGGAGTCCCTGGGCTGCTTCTCCTGGGCAGATCAGGTGATTAACAGAACCGGCTGTGTTTCCATGAAACTACTGCTCGTTAAGGAATCATTTTACAGAGGGTCACCCCAGTAACAAACTTTGCACTGTTAGCGAGCCCCTCTCCTTCCCAGAGCAGAAATGACACCCATTCTTGCACTTGTAGTTAATAATTTAGAGAACAGTTTCTTCCCGTGTTTTGCATCTGCTCAGAACATCTGTGGGTGTTGGCTGGCGTACCACAGAGAACTCTGCACCTTCAGAGTTTGGCACCTCACATGCCCCACTGGAGCTCAGGTGTTGCTCTAGAACATGCTCCCGAAACCCTTTTTCAAGCTGCCTGACACAGGCGCCTACTTGGCTTCCCCTTAAAAATGACAGTATGTAGGAAAGTGAACAAAGGAGAGAATCCAGACCTGTCATATTAGGAAACGGTGGTCCAGAGTCACAGAACTGGTGAAAATTTCATAGGACTGGTTCAGCTGATGAGGAATCTGCATCCTGCTCCAGTGACACAAGGAGTCCTTAGGAGTTCAGTGTCTTAACCATCACAATGGTTGGGAGAACGCTCCCTGCAAAACCTCCATGCGGAAAGGTGTGTTCTGTGTAAGGCTAGCAGAACAGTACAGGAACGTTCAGTGAAATTACTGTCCTAAACAAAATTTAAGTACAAATACTTCATAAAAATAACCATGTCTCTAGCTGTCATCCGTAAAACAGATAATTTTAGAAGTTCAGTAGATGGCTTGAATGGCATCAAGAATCCAGCTTCATATAACAAGGTTATAGCATCTAGGGAACTACTTCAGTGAGATTGCTTAACATGGATTTTTGTATGTTTCTATCCAATATCTGATGAAGGGGCAAGAGGGATTATCTTGTCAGAGACTCGGGACATCATCATCTCCTTTGGTTCAGTTAAAAAATCTTTCCGGCAGCTAAGGAGATGCCACAGACCTTCAGCAGAAACAAGGCAGGCAATACCTGTTACGGGAAGAGGGAAAGGATTTTCTTGGGCCTTTTTATCTCCCGGAAGGGGACAAATATATTTTTTTCCATTCCGGGTCACCTTTAAAGGGATGCTGATCTTGATGCTTCTGGCTAAGGCCTGCCACAGTGTCTTCCCAAGGGGCGCTGCTGCTGCAGAGCAGAGCCAAGGAGCTCCAGGTGCTGCTGCCAACGCTGCCCTGTACCTCTGAGGAGGATGCTGTAGCTCGGGGCACCTGTAGCCTCAGACATCAGCTGGTGCGGCTGCAGTAGGAACAAGGAAGGGATTGATAGATAGGCAGCGGTAAAATGGCTCAACTCAAGCTTAAAACTGCAGGGTTTTTTCTACCTGGGCTGGTGTAAGCAGGTATCAGCATTCCCCTCCTCACCAGCTGCTATGGACACATGTTCCCGTGTCACGCCATCCGATTGTGGCTGTGCAGCCACCTGCTTTAGAACTGGTGTGGCATCCCTGTACTGGTATATAAAAAAGAGAAAGTGCGATGCTACAAATGCACCGGTACCGTGTGCTCTGATTCACCTCTTCATGTGGAGCTGTATTAAATGGCGTTCTTGTTAGAAATAATGCCTAAGGAGTAATTGAGGCTGACCTGAAATATAGCATATCTCTTTGTAAAAGCCTGGTCACTGGTTTCTCATGTTTCACTGACACACACCTAATACTTAATATTAGCAGGAAAGCCCAGTCCGGACTTCTAACTGCTCCCCACAATAGGGAAGGATAACTGCCAGCCTTTCAAAAATGGCTTCTAAAAGCCTCTCCAGTAAAGGCTTCCAAAGCATGCTCTGGTCTCTGCTCCCAGAGTGCAGAAAATTTGTACCATCCCTGATGAGTTCTCCGCTGAGTGGAGTACACGCACATCAACTTGGTTTTAACAGGTCACGGAAAAAGCTGGGCATTTAAAAATATCCACCTACCCAAAAAGACAAATGAATACGTATTGCGCAGCCTTCAGCAAAGATTGTTGAAACAAAACAAACAAAACAGTCATGGTAATCTTTTAGGTAAGACTTATAATGTAGAACAACTTGTCAGTGCAGGTTAAAGTTTTAAGGCCTAGCAATTTTGACAGCGTCCCTTTGAGCACAGTGAGAGCGCAGGGACGAGCAGGACAGCAAAAGGTCACTTGGTCACACATATCTGCTGCCTCTCTTAAGTTTATCTCAAGACCCACTAGGCACGTCCCAATTAATTATTTAAATCTGCAGGGAAAAATATTTCTGTAGATGAAAAGGTATAATCTTAAATTCTGGGGAAGCTACAGGATGGCTAGCATGGTCAAAAATAGCGCTAAGAGGAAGCCAAGGCATGGTATGTGATCCACAGCCTTCAGACACCAGGAGAAGTCATTTACATCCAATAATGTTGATTTGTTTCAGCTATCGGCAAAGTGCAAATTTAGGGATTTTCCTACATCCCTTTGTTTTCAACTGAACAGTTCTGGATTACAAAAGGTCACCAAACCCATAGTGACAATGATATATGTGGTTATTTAAAATAACTTTTCCCAACACAACTATTGATTATGTTGCTAGTGATCTGCATGAGTTCCTTCTAAACCTGTGGACACCCCAAAACGTTTGTCCCGGATGCTGTTGTAATGGTCAGAAACGAAAGCCATCAGGCAAGCAATGCTAGTGAAATGGGCACTGTAAGAGAACGAGACTCAAATCCTGTGTTGCTTCATTATGTCCTGGAGTATTAGGCTAGGGCTTTCAAAGTGATTGGATACATCCTTGAACAGGTTTTCTCTGATTTTCCCCTAATCAAGCCAGTGGAGAAAATGTCTGGATGAAAAGCAGATACCTATATTCATTGGGGCTGATTTTGGTCTGTTATTGTATATACCGCACAAATTCCAAAAAGCCTTTTCCATTCCATTTTCTGCATATAATCTCTGTCTCTCTGGCACACATATTAAATGATTTTTTTCGTATTTCCTGCCAGCAAAAATCTTTAAGCAAAGGAAAAGTAATACACTTAACAGTCCAAGCAGTCTTGCTTTCTAGAAGATACTGTCTTTCTTTTCTCCCTCTCTACCAATGAAATTCATGTTCTCTGTTAGACCAAGCTCAGCTGTTTGCCCCAGAAAAATACGGATACTCCACATCGCTTCTTCCCACTGCTGGGCTCTCCCATAGTTAAGCCGCCTGTGCTACCATTGCAGGGAGAGGCATATTAATTATTATGTTTGTTCTGCAACAAATAATGTGACCTGTGCCCTTATTCTTTTAAAACTGCAATTTTTGCCTTTGTTTCTGTGACTCAACCCTGATGTGTTATCTTTATATAACAGCAAACAATAAGACATAATTACGATGATAACACATTACTTCCGTTTTAACAGAAAAATGAGCCACTTTCTCCTTTCAGACACACATACACACAAACACGGGATGTTTCTAGCTGTTGCAGTGTTTGAACACTAGCAATACAGCCTGGTTCAGCTGGTAAACAGAGTATCTGCTATGAAGCAATACAGTTGTATTTCAGCATGATACCTGATACCAGCAGCCAGAGATGGGAACGCTTTTAAATGTTTAATCATAGCCATGACTAAGTACTTTTATTTTCCAACAGAAGGACCTACCATGGATCCTGCTTGAAAAAAATCTCGGTAGAGAAATTCTGCTTCTGTTTGTGTCAGTTCGTTTCAACTCTTCTGCAATTATTATTACCCCTTGCTCCTCACAAAGACATTTTCCTGAAGACAGATTAGGAGAAAACATATTTGTGAACGTATGAACAGATTTTCTTCTTATGATACATAACTTTGGCATGCCATCAGGAAACGATGATAATCTTTTTCTCTATCTTCCCTTGCTAATGAAGAGAAACTGCCTCTGGGGTTAAGGAGAAAAGGTGAACTCTCCCTGAACACAATTTACACCTGCTGAGCACATGATTTCGGGCGTCTAAAATTCTTGTCTTGGCAGGTGTCCCAGGGACCAAGCACAGAGACTTAGGAGGTAGTATTTTCATCTAGATATTAAATAAAAAACAGACTCAAGAGGGATGAATTTTTTGATACTTTAAGGCATCTCATTTTTTTGCTTAACCTTGTAAAAATCTTTCACTATTCAAACTTGTGAAGACCAACCAGTAACTAAGATAAAACTGCAGCTGAAAAGTCACAAAGATAAAACCACAGCTGTAGTTGAAAAGCTAATCCAGGGAGGAAAGAACAGCCAACAGGAGCTGCACCATGAATGTGTGGAGAACCTCTTCTGGAAAGGGTCTTTGCTAGGTAAATGTGATCCTTCTAAAAGTTTTCAGTCATCCTTGGATTTCCCTTTTATGAGAAGAGTAGTACAGAACTCTCATTTTCTACCCCCTGTAAGATTTTCCTGGTTGGCAGAGCTCCTGAGACACACAAGTGCTGGGGTGCGACGTACGCTCACCTGGAACCTGGACGTAGACACATTGCCCACTCACACACTGCCTTGTTTTGAATCAATCAAAAATGAACATGAATTGATAGTGACAACACAACCACACCTGGGTAGACAACAACCTCGAGGGGTGGGAGGATAGGATTTTTTCCCAGTTCTAACAAATTTATGGTGATGTTTTGAGTATTTGTTAGAGACAGATGAAACAGCAGCATTTAGTGCCGCGTTAGTACACATATATAGGGTAGGTATTCACATCTAGAACTTGTGTGTGGTGGATCACGCTGAAATTATTCACCACAAATTGCATTTGAATCCTGTTTTTTCTAGCCCATTATTCTTCCTCCTTTCTCATACTCTCTCTCCAAAATACCCCCCCCCCCAAACCATACTCTCAAAAAACAATGAATCCATTTCTGGGGCTTTTACTTTCATTTTCTGTTCTTTCTGTTCAGCTGACATATTCCTGTGGATTCTAAGCCTGAATGTCTCTGGAGTGTACTAATTCCAGCTGCCACTCGAGATCTTATTTCCTTTTAAGAGCACTACCATGTCTCCTAACGTGTCTGGGATAAACACTGCTTCCAGCATTGGTGGCCTGAATATCACTTACTTTGCAAAACTTCTGAAATCCAACCCTTGCAGTTGTTTACTGACTTTAAATGCCACCTAGAGAGCTGATAGCCATACATTACAATTGCAGCTTCCAATTTAGCTCATCTGGTTATATCTGACCCAAGAGGGAGGGATTAGGTTCCTACGGCCTCCTCAGAGGGACCTGTTGCTGACATTTAGCTCCCTGACAGGAGACTGGAGCGTGCCTGGAGGACACTGCGGGAGGGAGATGTGCCCCATCCTTCACGGCAGCAGCAGGTTGTTTTTCTGTGCCTGATAGAAAACACGTCTCATGCTGCCTGTAAAGCATGTTGACTAAGCAGTGAGCATGGAAGAGCAGCAATAAAAGCAGTTTCTGGGAGACAGCCAAGAAGCACGGTTAGGCACAGCTGATCCCCGCATGCCCAGAAAGCAGGGAACCACGGACAGTACGGTGTGTGTAGGGGTCCCGCATGTGTGACACCCACTGCATCAGGTGACGGATACAGGCAGTGTATGGGCAGAGACACTCGTGATGGGTTTATGGGTACAAACAGTCACAAGATCAGCTTCGGTCCAGCATGGAAAAGGAGATCCCAAACTTGTGGAACCACGACTGCAGTGCACTAAAAATGTAAATCTGCAGGGAAAAGCACAGCCAAAAGTTCAGCAATGAGTTTTGGAGGGGGAGGAAGATCCTGGCTTATTACTAATGCGTGTCTGGCTTTCTCACTGCAAGAGAAGCAACAGCCAGGAATCTCCAGATGATTCCCCAAAAAACATAGCCATGTTTGTCAGCTGTGTCCCTAGGAGCCTGGAGCGTGGGAACCGGGGTGAGAAACAAAGAGAAGCATTGGAGACCATGGCTCTTAGCAGCAGCTCTTCCAAGTCTTGTCACTTGGTATCACAGAACAGAAAGTAGTGAGAAGAATGAGGATACACAAAATGTCTCAAGGTATCACCCAGTCAGCAACTCTAAGACTTATACAGCAAGTGCCTAGGGAAGTTCAAGATCAGAAATCTGTTGTTTTGAAGAGGTACAGAATTGGAAAGCTTTCAATTCAGGAAGCCCTCAATAGAGAAAAACAAGCCTGCATACCCTGTGCTGCAAAACTCAAGTGAGATTCATCTTGTGCCAGCACTTGTGCTGCCAGTGTCCTCTCCGTGACAGTGCAAGTGTCACGCTGTGGTGGGCTCCGTTAGCTGTGCCGCAGAGGGGTACCTGTGCAGCCTGCCCGCAGGTGCAAAGTCTGGCTTCTATGAAGATTGGGATTAACCACTAAATGGTGCTTCTGCCAAATCTGGTAGAAATTGTGAGCTCAGCGGGGCTTCATGAGAAGTTCCAGTTGAAGTAAGAGAGCTGGCAGATGCAGTGTTGTTTTTCAACCGTGCCATACTGGAAGGGACAACTGAAGAAGAGAAGATGTGAATTTCTATACAGCCATTATGCACTGCATTTTTTTTTTTTTTCCAAAGGTGGACCCTCAGAGATTTAGTATTTTTCTGGTCTAGGATTTCCTCTGTGGATTGTGCAGGTTGTGGGTATTGGCTGTACTACAGATCAAGACGCACAATGGGAAGACCTTCTCTGCACTTTAACCCACTAGGCAAGCTGGGAAGGGCCTGTGCCAGATAACAGAATATAACAGATCTGTTTCCCATTTATCTGTAAGGAGAAAACCTCTCTGTGACCCAACAGTGAATCACCACCAGAATTCCTCAGAAACAAAGATGATAAAATTCAACTGAATACCAGTTCCCGGTTCAAGGGCAAGGGTAAACAACACCAAGATACCACAATTAACGTTCAAAGGAGCCTGGGCCGGCATTGCTGGCCGGCTTGGGCTGCGCGGCCGGCAGAGACGGCCGCGCAGCCCAAGCCGGAGGAGGGGCCGGGAAGAGCCGCGACGCCCCCAACTATAGACCGGGGTGAGGAGGCCGCGTCGTTCTCCTCAGCGCCGGAGCCGGGCACAGGCCGCAGCGGCGGGGCCTAGCACAGTTCCCCTTCCTGAGGAGAACCGGCCTGCCCTTAGGCCCGGCCGTGGCCTGCCGGCGGGGTGAGGCGGAGGATAGGGCGGGGAGACGCCGCTGGCGGTGGTTAAGGCGGAGCGGGGGGGGGGGGGGGGGGCAGGCTGCTGGAGAAGAAGCGAGGCGTGCCGCGGCTGGAGGAGGAGTGCAGGAAGCCGGCCGTCCTCCCTGCAACCCCGCTTACCGCCTCCTCCCGCCGGCCGGCGAGCAACGCGGAGAGGGACGCGGGCTCGCCCCGGGCTCCTGGAGTAAGTGGCTTTCGGTTATGGCGGGTGGTGATGGGGGGGGGGGGGGCGGGTAACAACGGAGGGGAGCGGTGAGGCTTCCAGGGCTTCGCACCTGGGCCCGGCTGCGGAGCGAGAGCGGTCCCCGCCTTGGGGGTGACTTTGCTGGGAGACCGGGCAGCGTGCTCTGCTCCGGCCAGGGCAGAGTGTCGGGGTGTGCTCGGCGCTGCACACCTCGGCGTCAGCTCTGAAGTCGCCTCTATTGTAAATCCGTAGTAAACGCATCACTGCTGTCTCTCTTCTTCTCCAGATCTTACTTTTGCAAAGTACAGTAAGTCTTGGCTCTACCAAGGGCTCCCAGCCCCCTCACCTCTCTCTTATTTAAGCTTTTGGATGGAAAGAGCGGCCCCAAATTGAGTGTGTGGCTGTTTTGTGGAAGTAGCGTCAAGTCCTTGGCAGCTGTCCTGTTTGTCTGTGTGTCGTCCCCCGCTCAGGGGCTGAGCTCCCCGTGAATGTCCCCCAAATGCAGATGCAGCCCCAGTGCCTGTCTCTGCTTTGGGGTAGCTGTTTGCACGTGTACGTATCTATATATGACAGATAGGGCTTTTCAGAACTCTTTCACTAGACTCTTTCTCTGATAGAGCTGGCAGAATACAGCACCTCTTATTATTAAAAAAATGTGAACGCTGGGCAAAGAATAGCATAGCTGTAGTTACACTGAACTTTGGAAAACGCAAACAGTTACTTCTCACTTGCATGAACACTTTCATAGGATCATTTCTGGGAGAGAGTCTATCAGTGCAACAGGTAAGTCCGAAACTTTTTTGAGTTCTTACCTCTTCTAACCAACCAGTTCAGTAAACATTTGTAAGCCCATTACTACAGGAAAAGATATACATGCGTGCGTGTGGAGACCTTGAGTTTAAACCGACCAGATTTACTACCCGCTGAGCTTACTCTACTATTTACTGTAAACTGGTAGTGAAGGTGCGTTGAAAGCGAGCTCCATTCCACTGGCTGCTGGGAAGCCGGGGCTCTCCCTTCTCCACACTGAAGTAGTTGCACTTTTGTCTGCCCCGCACCTTGCCACACTTCCTAACATCTCTTCACGCTGTAAGACGCCTTCGTGTCTGAGAGCAAGGCCTGGTGCAGCTGTGCCGAGCTTTCTGCGGGGGCACAGGCTCTGAGCGTGCGGCAGGAGCAAACACCCCTCCAGCCTTGCCAGGCAGTCAGTGCCCAGCTACACTGCTTCCTCTTGGAGACTTGGAGCACTGTGGACGTGTGAATCTGTTACCAGTAGACTCCTGCATTTGTCTTCCAGTGGTTCTCAGGCAGTGCTAGACTCCTCTGTATGCCTTGTTTTCATTGTCTGTGTTTGCAGTCTGCTTCTGCACTGAGCTCTCTTTGAACCGTGGCTGCTATTCTGCAGTGGGGCTTCCACCCAGAAAGTTTCCCTGCGTGAGGTTTGGTCAAGTGTAATTACACTGGCGTTGGCCTGAAGACTCTGAAGTCCCTTTGTAAGATAATCTTCTGGCCATGGATGAGAAGCAAGCTTGGAGAAGCAGCTGTTAGGAGTGTGGTGTATTTTTAGACCTTTTCTTTGTCTTACTTATTTGTAGATGTGGTTCCTCAGAAATGTTTAGTGATGAGCAGTGACTGGCGATCAGCTAGTAAAGACTCAATCTGATATTTCACGATCTTTAAGGGCTGATAGCCAAGGCAAAATGTGGCTCTTCTATAATAGCAGTAAGCAGAATAGTATTAATTAAAATGTTAGACATTTACCAATTTTATTTAGTCTGACTTAGGATGAAAGTTTTGAGTAGGCACATACGCACATGAAAAATGATACACCTTATATCTAATTTATAGTGTTACTTTGGTTGTACGTGTATACACTTTGTTTTGCTTAATTATGTGTGTGCGCATGTATGCATGCACAGGAGCACAGTCATAATAACTTTGTGAGCTAGGCCTTATTACATAATGTAATATTTTCTCTAGAGATCCATTTCTACCTGGTAATCTGTCACTGCTAGAAATTTAGGAAGCTGGATGGATGTGGTAGGTTCAAAGGCTCAAACCAGTTTGCCAAATGAAAGCTCAGACAGGTTCCTTCCTGCTACCTGCTTTGTCTCCACAGAAGTGTCTGCAAGCTCTGAGCAAACGTTTTAGAGAAATGCACTTTTTCCACAGTCGGTTTGCAATTGCTACTTTCTACTGTCACTTGTAAATATGTCGATGGCCTCAAAACAAGGGTTTGTGTTTGCAAACAGCTCTGTTAAGCACCAGCTTACTTTTATCATAGTGCTCGTTTACCTACCGGCAAGTAGGACTTAAAGAATTATTTTACCTTTTCTAACATATATGGGCCTATGCGGCACTCCATTTAAACGAGAGGACTGATAGTCTAGTTGTATGAATTGGTTAATCTCCCGTACATTGCTCGGCCTTCCGGTTGTAGTTTGAGCCTGCATTTCTCCAAGGATTGTTAGCTTTATCGTTGCGGGTGTGCCGCTGCAGCTGGTGTGAGCTCAGGGATGTGAGCAGGACCATGGAGTTCCACCCGCAGAAGGGTGGGGATGGCTGGGCGCGTGCCTGTCCTTGTTGGGCGCTCGCGGGAGAGCGGGAGACCTCTGAAAAGCTGAGTGAAAAGCAGGGTAGAAAGGGAAACTAACATGAAATAAAAATTAGAGGATGGAGAAGAAATTCTGAAGCAGATTGGACCAAGGTGGGAAGATCACCTTTTAAAGAAGGAAGGCCTCGTGCCTCACCTGCTTCACAGGTGCTTGAGGGTCCGGACTGGAGCTACTTGGGAGCAAACGATGCGGAGCACAGAGACCGTGGAGGCGGTGCTCTCAGCAGGAGCCACTTTGCTTTAGACATCCGCTGCAGCGGTGCCACAGCTCTTGCTAATGTAAATGTGGCCCATTTCTTCCAAAAATCATTACTTTAGAAAACAATTTTTATTCTGTAATGAACAAACAGTTTGTAATCAAAACTCTTTTGCGGTGTCATGGTATTGCTTTTAGAAACATTTCGTATCCCTCGATTACTTCCTTTGGGCCAGGTTCCCAAGCGAACGTGTAGCTCTGTCTCAAAGGAGTTTCCAGATGCCAGCTGAACTCGCCCTGAGTTGTGTCCTGACAAGGCGGATGCAGCCCAGGTTGTCATTTCTCTGCTGGCTGGGTACAAAGTCTTGGACTGTGCATTTTTTTTTTTTTGCTAAGCAAAGTGTTTCTCAAAGCAAGTGTTGATTTTGATTTCAAAATTATATTGAATGCGTGCCCCTCCTCCAGGATTAGATTTGCATGCACTATCAGGTCTCAATCTTTATTCCGGTATATAAAACTAGGCTACTTCCTTGACACACCTAAGTAATCACCTAGTTTGTAGTTATTTTTTGAGCAGGTACCTGTTTGTATATGCAGGTCTATGTCCAGTCTTGTAATAAGCAAACCACGTTGTTTTCTAATCCTTTCTCCTTTAGTGTTTGAGTAGGGGCAGGGGGAAGAAAACTGTGGATATAATTCAGTATTAGGACCACGCTGAATTGGTAGATTGTCTAATCAAATATGAGGGGAATGAAGAACATCAGAAAAAAGGGTGAACGGCTGTAAATCTAACAAGATCATTTTCTTGTATCTAACAAGAACATTTCTTTTTAATTACTGTAATTGTTTTATAGTATTTGCAAGTTTGCATTGTGTGTGTGGTGGGGTTTATGGCTGATACTAACCCTCACTAATACAGACAGCAAGAATGACTATTTGAACTATTTAAGCTAAAGACAGTGTTGGCACAAGAACAAAAAAGCATGGAAACCATCCCGCATAGATGTAGTCAGTAATCAGGCTGGAGATTAGGTTTCCCGCTCCTTGGCAGATTTTGAAGTCATATTTCAGTAGGACAGGAGGGAATTTAAATACTTTTATGATAAAACTTAATAAATATATTATGTTTGTACAGTGAGAAAGCTCAAAATAGTGGTGACCTCAGTGTTTCCTTGCATTCCTATTAGTTTTTAGGTACAGTGCTTGGGATTACAGCCATCCTTGTAAGTCTTGCCTCATTCTCCGAAACATACTGCTTTCTCTGGCAAGATTACTACTATCTGAAATCCCAGGAAAGATTTACAAATCAGACTTTCCCCCTCATTATCTGTAAGACTTTTTATTTTTTGGTAGGAGGGTAATGAAACAGAAGAAAAAAGTGGTTCAGTTAAAAATAGTGGAAAGAGAAGCCAAAAAAGTTTTTCCTTGTAGGATACAGCATAAAGCAATTGGGATATCACCTAATGCTGAGTGGGAAGATCTCGGTACCTGAGTACAAAAAGCAAATGAAGCAGTTTGAAGCAGTGGGGACCAAGAGAAGGGGTGAGGATAGTATGCCTGTTTCTTTGCTTTGGTTTTCCTTTCTTTTTTGTGCGTGACAAGTGTTGCAACTACTTTTGGGCATGATAGCTGAGCTAGTTGCCTGTACTGGAGTGTGGGAAGGATTTTCCCCATATGGTAAACCGCTGCTTTGCTTCCACTTATTAGTGCAGGGTGGCCCGTGGGGTTTTTGGGATTTAAGGTCTGTGTGCAGGAGCTTACAAATCTGTGGTGTAGTCTGTGGCTTAAAGGGACTTGTAACCCTGTCAGCTGTCTAGGTGTTGTGGGTTTATGTTTCTGTGCTTGGTTGGTGAGGTAGTTCTTGTATAATAACTTTTAATTAAAAGTGCCGTAACTTGTGTTTAAGAACCCAAAGTAACCATCAGAGGCTTTAGGAGGGGATCTGGAGGATGGACTCAGCCGTGGTGTTTCAGCCATGTTTTCTACCCACTGGAACTCTTTCTTGGTGTGTAGCTCCATTATAGATATGGCTTACAGTAATTACATGTGGAAGTCACGAGTGCGTGAGTCAGCAGCCCAGGCTTGTGCTGGTGAGGTAGATAACAAGCTTGGGTTGCCCTTCAAAGTGTGCTGCTTTGTTCTCTTGTTTGCTGTCATTGCTGGTTGGGTAGCAAGTAGTGCAGGGCAGCCCAGGAGATTAGACCCGTATCAGCTGAGAGATGCTTGAGGACTGTTAGGAGTGCTGCAGGGGAAGCAGCTTCAGCTTTCGTTGGTTTAAGCTTCTGAGATGCTTACTTTGGTTAGCATGGTCTGATGTCCTCTGTAATGTAGTATTAACCACTTCAGTCTTTTTAAAAAGCAAACAAGAAAAGCTTTAGGAAAGCTGGTAGATGGCCTTGTTAAGGGGGTGCTAATAGGATTGTTTTCTGGTTACATCCCCTTTTTCTTGTTATTTGGCTACTTCCTGCATTGGCACATGCATACACTGCCAGTAATGCGCTCTCAGAATAGTACAGCTTTACATGCTTAAGTTACCTGTAGGAGGAATCCAAACTGTGGCCGGTTTAACTGCTGTTCTGTGTGCCATCAGTGGCCACCTTCAAGCAGTCCTGTGAGAGGAATCAACAGCTGAATTCGAGGGAGCTGAGGATAGCAACTTCGCCAGAGACGGCACAAGAGTCTCAGCTCAGTCTGGAGGGATATCGGTCTGGGGCTCTCGTCATCCAAAACTTACCTGAGAAGCTTTTGGAAGGAATGAGAACGATTGAATTAGACAATGCTACTGTGCCAATGGCAAGTTATGCAAACTGTAGTGGTGATGATTATAAGTTTTCTATTTTTAAGTCTTCCATTGAGTGACTCACTTTATTAGATGTGTTCGTTTAAAATGGAATGTAAAGCACCCAGATTCCATGGTAATGGCCTCATAAAGCACTCAGATATACAACATAACAGATTGGATTTCTTCTCCTAATTTAACAGGTTTTGCGTCTCATACACCATGTCTGATGGCACATACAGGGCGTTACACACTCCTATTGCTAAGCTCCACAGTTTGTATCCATCTGTCTCTTCACTTTTGCTAAAGTAGTCATCTTTCTTTGATCTCTAACTCGCAACTCTGCATCTGAATTTTCCACCATTCCTCTTCCCTTCCTCTTCCTTCATTCCTCTCATTCTTTCCCCCTACTTTGGCTGTGTGCTGCTTAGATCCAGCCCAGTATCTTAACAATTAGAAAGTGGTTGAGTACAGTGGTGCTGGTTATTGCAGCCCTGTATTTCCAGCCACCTGCCCTCCTCAGGTGGGAGTGGGTTACACAACTCAAAATAAGATCCAGCCAACAGTCTTACAGCTACCTGGGCTGGGCATTACGGGAAATAAGGAAGGCAAGTCATTCCTACGATTCATATCAGGCTAATGAGAACTGCGAGCTGCAGATGTTTGTCGCGTGGGGCACGCTATTCAGAAGCATCCACTGAAGATGGGTGTTGAAATAACTTCTTTAAAAGACAGGATGTAAGTTGTGCTTTGTATGCTTTCTGGTTTTGAAATGGGGGGGTGAAAGGGAAGCAGAAGAATCCTGCCTTTAAGAACTGGAGGAAGGAGGGCCACGAAGATGATCTGAGGGCTGGAGCACCTCTGCTGTGGAGACAGGCTGAGAGAGTTGGGGTTGTTCAGCCTGGAGACGAGAAGGCTCCAGGGAGACCTTAGAGCCCCTTCCAGTCCCTGAAGGGGCTGCAGGAAAGCTGGAGAGGGGCTGGTGACAAGGGCAGGGAGTGACAGGACAAGGGGAATGGCCTGAAGCTGCAGGAGGGGAGATGGAGATGGGATGTGAGGCAGAAATCCTTCCCTGTGAGGGTGCTGAGGCCCTGGCACAGGGTGTCCAGAGAAGCTGTGGCTGCCCCTGGCTCCCTGGCAGTGTTGAAGGCCAGGTTGGATGGGGCTTTGGGCAAGCTGGGCTGGTGGAGGGTGTCCCTGCCCGTGGCAGGGGTGGCACTGGGTGGGCTGTGAGGTCCCTTCCAACCCAAACGAATCTGGGATTCTATGAAGTGTATTAATTGAGGAAGCAGAGCCCTAGCCCGTGATGCAGGAGGTCTCGGGTCTGTTAGCTCATGAGGTTCACCTGGGGATGTTGCCAGTCACCAGCCTGGACTCTGGAGCTCCCTATGGAGGTGCCTGCTGCACGCTTCTTTGCATCAAAGTAAGTGTGACTCTGGATCGCTGGTTAAGAAATGCACTGCAGGAGGGGGTGGTTCCCACTGTGATGACAGTTTGTATTATCTTTTTTAACTTTTGGAAACTGAAAGCATGAGCTTGTCCTGATAAATGTTTTGTGTAGTTTCCATGTCATGTAACTAGCTCTTCCCCCCCACCCCCTCTGCTTTGTGTTTCCTTTCAAGTTTAAAGCCTATTTCTTCTTATCGGGAATCCTTTAATAACTAGAAGTTTGAGCTAATGTCCCTGTGAATCCTTACTGATACTCAGCGGGTTCACTGCGAAGTGTTCTCGTGGGTTATTTAACTCTTTGGACAGGTCACACTGTACGCAATGCTCCTCGTGGCACGCCGCTCCCATGCCAGTCCAGGGCTCCCTTGTTTCAGAGCCTGTCGGGACTTCAGCCCACCCTGGAATCAAGGGCGTGGGTCCAAAGGGTGCCATTTATGACCAATATCGAACCTAAGGGTAAGGCTTAACATGTGGATTTACAGTGTCAGATGGCACTTACAGCATTAAAGCACTGTATACTGTTTGAGTCATTTTTTAGAGGTGACTCAAAATATTTGTGTTGTGGAAAGATGATGTATGTCTGGCTGCATCGCTTCTCGTGCTGTTTGCTATTATAATTTTCATTGAAATAAAATTCAGTTTCCATCACAAGCTATTGATCTCAGCTTGGAAGAGAGTCAAGTTTTATTACTTACTTGCAAAAGATCAGGGGGTTTTAAGTGTAGGCTCTTCATGTACACAGCACTCTGAGCACCCTTTGTGTAACTATGTGGACTGCATTCTTTCCCCTTTCATCTTCTGCACTCTGGTTTATCCTGCTTGGTGCTGACAGCCGTCTTTAGCAGCTGCTCTGGGACAGAGCTTGAAGAAAAACCCCACAAGTGTATGTTTAGAGAGCCTCTAATTTCTCTTTGGTTGTGTATACACTGAGGCAATGTTTACACCATCCTCCTGCCTAGAGGAGGCCTTGTTGCCTGCCATTTCCCACACGCAATGCCGTTGCTGTCAGAAAGAAGCCAGAGCGTTTGGGCAGGGAGAAAATGCGGTATGCCCTAGCAGAGCCCACGGAAGAGTCTGGGCAAGAGCATGGCACACAGCAGCCTGGCACGTATAGTTTGTGTCTGCGCTGGCTGGCTGGCTGGCTGGGGCTCTGCCTGCCTGAGGTACCTGCTAATGCCCCGAGCTCGATTCAGCCTAATCCAAATACATCTGCTCATACCTCGCAAATATGGGCTTGCGGGTTCCTGGGATAAAATGGAGATGTTCTAGGTGTAAAAGCACTGTCTGTGGGTTTGAATGTCTGTCTAGCTTTGTGTTGGAGTGGCTTATGTTAAGCCATATTTTCCTTTCTGTCCCTGAATAAGCTTCTCTTACCGATGGCGAGCAAGATTTATGTGGCAATTTGAGCAGCTGGTCTCCTGGGAGCGTTCCTTTCTCCAGAGAATTGCATATAATCTGGCTCTGAGCTCTGAGTAGAGCTAATGGCACACGTACCCGGCTGTCGGGCAAGCAGAGGGTAGCCCCTTGCTGACAGCCGATGGCTGAGGCTGGAAAGCCCTCCTGTATAGAGGGCACTGAGCCTGCCGGCTTCTTTATGTTAAATATGTTATCTTGCATAAGGAAAGTGGTAAAATCGTTCTCTGTGGCATATCTAATGTCACGTTAGTGCGGTTGGGACAGCTGTATCCACAGTGAGACTGGTGTAAGGTCCTGCTGCAGGAATGATCCTGACCCTGTTCCCTGTGTGCCTGTACCTTGGTGCCCGCTGTGGGAGCACACTGAGCTCACTGTTGGTGTCAGCGGAGTTGCCGTAAGCAGGTTGTGTTAGTAGAAAGGCTTGTCACAGCTCTCTGTGTGTTGTTATACGTGCGGTGAGAAAACGGTGCTCGTTTGTGGGAGGAAGCTATGGGGCAGTCCGATCAAGTTGTGTGCGGGCAACCACGTTTGTATGGTAAGGTATGAAACTGGACAACAGGGGAGTGCCACTGGGCTGTCCAGCCTGGTCCTCCTTCGAGCCTACTGCCTGTGCTGATTTGGAAGCCAGTTCTGTGCTGTATATAGGTACGCTCAGATCTTTCCCCCCCGTTATCAGCATGGGTTTGTGCATGGCTTGTGTGAGGAGGCCAGCTCTGGGAGGTGCTGGAAGGGCTGGCAGCAGCTCTGGCAGATCGGGCTGCCCATGGTTGGGCGTCAGCACTTGCAGGTGCCGGTGGAGCTCCGCAGACTCCCGCGTCTGCTGTGTTGCTTGCACGGGATTCTGTAGGGTAAAAAGTTTCCCTGGTGGAAATTTGAAGGTGGAAAAGGTTAGTATGCAAAAAGACTATGCCAAATACAAAATCTTTAGAATAGTGTCTCTCATCCACAGTTTTCAAGAAACCAGTTTTCAGTTGAACTTTCATTTGATTTTGATAATCACAACTTCTGAAGACTGACTTTTATACTGTCCTTTATTTATACGTATGGATGAAGATTTATTGCATGCAATTGGCAGTGGAGTTTGTTGGGTTCCTAGTAGAGATTTTGCATAGGAAACTGTAAAATAAAAGCTGTTTGCTTGCCTCCCGTAGTACTGTGTTAGAGCTGGTGACAGATGCTTCAAAGCTTTCGGGATCAAAGTAAGCATTGTGGGGGCATGGGGGCTTTTGTTTTGGTTGTTTGTTTAAACAAATTCTTTTATCTGGAAGAACTAGTGTTCTAGTTAATGAAGGAGAACCTACGGCACCCCTAACGAAACGTTGCCTGTCAGCATGTGCAAGTAGGACGGTGGGCTGGGGGTTGTGAAAGGTGTGTTAGTGTGGCAGGCTGCTGGTACCGCTGGGGGAGATGGCACGGGGAGCGGAGGCCTTGGGTCCGTGCGTGCTGTTTGCAGAGCCCGTTGACGGACGGGAGCGCAGGAGATGCAGCTCTCCGAACATGACAAGCAGGGGTAATATTAGTCATTATCTTATTTCCCAGCACTGGCCCAGTACAGCTTTTATTCAGTACATGAGCATATTCTGTTGGAGGGCTTTTCTAACAAAAAAGTTATCAGAAGACTAGATACTTCAAACTACTGAAAAATAGGCTATCTATGTAACTCAGAGTTGTGGCGAGTGTTGAGTTTACTTTTCCTGATTACTTTCAGAAGTTTGTGCAGCATTGTCGTACAAACAACTTAGAAATCTACTATGCATCTTTGGGGGAATTTATGCAATGATATTGCTAGTGTGATTCACAAGGAAACTTTAGATTTTGCGTGATGCAGTAAGGGTTTCTTAACCCATAACTAAAGATGTAAAGGTCAAACAGCTACATTATTTCTTCAGTTTTAAAAACTTGTGGGGTTTTTTATTTTTTAGAAGTATTGATAAAATGGATGTTAAAAAGGCCCAGTAGAACATACAGTCCCAAGATCATGATTTCCTGGTTTAAGAACAAAAATACATGACTTGCAAAGCTGTACTGCATTTTTAAAGTACCGGTGCAGGCAATGATCACTGGGGCTTTTAGTCAGTGGCGTGTCTACCTTGCGCTGCTCGCAGTCAGTCCTCCTCAGTGAGACTGTAGTGGGTTAACTCTGGTAGGTACGTACCTGGACTTCAAAGCGGTGTTGCAGCAAAGGCTGAGGGGGCCGGGAAGCGAGGGTCGGTGCCGGCTGTGCTTCGGCTGCCCCGGTTCTGCAGCTGCCCCTCCGCAGGCCTGGTTTGACCTCGGCCGGAGGGTTGTGCGGTGGAAGGTGTGGGTGTGCGGCACTTGGCCGGGAGCCTGTTGGGCTGCTCTGGAGCCTGAGCTGGGCTCTCAGTAGCTTTGCTCATAGTTAATGAACTTTTGAAGAGTTTAGTGGAACCAGGATAAGTAGAGATTTGTGCTTCGGCAGTTAACCTTTTCGTACTGAACCGGGTAAAACATTGAACAAATACGCTTCCGTTTGTTTTCTTGAAAGCCAGTATCTCTGCAGACGCATAAGCCGGCTTGTTGGAAGATGCTAATTTGTTCTTTTTAAACTCCCTTGGATTCTAGAGCATATTGTGTTCCCAGAACAGGCACTTGCAAGGGTTTCATCCTCTTATTTGAAGTGACTCCTTTGCTGATGCGTAAGGTATGTGAAACTACTTCAGGACCGCCACCAGTTTGCAATCTGAAAGACGAGTTGTTATTCTAGCAACTTGACGAAACCTTATGGTAGAAGTGTGTAGTACACAGAGTGCTTGGATGATGTGTATGTATTCGCCATCACCATATGCTTTGTGCGGCTATAGATGGTATGGGAACTGATGTTGATTGTCTCAGTTCTTTTATTTTGCGGGAGATGATGAGTGCAGCGATGGCAGTGCAAGTTTTCCAGCTGCACATTTTAATTCTTGTGCAGTACTGAATTCCATATTGTGCTATGACTTCATGAGTATCCGTAGGCATTTTCAGGTACGTAGAAGTGATACTACCAAAGGCTGTCTGGACAGATTCGAGGTGGTAGGGTTTAGCTGATGGTTAGGTTTTACTTTTTAATTTGGCGGGGGGGATAAGCCTACAGGGTAGGGTCTGATCCTGAGGCACCTCCGCTCCTGTGACAGGGCGTTTCTCAGATCGCTCAAATCCTGTCGTGTAAGACTTGTGCCAGACCGAGGGGAGAGGGACTCCGCAGGTGACAGGCCTGCGTCCCAGCGCGCGTGGCTGTCCCACGCGTGGCTCCAGTGGGTGCCCCATGGGCAGCCCTCCTCTGCTTGGTGCTCGCTGTCTGCTTGCCGGGGTAGCCTGCCTGCAGTGCTGCTGGCCAGTGGCCGGCTGCCAAGGGGGATGGTAAGCGGGGTGCAGGGACGTCTGTGGCAGCCTGGGATAGCTAGCACCCCGCCGAGGTGCACTGCTTCTGTAGCTCTGGACCGGTGCTGGCATGGCTGCTTGCCTCTGACTCCATGCTGGCTCCCTGTTTCCGTGGAGGTGCTGTAGCTTTTGAGGCCAAGCCTCTGCAGTAACTTTCCTTTGAGAAACTTCCCTTGCTATGGGTCATTTGTCTGTCACCTTTCCCTTTTACTCCTCCGTGTCATGGTATAAAGGAAAGAGGAAGTTGGTCTTTTTTGAGACTGAAGTATGAAGTCAATGGAAAATGTGATACTCTACATACATACCAAGCAAGGTTGTTATGGTGGGAATCTTCAAGAGCATGCATGCTGCTCGTCAGAAGAACTTGTGGGAAGCTGCAATTCTTGACCTTCTGTACAATATTCACTTGCATGTAGTATGTACGTACAACATCTGTACAGCAAATGTTTGCATACGGTAATTGTGTGTGGAATTCCCCCCACGCTGGGTGTGCTGCAAGCAGACTGCACAGGGAATGACGTTAAGATCTATATCATCTTAAAAATGAAGTTTCCTTGTTTGGCTTGTGTCTTAGACAGGTTTAGTGTATTTTTTAAGAAAAAAAGAACAATTACGGTAGCTGGAAGAACTAATACGAGATAAAAGATGAAATGTGTACAGTTGTATAGTAACATACAGTGTTTCATGTTTGAGTGTATTTATAATGCCAAAGAAATAACTCTTCGGCTGTAAGTAGTCTGCTGGAAATCTTTACAAGAAAGCTGTGCACTGCCAAAAGCAATGGTTTGTACCCGGCCCGGCGTGTCTGGCGCAAGATGGGCAGCAGCCACGAGGGAGAGCTGCCCACCTCTGCATCGGCAGGCGCACGGTGAGGCCCGGTGCCATGCCGGAGCTGTGCCACGGCAGCGGGGACAGCCCAGGGGTCTCGCCAGGGCAAGGGCTGAGCCGCCCCCCAGCCAGGCTGTGGTGAGGCACCTGGGGAGGGGGCTGCCGCTCTTGGCTAGGGCTGCTCCTGCGCCTGCTGGAGTTCCGGCGTTGGCCTGGGGCTGTGCACGTCATCTGCTTTAAGCCTTAACTAAAGGCTAAATCTCTTGTGTGGAGACTGCTGGGTGAATCTGGGCCTTGGACAAAGGTGTCTTCGTAACTGGAGGGCTTGGAGCGCTGACGGCAGTCCTTCAAACTTGATGTACGTTGTTTGGAATGCGACGAGCTGCCGCGGTCCTGGGAAGATGGATTAGGTTGTGCCTGCTTAAGATTCAGGTCAGTTCTATGCAAATTTTTCATTCAGTATCCGAACACTGGGTCTTTTAAGAATTTGCCTGACCCACATAGGGCTAGTTTTAAACCCTCTGTAGCTAGATGATAAAGTTCTGAGCTTATTTCAAGCCACTTAATCTTGTCGGCTGTCTCTGCTGCTGCTTCTCATTGAAGGACCTGCTTCCTGACTATCAGTGCATCGCTTCTCCGCCATTCCCGGGTAGGACAAGCTTTGCTGGTACACGGTGAATACAGGGATTGCAATTCCTGGCTGGAAGGCAGGATGGAGTGCTGTTAGGCAAATGGGCTTGTCGAAGTAGTTTGATGGGACGGGAGGGTAGCTAAAGGTGATCTTGTCAAGCAGATCAGCTGTTCTGTTGTGATAAGGATTTGGTGGCCATCTGGCTGACGACAGGGTGTTCTTCTGCTTTTGCCACAGTATTGTGAGCACTCGTCACATAGACAAGTACTTAGAGTTTAAATGGGGGGAATGCGTACATATCTACTTGTGTATCTAAATACTCTTTTGTCGTTCGGCTTTCACAGCAAATACCAGAGCACTCTGGCTTGCCTCTGTCTAGACTTTGTTTAGAAATTATTAATATTGCAATGAAAATCGCTAATTAATATATTGCTACCCTAAGTTTCAACGTGTCACACCATTGTCATTAGCTTCTACAAATGGTCTAATCTGTGTAGCCTAGATTCTAACATGGTAAAACTGCCTATTAATTTTTATCTTCTTTTCTTACAGTAAAAAATGGCATTTCAGAAGGCAGTGAAAGGAACTGCTCTCATTGGAGGAGGTGCCATAGCAACAGTTTTTGGCCTCTCTCAATTTTCTCAGTATAGAAACAAACACGTAAGTATTAATTATGATTTCTGATAAAATATGAAACTTAAAATCTGTTTGAGCGTATGTTAGGCTTATACGAATAGTTTTGTTTGGGAAGGAATGCCAAGAGCCTCTCAGCTTGATTTGGTAGGTGCTAATCTGGAGGATGGCATTAAACGATGTTTCACTACTGTAGGTCTTCAACCAGTGGGGAAGTGTGATTCTTGTAAATAATTTTTCATGTTTAAAAAATGACCTTTGTGTACTACGAGGGATTTTACTTAGTGGCAGGAGTGGAAAAGTACTGATTGAAGTATAAGACTAAGCAGAGTTTGGACAATATTTTCAAACTTAGAAGATTGAAGTGAAACCAGTAGCACTACCTCTGAAAATCTCAGCTTCAAATCGGTCACGGTGGCAGCTCTCCTTCAGCTCAAAAAGCTGAGAACTGTTGGAGGATAGGATCTGTGCCAAAGAAGGCAATGGTGAGGCTCCCGTTGCTTCTGGTGGGCATTGGCCTCTATCCAGGTGGGCACGATGTAGACTCCGGTAAGCTCGAGGCACAGTTCAGTGCTGTCTTCCAGGCAACCAAGGCACATGGATGGAATAAATTCCCCAAGCAGTGAAGGGTGATGTTGGAGACTTACTGTAAAATAAAGTAGTGGTAGCAGAAAGAGATGCAGTAGATTCCAGTGTCACTTTGTGGATTGATTCTTGCTGTTGTAGGAAATGGATCTCATTGGCATATCTGCTCCTCCCAGTAGAGTCGGAGTGGCTGTGCTCTTTAACATGCTTCTCGATGCAGAAGCCAAGGAGAAATCTGTAAAAGGAACACGAATTATGGACTGGTTTTAGGCAAAGCTGGCATGGATCGACAACCGCTCTTTGTCTTAAAGCACCTAAGTGCCCATTATTTTAATGCAGTTGTGCTGTGCTTTAGAGTTGTATAAAATAGCTGCATCTGGGCTTAGTAGATGTGTACAAGGGAAAATGTCTTCTGATCTTGTGTTAACTGTGGGCTGTGAGGCTGGCACCTCACATTTGGCCAAAAATACTTGCAATCAGTGTTCCATACAATGGTTGAAGTAGATGTAGTCAGAGCTGTGGCCTGACCTGCATCAGTCTGAGTTTGGAAACAGCTCATGCCCCAGGAACCACCACCTCCTCCCTTTGAGATGGTATCAGTCTGAGCAGCTAGGTGAGCAGGTGCTCCTTTCACGTCGTCTTTTCTGCTTCTCACCTTAGAAATGTAGTCAGTCAGCTCGTTATCTAGACAAGCTGTTACTCCGTGAACTGCTTTAGTTACCACACATTTACTATAAGTTGCCATTCAAATTGGGCAAACTGAAAATAGGAACAGAAGTGGATCTTAATGGTCTAGTTGAAGGTAAAACAGTGGGTGATGGGAGACAGTCTTCACTTAGCTCCAGGAAGGTGTGTATTTCATCTGAATAAATGATAATCTGGATCTTCTGGCTGTTTCTATGAGGAGGAGGAGTAGCAGCTGAGGTCTTGGTAAAGCAAACGAGATGAGTCATTTCTGGGGAACCTAGCTGGAAAGTGGATAGGATCCTTATGGCTTCAGAAAAAAATGTTGCAGAAAATATAACCCAGCATTTAAAGTGAGCTTCCCATTGGGCTGCCTGTCTTGCACCTAGCTGGTGATACTGTTTCTAACTCTCTCTGGAGTCTTTATCACAGGATTTTACAATCTGGCTTCATTACTGTCAGAAATGGCAGCTTCAAAATTTAGGACTGTTAAATAAGAGAAGGAGTTGGAAGGGAAAAGTGATCAGGATAGCTCACTTGTTGTATGTACAGTATACCAGAATTCAGGGAATCCCCATTTTTCTGGGAATGGATGGTCATTGGATGGCCACTATGAATTTCCAGAGATAGATTAAAACCCAGAGTTTTACAGAAGGTGATCATGGTGTCAAAATGAAATAACCACGTGTCCCTTAATTTTTAAACCTATTGTGTAGCATGAGCCTACAAAGGATCTGCAAGTTTCCAGCATATGTGTAAGCAAATGGATCTGTCAAGTGAACAGCATGTTGTTTTCATGTTGTGCTAACTTGCACATTTCCCACGTGATGTCCCTTAAAGCTGCTGCCTTAAACACCTAATATAGGGCAGCAGGTGGAACATAACTGGAGGGATTGACACGAAGGAGGACAGTCCATTTGTCGTGTTGACATATCTAAGCTGTGGGCATGTCCCCCAGCCTAAGTGTCCTCTTTTTAATAATGCCTGCCAATCAAATATGTGCTAGGGCAAAGATCTTGTCTTCCTTTGCCAGGGAAGGATATCGCCCCAAGATGTGCACTAATTGGCTACACATTGTAGGAAATCTGTTGTTATTTCAAGAACAGAATCCATCACATAATAAGACAGAAATGAAACGCTCAAGTTTTTTACCCATGTTTGTATTGCTTCACTCAGAGACTGGAAGTCCGTGCTGTGGCTAGCCTCCTGGAATTAGGGGCACCCGGTTACAGAATAAAGACCCCGGCTGGCTGATAATCCTGAGCACGCAGCCTAGTTGATCTGTCTGTCTTTGTTTTCCATGTTCTCTCAGCTGGTGTTCCATGTTTCTCTGAAACTTGGCTGTCCCAGGTAATTCTGGGGGAGAAGCTGAAGGGGGTAAAGTTCTGGCCCTTGGGTGGGAGGTAGTTTAGATTTGTTAGTCAAGCATACTAGTGAGCAGCTTGTCTATTAAAAGTGATGTGGATTGGCAATTTCCGACGTTGAAATTTAAATTGCCCTTGCTAGGTTTGAGAGTCCAAGCCTGGCTGTGAGGAGGATGGCACAGTTAGCACGGTTAACCTTGTCTGCGTGCAAACAGCCGTGAAGTGTTTACACCTTGGGAATGAACCACTCCTTGATTCAGATCTGTCCTGGTTTCTGAGATTTTTATCTCAACGTATTTTTCTATACACACACACGTGTGCTGACATTTTGGAGCACGTTTCTGCAACAGCAATTGAGGCACTATCACCTGAGACTGTATATCATGGTAAGGCATGTGCAGGCATACAGGCAGTTTAGGAAATTGGGGGTTCGACATCACAGAGTTCCTGCTGAGCAAAGGGAGGATGGGGACCTGTGGTGACATAACAGAGTTGTTGAATTTCACTTACAAGCTGATAGACAATTGCGCTTCTGTGTCTTTTGCAGTAACCTGATCACTGGGATGTTTACTGCGTTAGCCAGATGGGTTGCCCTAATGCTGTGTGTAAGAGAATAAGTAGGAATGACACTAATTTAAGCAAAACCTCTTTCAGTAAATGCACAGGACTGGTTCTTTCATACTGAGTAACTGTTACCCGTCAGGAAGCTGGTCAGGCTTTCAGTGCAGCCTTCCCGGCTTAGGCTGTTGAGGGCAAATGCGTTGTCTGACAAGGAGGCTTTTGGTTAGATTAACAAGAAAAACCCTTCTGCAGAGAAAAGGAGACAGTTGGGGAACTCCTCACAGCAAGTAGTGCAGAGGTCTAAAGAAACTGGTCCCTCTTGAACTGTTTTTGAGTAAAGCAGAAGTGTGCAGAGACTCTTCATTTTTTTCGGTGCTACCACTGGAAATGAATTTCATCTTGAACAATACAGGAACTCTCAAATCCATGTATGCTATATTGACTACCAATCACGAGCTCCTGAGAAGAAAAATTGCATCTGAGATGAGGTTGCACCCCTCTGAGACATAAAATACACAGGCTATGTACATCATTGATTGATTTGGCCTCAAATATTCGGATTCCTGCATGGCAAAGGTGATACAGCCTTTGCTAGCTGTTTCGCCGGCGTTTGTAACGCTAGTGGTGATAGAGAAATGGAAGTCCCGGTTCCTCTTGCTTCCTGGAGATGCTGACTGCATTGCTGCATTCTTGCTTTCTGTACCTTTAGTTTAATGCATCGAGCCACGTGGGCTAGCGCTAGATGCGATGTGAGTATTCTTTGATGTGCCAGGTTTGAATTGGAGACCACTGGTGATTTTTTTTTTTTTTTTCTTCTCCCCACCCCCCCAGCCCTGTAATCATTTAGGGAAAAAGCACTGCTTTGTTCTGGAGTTGTAAAGGATTGCTGTCTTTTCCTAACTAAGCCCACCAGGCAATCCCTCTCTCTTTTGGTGTGTAAGTACGTTGTTGGTCAGTAGGAATCGCTCATCAAGGTGAATCCAATAGAGTGTGATAATGTGATAATGCATTGAGGCCTGCTTCAGGGTTTTTTAATTACTTCCTTTTTTTTTTTTATTTAATGAATAAGGATGATGAATTTGACTCTGCAAACCTACCTGGAGATTTACATTAGCAAATTAACAAGAATGCTTGCTTATGGATTACTAGATCACTTTATAACTTCATGATTGAATTCAAACTGCCAAACTAAATTTCTTCTCACTAAGAGCGTAATCAAAACCATTCAAGGAACTCTTGCCTGAGAAATTGTAGATATAAACAGCAATTGCTTATTTCAGTAAACATACTTGTTCACTGCCAAACTAATCACGTTATTGCAGATGGAATCCCTGTATGCAGCTTTTCTTCACTCTCTCATTTAATTGACAGCAAGATGAATCATATCTATATCAATTCCTCGTGCGCTAATCGCTTTCCTTATATTTCAGCGCTAATCTCTCAGCTCTTGCTATGCGGTGGCTATCTGCTTGGGACTCTGGTCTGTGTTTACTATAAGCCATTTGTTGTACATAACGTGTTTAAAAACAAAAATATGGTCAGAACCAAACGATGCTAGTACTTCTCAAACTCTGAATTTTGGTTTTCTCGTATCCTCTTATTTTCCTGAAGTTAAGTTGTACGCTTTGAAAATAGTCACTTGTTTTGCTGGAGAAGGCATGTCTGGAAACACTAATTTTGAGATGCGGATTTTCACTTTTTTAAAGTTTAAGAAAGATGAGCATGCGTAGCTGAACTTGATCAACCAAAACACATGCAAGACTAATCCACGGGTGGTTTCGTTCTTCACCATTTCCTTCTTGTCACTGTTGTCTCCAAGTCACAGAGTGGTATTTCGGGAAGCTGGCATCAGCCGTCTGCCTGTGCTCCCTAATGATTCGGCACTAAACCGCGTGCTTAATGCAAGAGCTTCCCGAGGAGAGACCAGAGGCCGTATGGGGAGCCAGCCAGTAACGCTTGCTGCGCAGCCCAGAAAGCTGCAGCCTTCTCGCAGATTTCAGGTATTGAAGGGGAACGGCTTCCCTGCGCTGCTTGCTTGTCCCTTCTGGGAGGGGAACTGCGCAGAGCCGCTGCCGGGACGGTCGGAGGGCTCGCACCGAAGCTGCGCAGGGCAGCAGGGTTGTGTCCGGTCACGGAGCAAGGAGCAAAGGCAGGAACGGCTGGATCCTCTTGGGGTTTCCCCTCTTGTGTTCATCACTCCCTGGAAAAACACATTCTGGAACCGCATCGGTCTACCATACTTCAGGGATGTAAAAGTTTCTACCATGCTTTGGGGGATGTAGAAGTTTTTAGCGCTGCTAGAGATGAGCAGGCTGGGGAGAGACTGGGGTGAGAGGCAAAAGCAGGTGGGAATGTACAGAATTCGTTAGTCAGAAAAATAATGTGGAAGGTGAATTTCTTTGAAGTGCTGAAAGTTTGAACCTCATCTGGTGATCCTCACCAGCTCCCACACGTTGGTTCGCAAACAGGTGAGAGCGAGGGGAAGCTGGAATTGGGAGGCTCATCGAGATTCACCTCTCTGCTTCGCTTTGACTCAGCCTCGCCGCTGTCTGTGTGTGTTGGAACTCCTTGAACTCCTGGGGCTGGTGGCGTGTATGTCTCTGTTTGAGGGCTGTGGTGGGTTTAAAAAGCCTCTAATTAGGAGACCTTTCGTTACCGTGCATTTGCAGTCGGTGCGTAAGCCTGGGCCACAGTTGGCCGAGTGCTTAATGCAGCTGCTCACGCGCCTGGACGGGAGCCCGAGCCCAGCGCTGGCTGGGCTGGGGGTGACCCCAGCGGAAACCACAAGCACTGTGCCTGGGAAAAGTCTGTGATGCTATAGCCTGAGACATAATTCACCAAATTTTGATTAGTTTAAATCTTAATTTTCACTTCATTTCTAGGAAGATATGCATCCTTTATATCAAGTGACGCACTCTTTCTCTAGTCCAACTTTCCTTATTGATTGAATTGTAACACACGTGCAATGGAAGTGGTTGCTGCCATCCTCAGTAACTTGTGTGAGCTGCTTGCAGTATAGGCAAAATAGTCCGTGATTACAGGATGAACTTGATGATTAATTATCTTTTGACTATGCACTTCCTTTAGATGTGGCTACTAGTTATTAGATTTTATTTTGTTTTATGGTAGTGATAGGAACACTGAGAAATAATGCATTTCAATCATAATACTGGTGAAAAATGAGCAAATAATTTTGAACAGTGCAATAAGTGATAAAGTTAGTTCTATAACTGAACAACTTGCCTAGTTCAGTTTATTCAAGGAATATTTGAGAGAGCTTCCTTGCACATTGTAAGCGGTGGATGGAAAGAGATTAGACAGATGGTTTTAGATAATAGTAAAAAAGTAGTATTTTGTATTTTGTCACTCAATTTCTATTAGTTTACTCTTTCCTGTCTAGGAGATCTGGATACAAGCTGTTCTACATCAGTTAAGTCTGCCGTTTGGAGTAAATACTGGATGACGCTCAGACCTTAGACTGTAGGGTTTAAACAGACTTTTCTTGTGTTGAAAGTGTTCGTAATTTTCAGGAAACTGAAAATGTTAATTCTTGATTTCCTGCTTATTTATTTTGATCCATTCTGAATCGGTCCGTTAGTTCTTCTGTCCTGGTCTGGGTAGTGTAGGCATTTATTTTCACGTATGTATTTCAAGTCAGGAGTGGTTAAAATGGTTCCCTTGGCAGTGCTAGGTACTAATAAAAGCACTCCTCTCAATCAAACACAAGTCAGAGCACCTGAATTGGTTATTTCTGAAAGGGCTGGCTCAAGCGCTGGTCTCGAGGTCGTGGGGATTCTGCTGCCGAGTGGGATGTGCTGTGGGGGTTCTGGCTCAGCAGCCAGTACCTCAACTTCCCTTCTCATATTGTAAATGCAGGTGCTTTGTCTTATGTACAGGTGATTACTCTGTTGTGGGTCCTTTGGGTCTTAAAAAATAGTGGCGAGAGCAGCTCACTGTCTAGTTTTGTGCAGAGTGAGGCACAATGGCGAATGGAAAATTTGGGAGGAAAAGAGCTGGAGCAAAAAGCAAAGCTAGAGCTGAAAGCAAAGAGAAAGCAAGCATGACTTTTGTGGTCTTGCACCCTATTTAACTGTCTGAATAACTAGGATATCTGCCTACAGCCCGTTGTATCTAAAACTAGTGTGATGAATATGAACGCACAGCGATGGTGCACGTAACATAAATCATAAAGTATATGGCCAGTAATAGGGTTTGGGGGTTCCTGTGACTGTAAAGGTTTTCGGAATTCAGTTTAAATTAATGTTAATAGAAGAGAACCTTCAGAAACTGGTTAAAACCTTAAAATGTAAACCATGGTCCATACTAGTTGCCTGAGCGAGCACATCAGCCTTGTTTCACCACAGTCGCTAAATGGAGAGCAGCAGTGGCTGGTGGAACGTCGGGCAGAGGACAGGAGGGATTCTCAAAGCCAGTCCAGTAAAATCTAAACTTGTCTGGAAACTGCTATGTCATTAAGTTCTGTCACTTTAAAGAAAAGTTGTATTGTAGCATGCTGTAGGATATCAATTGCTTTGCTTAGAAGATTTTCAAAAAGGATATGGAAATCATGGTTCTTTGGTGGTTTAGTATACTGTATTTGATAGTAAACCACATTGTCTCACGAACCTCATCTAATTTGAGCTTAGATTAATGCCACTGTACAAGTAATCAATTTTAAAATACAAAAATGTACATTCATCTTTAAGTCCTTTGCTTTGGTGGATTTTTTTTTGGTAGACAGTTGAGAGCCTGACTATTAAAATACTTCCCAAGCATTCTGTAGCATTTGACATAGCAGATGACTATTCCTAGAAATAATTACTATAGGTAGTAGCACTTGAAACAGCATTATACAGAAGTAGGCAAGGTGAAGTAAGTGTGTGCTAACCCTTTATGGTTTTAGTACTGTTTGTTGCTCCATAATGTTTTAATACAATATTATTATTAAATATAGGTATAGGGACGGGGAATATTTGAGTTTACCTTTATGGCTACAGCAAATGCTGTGATTTGGTTGTGTGTATGTGTGCACATACGTGTGTGTATACACAAATACAGATCCTCGTGTTGTTTTCAATCTTTGTAGGGTACCTTTGTGCATGTTCAAGCTGCGGAGGCTGTAACCGTTCCAATAAAGAACCATTTCCCCACAAGAGAAGAACAAATTTTGACACTGCAAACCACAAGTGAATTTGATGTCCTCGTTATAGGTGGAGGAGCAACGGGATGTGGCTGTGCTTTAGATGCAGTCACTAGAGGTAAGGCTTGAAAATTTAATTGCATTCTTATTCTTGGATTACATGGTCTATAATAAATTTATCAGATTGGCTGTTCAAAAGTACTTGAAGATAGAGAAGGTGTATTCTGAATGCCTGGTTATAAAACTTATGTTCTCAGAAGCTAAAATGAACTGGAAGAAAAGACGTCCCTGCACTTTGTTGTTTCAGCAGTCTTTATTGTCTGGGTGCTTGTATGCAGCTGTCTAAACAACCTGTTCGTGGATCCTCTTGGATGGGCTTCTCACTCGCTGTTGCTCCTGACCTAGTGGGTTATCCGTAGTCACCTCTCACTTCTTTGTGCAGGAGAGTATCTGCAACAGAGAGAAGACAAGCCTTGCACCCTGCTTTTAGCAACTGTTTAGAAAGGGCCAAGCATGGATTTTGGCTGAGGCACAGTGCCTCTCCAGCTCATGTTTCTTATAATATGAGATGTCTGTGACTGCTGCTAATGCGTTGTAGCTACTTGGCACGTCGCAGGTTTGGAGAAGTCTGTTGGGATTGTCAATGGAAGGTACAAGCACCGTCCAGGTGGAGGGTATGTATAGGGGATCTGTGCTCCAATTGCCCTCCCGTGGGGATTAGCTGTGTCACTGGTTTACGAAGCAGCAGAATTGATGTTAACTTTATGCATAGCCTTAACTTACAGAGAACTCAAGGTAAAATGAGTTTAATCCTCTGCAGGAGGATGAGAATGTATGGTGACAGTCAGGTGTTGCCCAGCGGATGTGCAGGTGTTGCCCAATAGCTCGTGTAGTCGGTCGGGCACGAGAAGCTCTGTTCAGGGCTGAAAAAGCAGGACCCCAGTGCCCACCTCACACAGTAACTTTGAAAAGGGCCAGCAGGTTAAATCACATCTGACGGCTCTCAAAGAGAGTAAGTAATTTTACAAGTTTAATGAAAATAGATCTTCAGACACAGAGGTGGGGATGGATGGGTACTGTTTCTGCGGGAGAGGCTGTAGTAACAACTCCTGTTCTATCAAAATGCTATATTCCCCCAGAACATCATATTTTTATCCAAAAAGCTATGTAAAAGTTTTGTGAGAAAAGCTTGTCTTGGAATGTATTCTCTCAGTTGTTATTTTCAGTACAATCAGCCAACGAGAGAGAGAACCAACCTTCCTTAGTTTCTGCGTTTGTAGACCTTGTTTCTGGTTTTGGAACTAAAATGGAAAAAAAAAATTAGTGTAAAACATAGTAGATAGCCATAAAGTTCTTCAGATTCTTTAACCTGTAGATGTACCTCAGAAATAAGAGGCAAAACCTGACTCCAGGAGTGTTTTGTAGCTTGATTTGGAAAATACTTGTCTAGAAGGTGTGATAATTTTGAAATAGATAGAGCAGTAAGGTCTGCACCGTTGGTAGATACATACAAACTCAAATCTGGTTATTAATTTTTTCCATGTATTATTAAAGATAACTTGGGATCTTTTCACTTCTGCCTCTGCTAGATTGTGGTAGAAAATGCAGTTGTAAAGCATACAGAAGTTATAGGTAATCTATGTTTATCCTTTTACTAGATATTCTGATTATATCAGTAGATTTCTGAAGTGTGAAATATTCCTAGGCATTTGGTTAATGAATTGTGTATTGTTGCTGTTCATTCATGGAACTTGCTCTTTTATTATGTTTGCTTCGCTTAACAACAAATTTTGCTTTTCATGTGTTTGATATATCTTCACCAAATTATTTCTGATTGTATCCATTAATCTTCAGTCACATTTGACAAAAATAAATTACTCTGATCTTTGGAAGTTACCAGTAATAATTAGATTTTTTTAAGGACATAAAAGTTTTGGGAGACCAATAGATGTTGAAATGTCTGTTCACTGCCCAGTAACATAAAGCACCCCTCAAAGGGCGAAGAGACCCAGGGGATAACTTCTAGTGCAGGTGGTGCTCTTCTCCTTGGGTATGCATCACCATGTTGTTGCTGGTGGTTTTGGTAGCAATGTCATTGAATTTAATTGACTTTTTGCCTTGCCTGCCTAACTTTAAAATTCTGCCAGTGATGGAGGGGGTCTGTTACGCTAATTTCTGTGATGCAGCTTGTCCTTCCCTGTATGTTTTAAGTGAAAGATTGCCATGTACTGGTCCTACGGTGCTTATCTTGGTTGGGTTTACTAATGCTGGATGTTGGAAGTCAGTGGTGGCCGGCTTGTACGTATGTGCCGAAGGATGTGGCCAGGCTGTTGCCCGTATCTTATCATTAAAAGGCATCTGTTAATCATCTGTTTCCTGCAACTCTTCCTTTCACGTCACTTCCATGACGTAACCCAGTGTCAGTCTCCTTCACAAAGAAGATGCCGGCACTTCCCTTGTACAAGGGATGTAGTGTAGACAGTGTTGGGGTCTGTGGCTTCATAGCGACTTCCGTATGAAGCAGTGTGCCTCCGCCCATGGAGAGCTTTCTCCTGGCCTTCAGGGAAACTGGGAACACAACTTGTGCAACAACGCGCCAGGCCGTTCCAAGTGTTTGTTAGAACAAGCATTCTATCGCTTGATTATAAAGTGCTTTGTTCTGGATTTGCGTGCCCATCCGTGAGCCGGGTGGTTATCCCTCCCTGTGCCGGTCAAACGGCCAGTGCCCGCCCGTGTCAGGGAACATGCATGTGTGTCTTTGAGTCAACGTTTATCTGAAATTCTTGGTACTATCTCCGAACTAATGTTTTGTGTGTGCATGCTCTTTGCATGTGTAATGTGTAAAAGTGTAAAAGGAGGATGCCTCTGTGCTGTATGAGCACTGTAGCGTCTGCATAGTAAACTGTAGATGAACTTACTTTTTCACTTTGCTACGCTTCCTAGGTAAGCTACTATATTTTGTATTAAGCCTCAATTATCAAACAGTTTAATGTATATGCAGAATTCTATGGCTGTGTGCATCATGTTCTCTGGGCTCTCCCCAAGCAGCGAGCATGCCCATGGCTGGCTCTCCTCTGGCTTTGGGCACCTCTTACGCAGGCTGTAAGTAAGCAAAGATGCCAGTTGTCTGCTGTTTAAATCATTAGTGTGATAGGTTTAGAGCTCTGCTGCAAAGAGTTAAAAGTATTCATGAAAATATTCTGTTCCTGCCGTGAATACGAACTATAATTTGCTTGAGGGAGCATGGCCCCTATAATGTACTGTAATGCCTTTCTATTGTGAAATATCCAGGTTTTAATGTGCTTCTGTTTAAGTTCTGTTTTGACTTTTCCCTTAGGAAGGAGGCTAAAATTTTTCATTACAATATAGACAGTGCACTACACTTTGAATACAAATTTATCCATGTACAGAGTAATTTTTCTTGTGATTGTCTCTACCCTAGAGAAGTGTCTTTAATGAATTACATACAAATTGTGTAATTTAAGAAGTTAATTTGGTTTTCTGGTAACACAGGACTAAAAACAGCCCTTCTAGAAAGAGATGATTTCTCATCAGGGACCAGCAGCAGGAGTACTAAATTGATCCATGGTGGAGTGAGGTATCTTCAGAAGGCCATCATGAAGTTGGATTTTGAGCAGGTAATTGTTTATGCTGGTTGTTAAGCAAAAATTGCTAGTAGACACTTCCCCTATCCCAATTATATCCAAGACTCCTTTTTATTTTTTCAGTACTTGACTGTTGTATTCCACAGCCGCTGTACATAGAAAGTGTCTCCTCCAGTTGAGCTTTCCAGACTAGGGAAGTCAGGGCTGCTGCCTTTTGCTAAATTCATTTATGGGCAATCTGATTGCCATACGTTGTAGCCTGTGTATCTTTTGGGGAAGGAAGGCAGACACGGGACTGACCTCAGAATACAGAGAGGTTCCTGCCTGCTGCAATCAGAATCTGGGGGGTGAGTGGTTGTCCTGTTTGTTTTGGAATGGGGAAAGAAAATACCGTAAACGAGTGATCATATATAAATGTTTTTATGTATTCTTGTTTTGGTGGAAGCCTGATATTCTTGTTTTGAGAAATTGATTTGTCTTCTCATTGAAACCTCTCTAACTTGAAGTATATTTTAATGGTTATAATACTGCTACACAAATGGTGACTTCTCAGGGAAAAAATGTATAAAACATGCAGTTATCCAGCTATAGAAATCAACCTTCTTTTTTGCCAAAGAACGACGTCGTATTGATTGATTTGGAGAAGAGCACTTCTGCACTTGCAATTCAGAGTTAGTATAGGATTTAACTGTGGGAATCGCACAGAAGCTATACCATGGGGTGGGTTCTAACCCTCACTAAGTGCCTCCTGCTCGTAGTTAGGAGTAACATGGCTTATTCCGCTTTACGTTCAAATGAAAACCTATTCAGCTGATCTGTCAAGACACCAAAATGAAACTAGCGAAACTTAATTTTCTCAGGAAACATTTTCCTTAACTTTTGAATCTTTCAGCAAATCTCAGTGTGTTTTTGAAAGAACAATAAAAATTATGTGAGGTATTTGCTTTGATAGTTTCTTATTAAATGTTGCACATGGAGACAAAGTTGAGTAACATGGGATTCACATGTACACTTCTATTTTTCAGTACAAGATGGTGAAAGAAGCACTTGAGGAGCGTGCAAATCTGCTTGAGATTGCTCCTCACCTGTCAGCTCCTTTGCCGATAATGCTGCCTGTTTACAAGTAAGCTCTGCTATAATATCTCTCCTCTACCCTTGCTTTTGGCAAGCAAGCTATTTCCCTGGGGAAGTTTCCCGGTGCCTCTTTCCAAGCATGTCTTCAAACCCGACACAAGCATTGTCCTCAGGAGGTGAGGTGTTGCCATACCGTAGAAACAGGAAATTCTCTTGGGGCGCCAACGAGCTATCACTGCTGCCTAGGAGCACGTCTTGGACCTCCGCTGTTCCCTGTGTTTCTGCCACCCCAGAGCGGGGAGGAGCGGAGTTTGCAGCTGGAATGAACTCTTGTTCCCAGGCTGTTACTTGTTGTTCTTTCCAGTACGTAGAATCATAGAATCGTTTAGGTTGGAAAAGACCTTTAAGATCAAGTCCAACCATTAACCTAGCACTGCCAAGTTACTTAATGTGTTCTGTATCCCAGTAGCACTTTCTGCGTATGCTTTTACGTTTGGTCTTTTAATTTCATTTCATGGGGAATTATTCTTTTTCCTGCAGATGGTGGCAGTTGCCATACTACTGGTTTGGAATAAAACTATACGACATCGTGGCCGGAAGTCAATGTCTGAAAAGTAGTTATGTCCTCAGCAAGTCAAGAGCCTTGGAGCTCTTTCCAATGCTACGCAAAGACGAGCTTGTTGGAGCTATTGTCTACTATGATGGTACGTTACCTTTCTGTGCTCTCATTATTACATCATGCTGTGTTCTGAGGAGGGAGAAACACCAGTATGAAACTGTAGGTCGTGTACATCTGTTGTAGATCATTGACTTTCTGAAGGGAAGAACAACAACTTGAAGGATTCAACTTGCATCTGAAACATTAGTTTGGTAGAGAAATTGTGTTTTTTCATTTACTGGATGTAGGAGAGAACATGTAGCTTTCCTGGCTAGTAGGTGTAGTGTTACGTGAAAGCATTCTAGTGTTTGGGTGATTCCCTACAACTTTCCAGCTGCGCGTGATTTTGCTGTACACTTCTCAGACTGAACGCTTCTTCTGGGGTACCATAAGTCAAGAAAGTGTGATCATTCTGGGAATGTTAAGTGATTTGCTATAGCACTTTCAGGGTGCAAATAACTTCAAACCTGTCTAGAGGACCTGGCTGCTGGTTGTGGTTCTTGCTCTGGCTTGGATGAGGCTTGGATCAATTACTTTTTGTATCACCGATAAAATTGGTTGCTCTGCAAAGACAGCATTTGTTGTAATGATAATCAAATACCAGGGATTGCTATAAGACATGGTTTCTGTTAAAACCCCTTTAAATAAAGGGTTATAAATTCATGAGAGGAAAAATGCCTCCAGCTTGAGTTATTTAATCTGTTGTAGCAGCTAGTTTTAGGCATGTTTGTGTATAACACTTACACAAAATCGGTGTCTGAGTGGGAGAAAACAAAGATGCTTTCTGCAAATCTTTCTATGTTCATTCAAAATAGAATGATGATTTAATAGAACGTGTTGCAGTCGGAAGTGTTCGTGCGTACCCGTGTTTGGAAGGAGCTTCACTCCTGTTCTAGTGTAAGAGTGGATAAGCCTTTTTGCCTTGTTTTGTGAAATAAGTCTAGCAATAAGTCCCTAGCACAGCTGTATAGCAACAGGTCCCGCCGTGGGTCTTGTAAGCAAAGAGTTTAACTCTGTCTCTGTCCCGTCAGACTCTACAGATACACATGGCAACCTGAAACAAAATGGGGAAGGCTTAGTTGGCTTACCTGACAAGTGACTACCTAGAAACTTTGCTTGTCTGGAATATTAACGTTTGTGTTGATGCACACGTGTCTTGAGCTTTATCCAAGCTGCTATATCCCAATGCTTTTCAACGTCATGCAGGTTACGTCCCCAAACTGTCAGAACTTCAGTATTTAATACTGAACTTGTATAAATTTGAAATGCTGGGAAGTTCAGAGCTGAAGTTTGAGTACCAGGATGTACTGTTGTAACCGCTTTTCTGATGCGCTTGGTTATGTTGGCATATCGAGAAGATGGAGTATCTTTTCTTTGCATCACACTTCTATGCTGTTTCACGATGTGTTTTTAGTGAGACTGGTATTCCTCCTTCTCCAGTCCTCTTCCACTTCCCTTCAAGACATGAAGTTTTGGTAAAACTTTCTTGGTAATGGGGCCTGCTAGGTAATATCAAAATGTCAAACGCATTCAGGGTAGGTCAAAAAGCCATAGATTCGTTGCAGGCTTGGAGGAGCCCTCCAAAGAATAAATAGCTTAAATACTAATTTACTTCAGTACTAGTACAGTTCTAGTTAGCTTTTACCTGAAGATGTAGTTTCTGACCTTTTGGCAGCCAGAAAGGTCTTCACACCAAATTGATTATAAAGGTAGTTCTTTTCCCTTTTTAGAACTGCATTTACACTATTCATCAGGTTATCAATAGGGGCTTTTGTGCTGGGGAGAAGTAGGAGGGACGCTCGAAACGCACCGGACTCGGGTAGTGTTTATGAGGCTTCTGGCAAAAGCGCATGTTGATAATTGCAAGTTGTCTCATACAGAGCCCAGCAGAATCTAAAAAACCAAATTTATATATTTGTGCAGGAATATATATGTGTAGGTCCTTATTTAGGAGTAGGGTGAGATTTAAGTAAAAATAAGTCCATCCTTTATCTCTGATGGAGACTGCATCATCTCTATCTTATTTTTAAGGTCTAGAGGAAATAAGAGGTTATTTATAAGCAAAATTTGTGATGGGATTATGTGGTATTTTTTGTATGCTGTAACAAGAGCTGCTACATACAGCATACATAGAAGTAATTCAGATTTATGTTTTCATTATCATAAGCTATCCCTTAGACTGTTTTAAGGGATCCCAGGAGCACGCAAGAAGAACGAAGTGGTTCTCTTAACTGTAATTACACTTCTCATAAGAGCACTATAACTTGAAATCTATTTATAATCTATTGAAGTTTTTTTCTGATTAAATACATAGTTTGGATGTATCACAGCTATTTAGCACTCCAGTATTCTAAAGATACACATTTACAAGATATCGCAGAAACTTGAAGACTAATTTTAAGGCTGAATAATTGTTTTAAACAGTGTTGCAATAAACAAGAACTCAGCACCAAGATACCACGTGGGTTTTTAGTGGAAAACATCTCTGCAGCAGTACGGTGCAGAACCCCGACTGACAGAGGTGTCTCTGATGGCTTTGTTCCCTTCCCGAGCAATAGCAAACAACCCCACGCTCTGCACGTCGGAAACAAAGAAGTGTCAAACGGAAAAAAGAAAGGAAACATGTGAAATGCTGAAGAGCAGTTTCGTGGAGAGAGAGGTTTGTGTAATCACTCCGTTGTTCGTACGAGGTTCCTAAGATCAGGTAGCTGGCAGAGACTCGTACCATTCTGCTCCAGAGGAACAGCTGCAGCGCCAGCAGTGCTCTGGGGGACTCATTTGGTGAGAGACATCAAAAATAGACTCAAAGTTTTGCTGCCAGTGAAGCTACTTGTTCGTCCTAGTGTATCTGGCCTTATTTCGCTTTACTTATAAGACTACAGCTTAGTTATCCACATTTTTTATGCAGAATTTAAATAAATAGTGTTTTGCAGTGAAAAAATTGAAGCAGTTCTCAAAGCTCCACCAAACCTCAATTTCCTAGAGAATGAAGTAGTTCTGAAGGACTAAAGTATCACATTTGTGAGTTCGTTAGGCTGCGCCTAATCCAGAAGAAATCTACAGTGTTAAATCAATTCTTGACGTGCCCCGTTTCCAAAACGAAGTTGGTCTGCAGTGACTCCTCTGTAGGTCAGCCTACGGCCCAAGGTAGGCTCAGGCTGTGTTGTAACACATTAATTATTTTATCCTGATCAATTAACCTGTGTTCTGTCCACAGTAAACTTGTTTTAAGTCATAATGTTTCAGCAAGCACACTTTAGATCTTGTAAATTATTACATTTGAATTGTAATGATATACTTTCATGCCCTAAATCTGGAGGAATGGAGCACAAAAGGGAAAGGGAACTGCAGTTTCAGTAGAGAAGGGGATAACAAGATTGAATTCAACTCCTTTTAGTTCTTTCAGAACGATTAGTCATAAATTAGAGCATTAAATAACAGAAAAAATATATATATTTGAGTCTTTAAGTCATATGTTTATCTTCTCGGTCCATCCCTTCTCTGTCTTCCCTAAATAATGAATAAATAAATTGGCCTTTTAAGAACAAGGCGTCTTAACTGATTCTATATGTGCAGTTAAATGTAGTTTTATCTTGTTTTCTTGCTTTTCTCTGTTCCCATCTCTATCGCACGTTCTTCGTGTCTGCCATCGTTAATAGCACCCACAAGCAGCATCTTGCTGTTTGGCATGTTGATCATCACCACCACCAAAGGGAAGAATTAAAAACATTCATTATGCAGGTTACGTTTTATTTGATAACCCCCCTGTCCAGTTACGGCTTCTTGGTGGCAATGCTCTTTTGCAGAGGAAAAATCAGGAAAGCTCTTTGTTTTCTAATTGTTGATCAAACTAGTGGCATGTCAAATAATCCATTATTCATTAATATGCTGTGTTCTGAAATGTTGCTGTGGTCATCTTAATTACATTTTTTTAAAGTGTTTATACAGGCAAAAGAAAAAAAAATATGGTATATTTATAAATGTTGGAAGTACCAGCAACAGCAAATCACAGACTTTACCAGAGGCTATTCTTGCTCTGTCTCAGCATCGGGAAACTAAAGCATATGTTGGATGTTAGCCTGGGTGTACACAATGTGTCCTATTTATTCAAGGTTTTCTTTGAAGCCACAACTTACAAGTTTGTTTCTTAGGGGTACATGTCAGACTTCATTTAGCATTTGTTGGTATTAGGATACTCCTGAATAGCAAAAAGGCAACATTTTGGGGGAAGAACGTGGCTGCTATCTGAGCAGTGATCTGTCAGTTCTGCTTATGTAGCTCAAGGAAAACTGGAGAAGAGGCACTGTGGAGAAGCTGGGCTGAGATCTCAAGATCATAGGCAGAATTATTTTAAAGCACTTTAAATGGAAGAATTAATCTCCATTTAAATTATACAGACTTCATTCTGTTAGGAGCTAGGAACACCATTAAAGCAGAGATCCAACTGGCCAGAGTATTTCAATTTAAAGTGTTTAGAAATTCTAAGTGGCACAATTCTCTTTAAGATGCATTATTTTTCTATCTCTAGGTGCTTGCAGACTTCTTTGTTAGCATATTTTGCCTTGCAAGATGAGCCTTTGGTTGTGTAAGGAAAATTTGTGTTCTGGAATGGGTCATGAATTTAAGATTTTAGGGCTTTGTTGACCCTGCTCTTTGAATTTACTGCTATTTTCTGAAAGCAGTACGCTACTTCTGTGACTGTTTTGCCACATCAGGGTATTTGATTGTTTAATGTCTCGTCCTACAAATTTCCAGTATTCTTGCTGGGATGTAAGTAATTGGTCTTTATTTTTTGCATTCCCAGTATATTTGTATATATTCTCTCCTAAAACATTTTAATGTGGAGGTTATATAAAGGTAGTGAAAGGAGCTTTGGCAGAGGACTTAGCTTTCCTTGTTTACAGCAAACCCCATGAGAAATCCTTCCCAGGCACGCGTGCACACACACAGACACGCATACACACAAAAATCAATGCAAAAGAGTAGGGCATTCGTTAAGCTGTCAAAAATGGAATAAATGCTTTTTTTTTATTTAGGCTCTTGTAGCTATTTTTCCTAGTATTTGAGTGTGTCCTGAATTATGAAATGTTATAGCTTTATAATTCATATTTGACAAATTAATATTTTGAGAATGTTGAGCTGTAATAGGGGTATTACCCTGTTACAGATGCAGACAACTGTATGACTTTTTTTCCTTCCCTGGATATAAAAACTCGCTGACAGTTTGTCACTAAAAAGACTTTCCAGAGGTGAAACACACGGCTAACCATATTTCTTGGTATTTCAAAATTGAAGCTAGATGAATGAGAGAAGCCTTGCAGGCACACTAACTGCAGGTATAACCTGGAAAATACTACGCGTGTGCTCCGTATCCGGTTCCTTTCAAATACATTTTGTCCCATGTTCTATATAATAGAGTCGTGTGCGAAATCCTGACGAAAACCGGCAGCCTGCGACGAGAGGGCTTGTAGAGGTAATGCGGGCTGCCTCTAGTGGAACGCCGCTACAGGGAAATGCCGGTCTCCGGCTGAACCCAGAGGAGCGATGGTGTTTTTCCTTGCCAGCGTTAATACAGACACCAGTGGGGAGGACAGAGGAACCGCGATCCGTTGGAAACAGCACTTCCCAGTTCCCTGATGAAATCCGTTGGGTCTCTGTTTGCTCGTAGGGCTTCTCAGCGCACGGTGGCTCGAGCCACGCCGTGCTTTATCCGTCAGAGCTTTGTGATCGTTTTCAAAAGGGATAAAATCAATAGCCTAAAATGGCTTGCATCTTTAACCCAGTTTTGCCTCTGTCAAAGGGTGCAGCCGTGGAAGCGTCCCTGCAGGAGCGGCCGCTTGCTCCTAACAAAAGGGACCGTGCATCCGCAGCGCTCGTCCTCCCTTTGCTGGAGGCGTCCTTCCCAAAAGCATGCCGATGATAACTGCATCTCCTGCTGTACCTGTAACAATTTAATTGTGTAAGTCAGCCCAGTCAAGCATCCCCGGCTCATGACTGGGAGACATGAAATTCATTGTCATTATTGTCCCTGTCATTTTGGATCATTATATCCTGCTGCAGAATTTTCCTCACTCCAGTGCTTTCTTACCTCCAGGAAGCAGGGATTATGGCTGAGGTTGGGGTGGGGGCAGGACTGTGAACTACATTTACCTCAGGGGAGCCACAGATTAAATTGGCTTTGCTCTCTGACTTGCTGGATTCGTCTGTTTGTACGCTGTGGGTTTAAGGTTGGAAATGATGAATATTCTAGTGAATTCTGCGCGCCTCTCTTTTCTTTTTTTAATGCTCGTATAAGCAAAGGATGGGTTTTGTGTCCCTTAAGAAGTGAACGGGGAATAATTCTTCAGATCATGTTACCTAAAAGATTTAAGATTATTCCTGAGCAAAACGACATTATTTGCACATTGTGCCACAAACATCTGAGCGTTCCCCAGTGTGTCGTGGCTTTTAGGGGAAAGACTCCATCGAAGCATGTAACTCTGCTGTAATTTATATGTGTGCATTTTATGTGAACTTAATAGTCGGTCATTAGTTAATATGTACACTGTTCCATATTGTAGGTATGGTTATATGTATGTTGAGGGAAAAGGGATTATGGGATGCCTGTGCATCTTGCTGCCATCCAGCATACGGGGCCGGAGCAGCCCCGATCCTCGGGAAGGGCTGGGGGTGTGCACGTTGTCATCATCTTCCTGGGAGGTGCACGTTGCTCATCTTCCTCGCTGCGCTCCTCCTCTCCCATCAGCAGACTTCACCTCGCTCGGCAGCCCCTGCCCTGTGTCTATACCCATTCGTGCGCTGGGTTTCTCTGGGTTCGGGGAGAATTATCAGGTAAAATGCTGCTGCTTGACTTCTCCGTCGGATGGGGTGGATCCCTCCCTCAGCAGCAGCCCTGCCTGCTCGCTGCCTGGCACTGCTCGGTCCGGTCGTCCCCGCCAGCTGGCACCCACCGCCGGTCCCGGTGACTCGCAGCGTGCCGCGTCCCGTCCTTGGGAGCGGCGCTGCCTCTCTCCGGCTCTGGCGCGGCACAGTTCCGCAGCACTTCTTGTTCCCCGGCTGCTCCCTCCGGCCCCGGCTGGTCCCCGCTGTCGTGCAGCGGAGGTCGGCGTCCCGCCCGCTGAGCGCAACGTGCAATAGCTGGCAGGTCGGTCCCCGCTTCATTTAGGCTTAAAAAATAGCTACTCTGGTGTGCAACGCAAAATTTGCCTCAAAGTTAAGTTTGCCCCAAATCGAAGCTGTTAGCGTGAGCATTGGGAGCGCTAGTCAGCCCTCATGCCACACGGGTACGCAATAAGCTGTGTTGACATCATCACGTTCTTCCTGGCGCGGTGGCACAGCCGCAGCAGACCTGCCGTGACAGTTGTTCACGGTGACATTTTAGCGCGGTTTCCATAAACTGACAGTGACAATGTTTAGTTTCATTTTAACACTGTGCTTTTACTTACACTGACATTGCAATATGATTGTAGTGACAAGTTGAAGGCTGATACAAAAGAAGTGGGAAACAACATAATTATAAAGCAGTAGCACAGAACAATAATTCCAAATTTTGTCTCTCACTTGATGTGCCTGGATATTGCGGCTTAGGTTTGTATTCTGGTATCTCAGTTTCACGACGAGTTTTAGCTTCTGTACTCTAACTTGGCAGTAGAGTTGATAAGACAGACATTCTCAGGCTATTGTGATCTTTCTTTAATTATTTTTTTTTAAAAGCTTTTATGGGCTTCCTGTCTCTTGCTTATGTTATTTGCTTGTTTATAACTCTGTATGTAAGTTGGAATGTATTGTACTTCCATTTCCTAATGTTCATTGGGATCTTTGTTTTAATCCATACATGCAGTTTGTTTGGTCACAGGTTGTTCCTTTAATCTTGCCTTATGAAAATAATCTTGAATTTCTGCAGGTCCCTAAGCTTGCCTTGTAACATAGCGGTTGCGTCGCATCCGGGGTGGTCTCTGCAGCGCTCCTCGAGCTGTGTGTTCAGGTTTGATAAATGTAGCCGTTACTGGTAAATGGGCATTAGCTCTTTCAGAGCCTTGAGGAGCAGAACTGGGAAGTCGGATGCTGATGGTTACCTCTTCACCTCCGTCGCTCGGGGGAATAGAGAAGTTTATTTCTCGTGGTCCAAGCTGGTGCTGAATGGAGGAAGGAAGAACCTTATTTAAAACGACTGCTACCGGATTATTTAAACTTGATGTGTCAAACCTGAGTTTGAATCTGTTAGAGTAAATTTACCTGGGGAAGGCCAAACTCAAGGCTTTCCTTTCCATTAAAGCCCCGGCAGAGCGGGGGCTGAAAATACCTGCGTCGTAGGGTAGATCTTAAGGAACTAAAATAATGTGGTGTGTGGTTTTTTTTCCGGTGCAAAGTGCATATTTAGATGCGTATCATTCTTCCCACCTGGCTGGGCCCCATTCCAGCAGCGCAGATAACGCGGTGGAAAGCAGAATTCAAACGGTACGTGATTTGTATGGGCTGTACTAACAGTCTGGTGTGATGCTGCGCCGTTGTTCTATGTGGGTGTGATGGAACTGATTTAACTGAGTCAGAACGCTCTTCCCTCTGAAGCAGTCCAAGAACAAATGCGTCCATGCTACGTATCCTAGAAAGTCTGTTAGTTTTCAGCTGATTTTTGACTTAAGTTTCATGTGATTCAGAGAGCAAGAAATAGTTCAGGTCTGAGGGCATTTCTAATCACTTGTGACTCACAAGTCAAATTTGATGTTGACCTCTGAACTTATGCTACTTATGTTTGGGGAAAAGAACTTACCGAGTTCTTTCTCAGAGAAGTCTGGAACAATTTTGAGTCACTCTTCCAGCTGATTCATAATGCCTAAACTTGGATACAACTGATTTCCGTATGTACAACAGATGTTGAGTTCCTGTTTTAATGCTTGTAATAAAACTGTTCATGCAATTAAGCACTTATTTAAAAATTAGAGGGTGCGGGCAGTCGTGGTATCTTAGTTATGTATAGTGATGTGTAATTGTCACTCCTCAGCCTTAGATTTGGTAAGGTTTTGGTAAGGTCTGTGTATACACAACAAGAAAACTTTCATGCGCGTAACATTGTTTGATTTCATGCATTGCTTTTCTTTACTATGTGCCTGCGATTATCTAGTGCAAGGCTCTTGTTATATTCTAACATGTAGGTACAGAAATATACTTTCAAAATAACTTTTAGGATACCAATGCTTTTGGGGAGGACAACAGGCGTTGGTGTTGTGGTGATCCAGTAATATCCCTGGCTGGATGCTGGGGGATCGGGCTCGGGACGTGTTCCCAATCCAGGGGACTGCCTCCTGCGTTGCGGTTCAATAACTGGAGCTCACTGGTATCAGTGAAGGAGTAACATAGAAGCAAGAGATTAATTTGCAAGTACTTGTTTGCCTTTATCCCCTCAGCTTTTTAAAACAAAACAATAAAAAGCCCCAAAACCCCACTTAATTGTATGGCTGCGTTACATAGGGATGTAAAACTGTGACCATACTGTGGGCCTCGTTTTCTCATTTCTTGTAATGTATTTTTCCTTTCAAAAGAAGCCTGGTAGGTGGTTCTCTGGAAAGATTTACCCTCTTGAGAAAGTTCATTAAGACTGTCGTATAGTTTCTTGCATGGCTAATTTCCAACTCTCCATTAAACTTGACCTCCACAGCAGTAATTAGATATGCCTAATCAGAAAAGACTGTAAACTGAGAAAAGGTGAGGAGGCTTTCGTGTCTGTTGCAGGACCAACCTGTGCCTTAAAGCAAGAAGTTTGCAAACCCACAGATTACAGCTGTGCTGTTGTAGTATGAGCACGGTGTATTTGGGGCAATTGCCGCAATGCTTGCGTGCGCTGTTACGTGGCTGTCATGCAACAGGTATACTCAGTAACGAAGTGTTAGCTTTTAGCATAAGAAGGTTAACATGAACAAAAGTTATCCTCTTAGGATTAAAAGAGCGTCTAGCTTCTTAAAAAAAAGCAGTTACTGGCTGCTGCGTGCTGTTTATCTTCAGCTGAATAGAGTTGCAGAGGAGAGAGCAGGAATTGGTGTAAAAGCGAGAGGTGTCAGAGCGTGACACAGGACAGAATATACCAGAACCACCAGAGTGCCGTATTAACACCACGGTATTCGCACAACTCTACTGAATTGGTCACAAACAAATTTCTACAGTCTGTGGGCTTTGTTACCACTATTGGCTGTGGTTCAGCATTGATAAAAATAAAATTGAATGTACACTATGTGCGCTTTGTGGGAGGATTCTTTTGGTGCCAACGGAAGCATTGTCTGTTCGTCTTTGAAGAAATACAACATTTGCTACTAAGGAATGAAAATAGAATTTTCCTAAATTACACAAAAAGAGAAGTTATAAACCAAATGGCATCACTGTTGGTCTTAATGTGATGTAGGACACGCTTACACAAAATGTCTTTGCGCACTGAACGTCCTCAGCAGTATGCCCCCTAAGAATAAGGGGTTTTTTAGAGGATTTGATGTTAATTTAATGAAAGCACTTAGGCCAGTGTTTTGTTAGAAGCAAGGTTGACTACCCTTAATAAAAGTTAAATTATCGCTCCCTTGTTACTCTATTATAAGCAGATGACAATAGTGAATAATGAGATGGATGTTTCTTTCAGTTTTTCTTGCTAGAAAAAGGATTTAAACACCCTCTTATTTTCGAGCGGTATCATGGAAGGGAGTTGCAAGGAAAACCCAGCATGTTCCCTCAGTTGGCTCTTGGAGGCCTCTTGCAAAGACGCTGGGGTCTGGTGGCCTTTCACACCACCCTTGAGATGCCTCAGCTGGCGTGCAGGCAGCCATCGACCGCTCTCAAAACTAGCCCTGAGCAGCAGCGACCTCTCCGGGCAGGGTGTTTGGGACCATCTGGTGTTGGTGAATGTCAGAATTTCACCGTGTTGCTACAGGTTAGTTCTGGGATCTTCAGGAGCTTACTCGTTCATGGAAAAGGCTGCAAAATTAATTGGGCTCAGCCATTCTGTTGTTATAAAATAACTTTTTGGCTTATGACATTTATAAAAAAGCCACGGTATCATAGCAGGCTTACTTCTGCTAGCAAGGGGAGGAGTACTTGTTGTCTCTGTTTTGCTTTGGAGCATGAGTGGCCGCTGCAAAGATCAGTGGATGCAGAGCTGTCTCCAGCAGGTGATCCAGGAGCTCCCACAGAAGCCTTTGGTCACCGTGCTGTTTATCACACCACCGTACCTTGGGTTTCCCGGTGTCTTCTGAACATGGGAATAGTGCTAGTGTCGAGGAAGCTTTGCACGTCTGTTCTGGAGGACGTTAAGCTCAGAAGCTTTTATCTTGGGTTTGGAAGATCTCTGAATCTTACCTGGGGAGAATGGTGTTTAACTGGAGTGTCAGAAAGGTTGAGATGCAGAATCTCCGCTCTGCTATCCTTCTAGTTCTCTCTAGAGTGGCAGGGATCATCAGAGTCCCAGGGCACATACCAATCTCTTTGAAATAATAATCATTCCCGATTCCAAACTGGCACACGTGTAAATAGCTAGTTTTACTTTAATCAGCAGAAAATATGCTTTGCCAACTCTGAATGCTGCTGTAGTAAGAACTGATCTGGCTATGGTGCCTTTATAATGGGAAGTGTGCATAGAGGGACGGCAACCGCTTCTTCAGACACCAGGGAGAAAAGTTAACTGCATATAAAGTGCAGGATTTTAATGTAATTGTCTGGGGGGAAAATGTGCATATGTGAGTTGGAGGGCTTTAAAAAAAAAAAAAAAAAAAAGCTGTTCTTTAGTATAAAAACTGCTGTACTGTGACCTCATCTCTACCAAACTGTTGCAGTATTATTCTCCACAGATGATGAATTTCTGAGCCAGTAAGTCACTCTTCATTTCTTTCAAATCTAGACCTCTACAGATCTCTGCTGTTTATGCTCTGAAAGGCTCTAGGACTCCACGCTGTAGATCACATCAATCTGCAGCCAGTGGGTTTTTCTAGATGTGTAGTTAATCAGGAACTGGTTATTTCCCAGTCCTCTTCCTGCAAATACATTACATAGGCACTCGGAGTTCCTTTTGGACAGCTGAGAATTGAGTAATAGCAAGGGGTTTTTCACATCAGAATAATGATGAGGGGAAAATGGATGAGAGTTTCAGAGAAAGCGTGAAAATGTTGTCTTGAACGCAGCAGTCCAAGCACATCCCTAGCTCACTCCAACGTTACGAGCATTAGGAGCCTCAACAAAATGCTGAGCAGCTCTTGGGTTTTGGGCTTAACGAACACTTGTTACTTAGGTCTTTGTTCTTTTGAGAAATTACACCTGTTTCCACATTATTTTCTGCTGATTGGCTTCTCCAGATTGCTTTTGGTCTGGACAAGTAAGTCACAAAACTGGGAAGAGGCTACCTTGCAAAACTTCACCGGTAAGAAGACTTCCCATAGACCAAGCTGATGCTGGCTGACGCCGTAAATTGTGCTGCCGCCGTGTGATGGATCCGCGCCCTGTGTCAGACAGAGAAAACCCGTTTGTATCGGGTACCGCCTTACGCGCTGGTGGCGAGGAAAAATGGAAGTAACTAAGGAAACCTTCTTGGCCCTGGGGTCCTGCTACAGCGAGAGACTAAATCCTGCCGCACAGAAACGGGTCCTGCAGGGTCTCGTTCGTGCGTAGGCGGCACTGGTTTGGGGTGGCGTTTCTGGTTTGGGCTGGGTTTCTTGGAGCCAAGGCTGGCGGTATCGTGTGGTCAGGTGCCAGCAGAAGCGGGATGTCTCCGGGGCACTGGTGCCCGCGAGCCCTCGGCTGGGCTGCAGGAGCACCTCCTGCGTTACTTTGGGGGAGGTGCTGTCCTCTGCTTTACGTAGGAGCAGGTACCGTAACGCAGCTCGTCGCTGTTCTGTGGCTGGTGTCTGGCTAGCGCTCCCCCTGTATACGAGGTGTACATTCTCTCAACCCTGCGTTGAAATGTTAAGGTTTGAGGTAAACCTGGGAAGGTCATTTTATCCGTTCCCTGACACTGCTGCCGCAGAAGTGTTGATGCGTTTATTTAATGATTTGCCTGCCGCTTCTGACAGATGGTTGTTTAGTCGTATGCATCCTGTGTGATGGAGCATCCCCAACTTTTTCTGACATCTTGCTCAGTTGTTTTGCTGTTCTTTTCTGCAGTTTATTCTGCATTGTTTGCTTAGTTGAATTGGAGTTACTGTTTGTTTCTTCATCGGTGCTTTATCATGTTACTGTTTCTGTACGCTTCGCATAACTTTTTTTTTTTTTTCTTGCGGTTGAAGACTGATTGCAGTGTATCGTCTTGGCTGTGTTCGAATGAGAAGTTTGGGGGGGAGGGCGGCGCCTGCGAGGCCATTGATCCCATCTTTATAACTTTGCCCTTTTAGCTAGGAACAGATTACTTGCGCCGTGGTTCGAGGTGGCACAGGCAGAATCAGAAGGACCAAACTTTGCATAAACCATTTATACTAAACGTTGGGAATGCTGGCGACATAAATCAACAACAATATCTATTACAAATTTATCACTTTATCAGTATTATCTTTGATAGAAGTGGTCTGAACACACGGGGAAGTGAACCGTACCTCGGGAAGTTTAGCCCTCTTGTAAATTAATTATTCAGGACACACAGAGCCTGGCCCCTTCAATGTATAGTAATTCTTTCTAGCCAGCATCCAGGACTTTAACTTCAGTGGCAATAATAAATAGGAAAAGTCTCAGGTGAAGGCGGTATTTCAAAGTAATTAATCATCTTCCCCTCGTGGTCCCTCCACCTCTCTCTTGGTTTTCTTTAACGAGGGAATTTCAGTAATAAATCTTTAATGATATATGTTAAGAATCCTGCATTAATTCTTGTCTGCTTATTTCTCTTTTTTGATGCTTTTATGTTGTATGGTGGGAAGTTAAAATGCATATAAAAGAAAAAACAGTTATAGAAAGGTGATAATTTGGCAGAGTCTCTGAAAGGTTGTTTCTTGGATGTTGACTGTCGTGGGGTACGTTTGCTAACAGGAATTGTCGGTTAACACCGGTCCGACTGTCGGAGGAATACTTAGATACAGTTGCACGGGAGAAGGTAAAGAAAAAGGTGACTTGTCTGCTCCTAAACTGGAGGTGAACGAGCAGTAATTCTGGGTTCCGTGGTGTGCAGGGGCCGTGGCACGTTGTGTGCCCGGCTGCTAGAGGCACGTGGGGGGCACGGCTCTGCACGCCGCTGTCGGCCGCTCCGGCGCAGCAGAGGGGATGTATCTTTAATTCTCGTTAGACGCGAGCAACCATCACGCCTATCGAATGTGACAGGGACAGATGTGACAGATCGGTTCTGACACACTTCCATACCACAAGTCCGTGGCTGGAGGTGACTGGTGTCCTTCCTCCGGTCCCGTCCCCGCTGCAGGACAGCACAACGACGCACGGATGAACCTCGCCATCGCCCTCACTGCTGCCAGGTACGGCGCTGCCACGGCCAATTACGCTGAAGTGCTGCGCTTGCTCAAGACGACAGACGCGGCCAGCGGGAAGGAGCGCGTGTGCGGCGTGCGCTGCAGGGACGTCCTAACAGGTGTGTGCACCCTGCTCGGGCGCGAGGGACGGCTTTCCGCAGCCGGACAGAAAGCACCGCGCCGCGGGAGAGCGTGCGCCCTTCCTTAAAGGACCGCAGAAATGGTGAGAGGAGGGAGGAGCGGGGACACTGCTGTTTGCAAATATCAATGGACCGACAAAGGAGCCATCTTCCCAGGGAGCGGCGGCATACCATTACCGTCAGTCATCTTTAACTTCTGTCAGGTTTTGCACTCAAATCCTAGTGTTTTGGCAGGGGAGACTAAGCTTTACATCCAAACCCTTCTGTCAGGCAAAGATGACGCTGTAAAATGCTACGTGCTGTACAGCAATGATCCCGTTTACCAAGTCTGCGGGTCGAGACTGAAATCTCTCCTCTGAGAGGCAGATTTCAGCTGAACTTCTACCCGCTCTACCTTCTTCTGCCCCTGCACAGAAGGTGGAATTTTACCGTAAAACATTTTCTTTCAGATCTGGTGTTACAGGAAAACTTCTGTTAATTTTTTAAAACCCATTCTAGCTGTTCTGTTCAGACAAGCGCGATGTTCTTTACAGTGAGTTAAGTTCATAGATAGATTAATAATAGAGAGTGTCAGTGAGTGAGCAGGAAAACAAATGGTGTATGTGATTGATACTGTTTTCTTTCACAGGGCAGGAATTTGATGTCAAAGCCAAATGTGTTATCAATGCTACGGGACCTTTCACAGACTCTGTGCGCAAAATGGATGATCAGGAAGTACCAAACATCTGTCAGCCAAGTGCAGGCGTGCATATTGTGATGCCTGGTTATTACAGGTAACGATACTCAAAGCCTACACCATTTGTTAACAATCTCTGCTGGTGCCTGTGATAAATAAGCTTGCAGAGACACATTTGTGGGTTTTATGGTAGTTTTGAATGCACGATTTGGGGTTTGTTTGGGGGGTTTTTTTGTGTGTGTGTTCTATTTTGTTTTTAAAGAGGATTCTGGCACTGTGCCGATTAGAACAACAATCTCATATATTGAGAAAAGACTGAAGTCTTGTAGCTCTTAGTTAAAACTCACCAAGGCAGAACTCCCGCTGACGCAGAAGCGCGTTTAGGCAGAGCATCTACAAGAAACTTGTGAAAGGCGCCTTTTTTTAATAATGAGTTTGAGTTGAGTGCACCGACTGCTCGTTCACCTCCCTTGAGAAAACAAGATGTGTATAAAACCTCCCAGAGAGGTTGCCACCTTCATACAAAAACTCTTGTCCTGTTAAATCTCAAACTCTCTACGCAATGACACTCTGCCACTGTCCTCTGCCACGTCACGACTCCGCTCTTAGTAAACACGAACGCAGCGTGGAGGCAATGTAAAAAGTAGTTGAAGATAAGACGATTAAATTCGGACACTGCTGCGAACACAAGCCCACCCTCCGGTGGTGGTGGTGGTGGAAGGGACGTGCCTCCCTCTGACCCTGTTGCAGAAGAGGTCCCCGTGCAGTCTGCCAGCGCGCTCTGCAGAATCCTGCTTCTTCACTTATTTGCTGCTGCAAAACCAAATCCCCTTCTACCGAGTAAGCCTTGTCAGTGGAAGCTCAAATATTACCTTTTGGTTTCTGAAGTCATTAGCATCCTAATGGAAATTCACATTTATAGACTTGCCCCAATTCTGTTGATACAGTGCACTTAGATTAATGCCTTCCATATCCTCATTGCACTCCTCTGTGAATGTAAATTTAGATTTCCAGTGCACAACATGTTGGTTTTGCCAGAGCTGTCCCAACAGGACATGACCGTAGACTGTAAAATTGAGGCATTTTTGGAAAAGTGTAAAATGACTCTTGCATTCTGTTCTTTTTTTGGCATCTTTCCGCATGAAAAATGGGAAAATGACCTGATAGCTGCTTTAAAGCACCAGCAATGTGGAGAAACGGGCTGTAATCCTAGGTCCCTCGTATACTGTGAGAAGCACGTGTGTGATTGACTTCATGGCCCTACAGCAAAGACATGTGAAGTTTGAAACCTTTGAATCACTTTGTAAATTCAAAGTAGAAGATGGCTTGACATGTATGAGGGCTCTAATTTATTTATTGTGTAATAACCCTAATAATTTTAATTGGAAACGTAGAGAATTCTTGTTCTCCGTGTTCCCCTGTGTATGTCAGCATGTGGGCATTACTTTCCTTGTAAAATAGTATCGACCCACGCGCTGCCTCCACAGTACAGCTGATTAGATAAAACAGGACTGAATTTCCTTGAAGTGGGATAGCTTAAACCAAGGAACTGGCTGCTAAATGGAAAATACTCGTGGTATTTAATCTTAGCTGTATCCCAGTGCCAAGGAATAATCCTCAGGAAGCAAAGATTGTCATTTCACTGCATCCGCTTGCCTTGTGGTAGATGTTTTATAGATTTTTGGCCCAGACTCTCACAAATGAAAATTTTATAACAAGTAGAGGTTTTTAGATATAAACATAGTTAAGATTTTGTAAAAGGAATGTTAACCCAACGCATGCATTTCCCATGGGTTTCTTACTCATTTATGTTCTTCATTAATAGTCCCGTTATTCCTCCTCTCATTAGTTCTATTTTTAGTATACGCATATCTATTCTAGTAGCTGCAGTGAGTCTCTTTCCTCCCTATTGTGTAAATATATTACCTGCTAAAATGAGAGAGGACACTTGTTTTTGATGGGAAACGCCTTATTTTAGACCTGTGGTGGTGGCTCTTCAGTTATCCATAAAAGATGGAACAAACAGCAATAGGGGATTGAGAGTGCGCTTCCCAGGATAGCCGGTTGTCATTAATTCAGTAAATTAATTGGCATATGGCGAACTGTTTCATCCTTTCTCATCATTTGCTGCGCAATCTGATTGAAAACATTTCAGTCCATAGGTGTTGTGGTGAAACTTAGTTTTAAGTCTTTACTTGTTTCTCTTCCTTATTTTTAACAGCTTTTATGAAATCACATTTTTAAAAAATCCATACTTTTGAGAAAATGTCTAAAGTTTTCTGGATATTCTGATACCATATATTAAATCTCTAGTTTCCTCTGTCTCTAAATCAATAGCTTTTTCATTTTAAAAAGTAATCATTTGTCTGACGTGATTTACCTTTCACAAACCTGTGTTGGCTTCCCCTATTAAATTGTACTTCTCCAACTGTATGCTTAAGCTGTCTATAAATATCATCTAAAAAATGTTCTAATATACATGCTATATATGAAATTTTCAGCTTCTCTTCTAGCCTTTCCAGATATTGAAAACTTACCTTCAGTAATCAGTTTAGACTTCCTAAAAATGAAATATTCAGTGATTCAGCTGCGGCTCTCTTCAGTAGGCAGCTCGCATCCAAGCAGGTCTTTGTCTACATCCAGCCGCTTGCGTTAGCGGTTGTTAGAGTTCCTGAGCGAGTCCCCTCCGGTGGTCCCTACCGCCGCCTAAAGGCATCCCGCCTGTCCCCCGCCGTGGGCTTCCCGTCTCCTCCTCCCGAGCTCAGGACCAGGTACAAAACCTGAGGACTGCTAAACTGACTGCGGATGCTTTTACAAGGACTTCCAGCACCTGAAACAAAAGTCAGCATCTTTCCTTATAATAAAAACGAAGGAGAAAAGGGGCGGCTTAAATGTTTTCCTATATAAAAGCTGTTTACTTTGAAATGTTCGTAGAAGCCTTTTGTTTTCTGAAATATAAGCAGAGCTATTTAAGTAGTAAGAATAACTGGGTTTGTACATGTGGATTTTTCAAAATTTTTTTTTCCACATTATACCAGGAAATATTTAGACATAAGTTAAAATTTCCTTTACGAAGAACTAGTGGTTTTCTTCATTTTACTATATCACGCTGTAGGACTGGCATAAATTAATAATAATAATAAAAAAAAAAATCTCTGGATACTAGCATCCAGTTAGTGGCTGTTACTCACTGTGGAGGTGCTATCTTTTGCCTGGTTTTCCCTCAAAACACAGTTCCCTGGTCAGGACCGCTGTAGTGGGAGCATTTGGGATATACTTCTTGGTCCGAATCCTTTGGGTGTTTGTTCCCGCTCAGTGGCGGGTGCAGTGTCACCGGGCGTTTGCTGTCTCAAGGCTCCCACGGGACTTGGGGTTTCAGTGTTGCTGTTCTGGGTTTTCTACTTTTTCTTTCTGCTACTAACCCTCGCCCCCTCCTGTGAGTGCAGGTTGTAGAAGTCATTGGGACTTCATCTGTCTTTACTCTTGTCCTCTGTTTAGCAGATAATTGCTGACTTGGGTCAATAGTATTTTGTATTTAAGTTTTCTTGTTACATACTTAGATTCATCAAAACAGAACTAGGGTTCTGTTCTTTAGTCAATGTTAATGTGCGTTCTGTTTCAGCCTTCCCTTTCCTTTGTGGCATAATATGTTATTGTCCATTTTTTGATTAAAAGCAGTTGTTCATTCCATAATGAGTTGCAGGTAATTGCTGTTTTAAAATTTCCAAATGTTTGTATATGAAATTCCAATGAGCAAGATTTTCAAGAGTGAACGGAGATGTGAGATGGAAATGTGAGATGCCAAAAGGCCCGATGGCTCGATTTAAGGTTGTGGTCTGCTAACTCACATAGAAATCAAACTCTAGTAATACCTGAGCATCACGTTCAAGGGCCTTATTGCTCAAAACTTCTGGGACTACCTTTTAAAGTCAGGTGATGGCCACGTGTGGAATCCGATTATTTATTTATTTTTAATTATTTGACCTAAGAACTAAGGTAATTTTCAAAGACTTTATCTGGGGTACCAGATGTGCAAGAACAGAATCCCTGGTGAAGCCTGACCAGTTTTGAACCATGTCCCCTCTTTATTTCAGCCCTGATAACATGGGTCTGCTTGACCCAGCCACCAGCGACGGTAGGGTGATTTTCTTCCTGCCGTGGGAGAAGATGACTATCGCAGGGACCACGGACAGCCCGACTGATGTTACTTCCCATCCGATACCGACAGAAGAAGACATAAACTTCATTTTGAATGAAGTACGCAACTACCTTAGCGTGGATGTTGAAGGTAACCCCTTGTCAGCTCTGTTTCCCTGGGAGGGTACTGATGGCTCTGAGGTGTTTCAGTAACTGCTGTCTGTCTGTCTCTGGGTGACAGAAGCGAGGTTTCGCAGAACTGCGACGGTTCGGTTGTACTTCAACACAAGTACATCAAAGAATTCACCTTCTCTTCTTGAAGGAAGAGCTGTTCTGACTTTTCCTGTGTCTTTGTTTTTATCTCCACTTTTTTAGGCACTTTATTCTTAGAATTTACTTTTCTTGACATGATAAATATCTAATGGTGTCAGTTTTCAGTGGGAGAGGAAAGTATAATGGGCAAAAAGGGGAATTTATAAAAATTACCTGGTGACAGTTGTTCCCTTCAGTAGCTGAGCTGAGAACACATTTGTTGTAAGATGCTGGCCTGCGTTGACTCAGTGCTGGTTTGCAGGAGACAGGCTTCTCTCCTTCACAGGGAGGGTTTGTTTTTTGGGGGTTGTTTTGTTTTGTTTTAAATCATTCTGTGAAAGCATTTGTATTTCTGTTATAGTAGCAGCATTAAAATAAATCTGAGAAGCACTCGGTCAGGAACATTGCGACATCCTTTGATTTAGGAAAACTTGCTGTCCGGAGATTGGAAGTGCTAGATGACTTGTTTCCTGAAGTGGATAATTACCAGCCCTGTATTGTATAAAGCTCAGGAAAAGTCTCTGGGAAACGTACCTTTAAGTTGCTTGAGCAGAAGTCGATATAAATAAGTGCGGAAGGCCAGACAGGTACCCGGTAGAGTTAAGCCTGTGAATAAGACAGAGGTTTTGCGAGGTATTTTACAGAAGTACATTATGAAGGGTTTAATTCTTCTGAATGAAACCTACCTAGGTGCACGCTGCTTTTCACATATGCAATTAGCAGTGTTTATAGATTGCTTGTTATTGAATTAACAACTGTGCTGGCCATATCAACTCACTGCAGACCTGCCTTTTTGCTGCCAGAGACAGTGCCAGGGTTATCAACTTACACAGGCTTGGATGTGTTCCAACTGTTTAATTATAGTGTCACGCATGCTGCTTTTTCTAGTTTCATTAGTTTATAAACGTAATATGGTATCTTATTTCTGTGATTAACACTTCATTTTGGCAGGTTAAACATGCTGGCAGAGCACCATTGATTTCTGAAATCTATTTTGTGTTCTTTGGGGATATTTTTACACCCTGTTACTGATTTTCAATTATCATTTATTTGAAAGTTGTATTAAAAAAAAAATGTTCCAACAACTTCAGCATAAAGCAAATCAGTCAATTTTTCTATTGCAAATTTAATAAGCAACAAAATTAATTTCATTAAATTCTCTTTTGGCCCCATGTTTTATATATTACAGAAGTGACTGTCGAGGCTGGGGTATTTTCCTACAGCTGTTAAGGGCTTTTGTGACTACTTGATGCCTTCAGGTTTTCTTCCTCCAAGTTTACGGAGAAGTCGGGGTTGGCTTTAGGCATACACCTGTAACTGGAGCCAGAGGAGTAGCGGGGGGGATGAAGTAAATGGCCATTTAGTCGGGGTGCTTGTGGAGTGGGACAGCGTTTCGGGAGCAGTGAGGAAGAGGAGAAGGCAGGGCTGGAAGAGGCGGTGGGTGGTGTAAGGGATGTGGACTTCTCCTGGGTGGCTTTTGACAAGGTGGCCCTCGGGTTGCTGTGCAGTAACAGGCGCTGGCCGGGGGCACAAGCTTTGGGGACATGCTGCACGACCACAACATTGGCAAGAAATTTTCTCCTTGTGCGTACGTGTAACTGCACTTCTGAGAAAGGCTGAGGATAAAGATCGCTGGTCAAGAGGAAGACTCGGAAAAATAACCCACAAGCTAGAGAGAAAGCTTTGAAATCCTAAAAGCAAATGTTACGCTCATGTGGAACAAACTTTGTTTTGGTTTCTAAAACATAGTGTAAGGGCTGTCCTGTCAGCACAAGCAAACAAGGAGAAGACTTGGTGCTGGGGAGGGGCATGTTTTGGTTTTGGTAGGGTTTGTTTTTTGGGTTTGGAGTTTTTTGAGCTGATCAGTGAGCTCGATGACTGCTTAATCTCTCTTGGTTGATCAGTTCCCAGGATATCTCTGTTCTGCTGGATTTTTAACCAGTGTGAAAAACAGACTTTTATTTTCTGGGCTAGAGAATATTCTTGATACCGATCAGGGCAGTGCTGTTTTTAATTCTGTAGCCCACCTTATTCCATTGCTTTGGAGAATCTTCTCCAGCTTTTTGAGTTGCTCAGCTAACAAGCATGGTGTGGTGCAGCCCTTGTTTCACAGCGCGTGTCTACTCGGAGGCGGTGCCACAAAGACCGCGGGAGGGATATGAGGTAAGTACCCATCAGTTCCTGCCTGACTCTGGCTGATCTTTGGTTCCACACAGTGAGAAGAGGAGACGTGTTGGCAGCGTGGAGTGGCATTCGTCCTCTGGTCACAGACCCCAACTCCAAAGACACGCAGTCGATATCCCGGAATCACGTCGTTACCGTTAGCGATAGTGGCCTTGTCACGATAGCAGGTACTGGAAGTTCTCTTAAAGTATAGCTTTGTTGGGCTTCCCCAGTGTATTTTATTAAAAACTTTTCCTGTTACAGGATAATCCTTCGTGTTCCTATAACCAGATAATGATCTGTCAGTGGTAGCATGACTGGCTTGTTGGAGCAATAATATAATGTGTGATAAAAAACATAGTACGTACCAACTTTGTGTTCCGCTTCCCTTCCCCACATAAAGAGGTAAACGTGTGGTTACAGGTGGGAAGTGGACAACCTACCGTGCCATGGCGCAGGACACCATTGACGCAGCTATTCAGGCGCATGATCTGAAGGCAGGTTCCAGTAAGACCATTGGCCTGCAGCTGCAGGGGGCTGAGGACTGGAGTCCCACTCTCTACATTAGGTTGGTCCAAGACTATGGACTTGAAAGTGAGGTGAGTCATGGTTTCTGTTGATGCTCTGACGTTTCTGTTGGAGGGCTTTGTTTTCCCACTAAATCTAGTGCCAGCGTAACTTGTACAGAGGTCTGTTGAGCCTGATAAGAGCTTGTTATCTGGCCAGGGCAAAGAGAGTTTTAACAAAAATAAATTCTAGTAATTGTTGGTTTCTTCCCTTTTCCCTTCCTCCTAATCCCGACTGTTTTCCACTTTAAAATGTTATGACATGCTGGGGTCTGTCTTCTTTTGAGCCCAACAAAATGCACTTCAGATGTGATCACAGTGTAGCAGAGGAGTCGGAGCGTCGTTAGTCACAGTTACACTGATGCGGACGCGGTGGTGTCAGTGCTGGTCTAACCCATTCACAGCACAAGTAGCTTCCTCCCACGCAATCAAAATCTAATGCCCTCTTCAGCCTATCTGTTATTGGTGATAAGAGAATTGACAAGAAAAATGTGTGTATATTTGATGTGCTTTCAGAAGCCTATCCAATTTGTTTTCCACTCCGTAGGTGGCTCAGCATCTAGCTTCAACATATGGTGACAAGGCTTTTGAGGTGGCCAAAATAGCCCAAGTTACAGGAAAGAGGTGGCCTATCGTTGGAAAACGTCTTGTATCTGAATTTCCTTATATTGAAGCTGAGGTATGTGGAAAAACTGCATAATGTTCTTTGATTCTCTCCTTGGGATAAGCAGGTTCTAGAGCAGGTGTGTCTCGCTCTGTAAAACATCTCCATAAGCCCCTTCCTTTGGTGAGGTCCAGATCTTTTTCTGTTCTTGTTTTTCCCTTTCCCCGGAGCATGCTTAATTTTATGTTTATATAGAACATATTAATAAATTTGTGTTTAATTAAATATTTATAATTATATAATGTCTGGTTTTTTATTTCATATATACACGTTTGATCCCAGATGCATTTTAGAAAATATTCCAAGGGAAAGGGAGCTTTTCAGACCCTTCTCTTGGTTGGGAGCTAGTTAGAGAAAGTTCATTTTGTATAGCCAGCCCAGCAGCGTGGTTTGTGGTGCTAAACGTAATTTCCAACGATGCCTGTCTACTTTCTCATCTGCATTTCTTCCTCTGGTCTTACTGTTCTAGGTTGTCTATGGTGTGAAGGAGTACGCCCGCACGGCGGTGGATATGATTTCCCGACGTACTCGCTTGGCCTTTCTGAACGTGCAGGCTGCAGAGGAAGCCCTGCCGAGAATCGTAGATATAATGGGGAAAGAACTTAACTGGAGTGAGCAGAAAAAAAAGGTACAAAGGGCCTTTTTCTTCGGAAACTGTTCTGCTTTTCTTAAATAGTTTCCATGTTAATGATCTAAACTAGTTGAATAGAAAACTTCAAGTGATGCTTGCTTCCTGAGAGAATGATTCACTTGGCGTATTTCATTATAGAGACTTTATCAAAATAGCTGTGAAATGAGTTGGCGTTGGCCGGGGCGTGGAGGGGAAAGTGAAGTTTTGTATCCTGTTGTTCCCCTACTTTAAAAATGAATGGCATTACTATCCTATTCCTGTTCAAATGTTTTGTTTGCTGATACTTTTCAACAGATCGGCCTCAGAAAAGGAGGATCTTGTAATCTGTGACACTCCTTTTTGTCCACTGTATCTTTTGAAAAGTGGTGATACCGGGTTTGCACCATTCTCTGGCCTAAACTGGTGTTCTGTTGGGTTCCTTTCCCCCCGTGGGTCTGTGCTCGGACATCCAGTGCGGGACCCGCCGTGCTTTACTTGCGGTGTTGCTATCAGGCTTCTCTCTCCAAGCTGGGCTCTGTGTGCCCGCTCTGTAGTAAGCAAACTGCGGTCAGATGACGTACCCTGATGAAGGCATCTGCTGTGCATGCGCCGAATTGCACCCTACAGCCCTGTTTAGATCTCCACAAACTGTCGGGAGTACCTTGGATAACTAGCTTGCTTACTGACGTGAATCCCGCCCCTTCGGAACTATCCCATCCTGTCGGTTACCAGTGATCGCGTCGTTCTCTTGCCATGAAAAGATAAATGCCCAGAATGCTGAGGCTGTGCTCGTAATGCTGTCCAGAGTACGGTGGAGGAAAGGCAGCGCAGGGCGTGCTGTACCCTGATGGGACACACGTTTGGGACTTCCTTCGCCCTGAAGCACCCAGAGCCTGCGAATGCTCACCTAGCTCCTCCACTCCAAAGGGGATGGGCAGTTTCCCCTGGACTGTTCACGAAACCTTTCAGCCAGTTAGAAGGTTGGTTAAAATTCTGGAAGGAGCTCATCTGAATCACCGGGGTCTCCTTTGGAAAAGTTTCCTTTCCTTTCACACGAGGCTGAACCCCCCTGAGTTATGGAGCATCTCCTCTGTAACCAGGCTTGGGCCGTTTTGAAGCGCTATGTCTTTACAGCATCCTTGCGTGTGCTGTGTTTCAGCCTGACGGACGAGGCAATTCAACGCCTATCCAGAAGAGCGTTCTTTAATTTAGATGTCATAGTAAGACCATTAAGTAAGTCTTTTTTTGTTTGGGCCTTTAAGGCGAACTTGTGTGCTTATATTGAAGTATGCAAGAGTAGCCTGGTGTAGTTCAGTTGGTCTCCTAATACGCCTTCACGAACAAGTCTCCGCCAGATGAAGCGGCTTGTATGTGCGTGCCCAGGAATCTGCTGCTGCTGCCGCAGCCGTTACGTAGCATGCTTACTCTTGTTCGTTAACTTGCAGCGCAGACTATTTCGTATCGGTGCCCGTGTGGCAGATGCTTGTTTCGCTCTCAGACCGTGTGTGGTGTACCCATCGCTGTAGAAAGAACTGTTCTGCAGTACTTTAGGTATGGCAGGCGTTTGTCACTTATGAAAAAACTGGCCTATGGAAGACCTTGTGCTGAATTTTCAGGTAATAAATTAATTTTACTACCATCAAGAAAGCAAATTTAAAACATAAAGAACCTGCCTGGTGTCGAGCCTCCTGATTTTTTTGCAGATTTTAGACAGTCAGGTGAAACATTGCGCTAAGATATCAGCTGTGAGTTAAATGGCATTTCGTAGGCCTGACCTGCCAGCGCCGCTCTTCGTGAGTAGGTAGATACCGTGTGTCTGACCGAAGGCGTGCTACAGTCCTGACAGCATTTACACACTTCATGTCTCTTTTCAAGACTAGAAAGTGCCTAAGCTTAACTTGTGTTTTTAAATACTTTTCAGCTACCATCTGCTTAATTTTTGGACCTTTGGTAAATTCTAGTAAAGGGGAAGAAGTTAATAAATACTACATTAGAAATAATTGCATAAGAACTTGCTGTTCCTCAGGTATGCGGTTTTTCCCTTGTTTTCTTGTAGGAAGAATTTGAAGCTGCTAAAAAATTTCTCTATTATGAAATGGGCTACAAAGTAAAATCAGATCAATTAACAGACAGCTCTGAAATCAGTCTAGTGCCTTCAGATATTGAAAGGTAAGTAAAGTAAAAGAGTTCCTGTGCTGCTAGGAATTAATACCTGTCATTCTTCTGAGTGCGGTTTTCCCCACTGATAATCCTTATCTTGCAGGTACAAGAAGCGATTCCACATGTTTGACAAGGACAAGAAAGGGTTTATTACTATACTGGATGTGCAGCGTGTCTTGGAGGTAACGTTTTCTTGTGTTCTTCTAGTTTCCTTCCTAAGCCTCTTATCTAAATTTCAGAGTGTGGCACAAATAGCGCTGAACAATCCGGTTGACATACTTCTGTGCTCTCTTTTGTCTAGAGCATCAGTGTGCAAATTGCTGAAAATACACTTCACGAAATTCTGAATGAAGTGGATCTGAACAAAAATGGACAGGTTGAGCTGAATGAGTTTTTGCAGGTAGGTGTGTCTCTGTTACAAGAGAAGCTGTAACTTTAATGAACAAAGGCCTATATAGGTGTTTCATCCCCCCCCCTCCTTTGCTGAAGGGCTGGCTCAGATAGTAGGTGAGCGTTACTTGGGTAAACACTGCAGTGTCGATGCTGTTGCCAGATCACAAGATAAGCGGCACAAAGAGCCATCCTCAAGCAACTTTGAAATTTGAGGATTTTTTTCTTGTGCAGAAACAGACCCAAAGAACAGGTCTAATTTACGAAGTATACCACAATACAGACCTGAATTTGGCTTTTTTAAGACAGAAATGCTGTTTGAATGTATTCGAAATGATACAGTTGTCCATTGGAAGGTATATGGCATGGTTACACGCACGGACATTTATCTGGGTCTGTTAAGTGATTAGTAGTTTCTAAACTATTTTGAGTAGTTTAAAGAATGAGCTTGTGGTTAAAGCACATCCAGTCCATATAATCCCATTTGAACTCCTGGACTGGCTAACATTGTCTCAGTTTGTACAAAAGAAGTTATATCGACAGCCCATACATCTGCTTTTTACAGGGCTTTAAAATAAAAAGGCGGCTGCTGCTGAAAGGTTTGTTTGCCCAGCCTCTCTTGCATATGCAGTTTGCCAGGCAGCTTTGTTTTCGTAGAGTCTTTCTTGGTGTGGTATTTCAAGTGACTGCCATGTCTTTCCTGCATGGTGGCAATGATGAATGCCGAACATGAGATAAATTAATGCTGGGGATTTTGGTCAATGTCAGCCCTTTCTTCACTGTGTCAAGTTAAACAAACAAGATCAAGGCAAAGGAAATGGTAATTGTCTCTCTCGAGATGAGCTGTAGATAAGAGCAGCATTGTTGAATCTAAATGCAGGAAATTTTCACAGGTTGTGTCCAGCATTAGAAAAAAGGACTATTTATTTGCCTAGAATGCAGCAATTTAGCCGAGTAACTGAAATGCACTTGGGGGAAGGGGAAAATACACCCCAAACAAACCATGAGGGGAAAGAAGAAACAGTGACTTTGGGAGTTTATGCTTATGTATTCAAATGTAAGAGAAAATCACCGCTGCTTTTCTGGCTGTTGAAGAGGGTGTCCCTCTTACATCCCTTTGGATGTGAAAACTTTTAATTGGAGGAGAACCCACCATTTACTGTAAGGGCTGTGTTAAACTATAACTTGGTTAGTTTGGATACATTGTGGTTAAGAAGGTGAAACAACTAGTAATTACCTCTTCTGTGGATTTTTTGGTGGCTTTCTGGGGTTTTTGCCTTCCTGTGCTGAATACCCTCATTAGGGGTTGCCTGCCCTAAGCCATAGTATCTGTGAAATATAAAAGGCAAGTCACTGCTGTGGTGTGGTTTCACAGTTACTCTTGTAAAATTGGGTAATGCTGTGGCTGCTGGCTTCTCGTATAGGTTTCAGAATGCAATGCAAACGCTTCACACCGGGGACTGGCACCGCAGCAGCCATCGCTTGTGCCGGTGCACCTCCCTCTGCAGAGGCAGGGAGCAGCACAGGGAGCTGCTGCGTAGCCAAGTGCGAAGTAGGAAGTGTGGTAATAAAATTAACAGGAGGTTTCCATGGAAGGAACAAAATACATTAAATGTTTGTTTAATTTTTTTAATGGATCTGTTAAGTCAGTTCCCAATACTTTTGTGTTTGCTTTCTGAAAACTTTCAAGTAATTGCATTTTACCGCAGAATGCTTCTGGAAAGCCATGTGCAAATATTTGTGGACGTTTATATTAGAATATAGGAACACGCTGTACCAGGGTGTGCGTAGCTCTCCAGGTGGGGAGCAGAGCAACGCCAAGTGCTTTCGTTTGGCCAACTGCAGATTGCCAAAGTAGCTCAAACAACAGCCTGTGAGAGCTGGTCCCGGCAGACCCCGTGCTTACGGGTGTTCCACGACGGGGAGCGCACCGCGCCGATCGGGCTCAGCGCGAACAGGTCGCTGCAGCGCGGCAGAGCCGTGGCAGCCTGTCGGCACACCGAAGCTGTCTTACAGTGTGGCCGTTCTTCTGAAGGCAGAAGCCTAGTGCTGCTGTCACGCTCAAGAAAGGAGGGGGACCTTGAGAACTGGCTTTGGTATCTAAAGGCAAAAAAACCCCCGTGTTAAATCAGGAGGAAGCTTTTTTCCCAACAGCAGATTTCCTTTGGGCTCCTGACAGACCCACGAACCAGAAACTCTCGTTCTCGCGGCGGTGCCACAGGATCAGCCGTCTTTTTTGTGGTCGCTTCCCCAAAGAGCGTGCAGACAGACACAGGACCGGTGGTGGAGAGTATGGCCAAGCGCGGTGGTGGGGTGCGCGGGCGATGCCTCTCCTCTTGGGGCCTCCCTGCCTGTGCGTAGGGATCGCCCAGGGAGCAGGGAGGGACAGCAACAAGCCCGAGCGATGGTGGGCTTCCCTTGCTGGCCGTAGCTACTGCTCTCACTGCTGCTGGTCCTCACCTTCCCCCTCCGTCATCTGCCTCGCCCCAGGGCTGTCAAAATGCCTTCAGAACGCGGGGAGGATTTTCCAGCTGCGTGCAGCACGGGGTTCCCTTCTGTCCTTCCAGCTTTGACGGGCCTGGTACCACATTTGCATAGGTCCAGCTGCAGATGTAATTAATAGATTTTCCTATGGAAGGGAAGAAATCGCAAGGATTCTTAGCGCTCCATGAGAGTAAGAAATTGCATTTTGTAAGTGCCGATTGCTTTCCATAGTAGTCTTTGACAAGCTGACTGCATGTAATTTCAAGTCTAATGCTCACTTTATCCATGGGATAAAAAAGAATTAACTAAAATCTTAGCACTAGTGTGTGTTCGTTAAGATAGAGCTGAGTCCAGTTTCAAGGACTTAAAGGCAAATTAGTTTTAAAAGTCTATAAAGGAATTTGGATTTGAAAGAATTGTGGAAGTCAAGTACACTCTCTCTACAAAGAAGGGCACGTGAATGAAAAAGGCTGTGGTCAGGGGTCAGCGGTACATCAGGGATGGTGTTCTTCCAGTAGTTCCATCTCTCAGATATTTAAAAAAAAAAAAAGGCACTTGTGAAATAGATGAGTTCTGCATACTTAAATGTCACTGAAACCCCTGGCGTGGATGGTGCCTGCACCATTATTGCCAAACGGATTGTATTTGGTGGTGCTCCTCTTCCTGCCACCCATGCCTTGCCAAAGCCTTCCCTGATATTTCTGGAAAATGTAGATGAGCTTTGAGGTGAAGTCTTTGAAACCATGCAGCGGTTTTGCTTTACATATGGAAAAACCAGTTCTGTGTATTCGTTAATTATGTTGTCCAAGAGCCAGCAGCAAGTGTTAACTCGGCCATCGTGGTGTCTCGCAGGGACTGTCACCACAGTTACCGGCTGTCCCTCTGCCTGCTTGCTGAGGGCTTTCCCGGGGGGCTGTACCCTCCACCTTCGTTCTTTGTCTTGCAAACGAGGTAATGGGATGCTGTCCCTGTTGTGTCCTCAGCTGATGAGTGCCATTCAGAAGGGCCATGTGTCTGGAAGCCGGCTGGCTGTGCTCATGAAGACTGCCGAGGAGAACCTGCGTCAGAGGGTGGTGATTCCGGTGGACCGGAGCGGTGGCGGGCTGTGAGTCCAAACACAACGCCTGCTCGCAGCCACAGCTAACGGAGACGCGGAGCTGCGCCTCTCTGCTGAAAAACATTCCAGTGCTGCTGATTGTCCTTGCTTGTTCAAGATGACCGGCATCCGTCCATCGGTGTAGTCCTTACAAAAACACATCGGTGCGTTTGTTTTCATTGTTAATGGTTTTCTGTACGGCTCTGAATGCTCCGGTATGTGGCCTTTTGGATTGGGTATTCTTTAGACACAGGAGCTTACTAACAAGATTCAGGAATACAGTCTGGAAAGATTTGGGTGCATGCACAAGCACATGTGCACACACTGCCTTGTTCCTTAACTTTTATATCACCTTTACCTTTAAAGAAAACAATGCTCAGAAAGTGAATCCTGCCTTTAAATGCATTGCTTTGAGTTTTGCAAATACGCATTTAGAGTTTGAAAGCTGCTGCTCTGTTCCCCTCACCAGAGAGGGAAAGCCGATGTCCTGGACTGGAGATGGTATCGCAAAAGGAACAAACCCGACGCTTCCGGAGGCAGGGATTGCGGCGGCGAACTGCCATCAGCCTTCCGTGGGTGCTTGGGTTTGCTCCGTTCTTTCAGTGATACCAGCACTTGGCCAGACAAAAATATCAGCAGTATGATGCTGGAAAACTACAAGACATCTTGATTAATCACCCAAGCTAATAATTCAGTTAAAAGCTAGGGGACAGCTTTCCTTTCTCCCACATTAATAAAAACAAGCTTCCTTTAATAAATAGCGTTGTCGAGCAGGTGCTGTTTTATGCTGTGAGGTGTTTCATACTGCTTCCAGTTTTGGACAAACACTGATGACATGTAGAATATGGCAAATTTTGATAGCGTAAGTCTTAATTGTTTATTAAAAAATTCTCAAACACAAAGTGAAACAATGAAATTTGTTTTGCATTCCACTAACTTTTCTATAAAAGTGAAAGGGCTATTTTTGCGCAGATTAGTGAAAAGAAAAAAAAATTCGGACCACTCACTTGAGCTGTTTTCAAGAATGTCGTATGTGGCTATTTGCCTTTCGGTTGTTAGATGCACTAGGCTCGAGAGCGGATGGAAGATTTCTGCCTAATGCAGAACAAGGAAGGGAAAAACATAAGAACGCTTTAGTGATGTATTTGTCATTCTGTTATATTCTTTGAGTATAAATACCAATTTACAACTCAAAACAAGCTTCAGTTCCAAGGTGTCAGACTTCCTACTTGTGTAAAATCTGATATATTTTAACCGATGTCACCACTTCCACTAATGGAAAATAACAGTACGGTAACGAACAGCAAAGATTACTTTCGTATTTTAAAAGGGAAAATGATTACATACGCACAATGGAGATGCTGAGGAGCATTAAGATGTAGCCCAGTAAGTACAGATGTTGTGTTTGGCTGGGGAGGCTGTGTCCTTTAAAAAAAATATTAAAAATTCTGGTGTTTTAAAAATAGTAGATAGGGAAAAAAAAAAAAAAAGGCAAGCCTCATTTAAAATTCAGTAAGCGGTTGTATTTGTGTCAGTCCAACCAACTGGTAAAATCTGGAGGGAAGGAGTCAGTCTCGAGTAAAAAGCCTTTCAGATGGTTTTTGCATGTTAAATTTTGTTCTGACGCTGCCTTGTACCAAACCGCGGCTGTTGTGAAGGGGTTACGGCTCTTTCGCTCCCAGGCCTCTGGGAACGAGGAGTTTGCACGTTTGGCAACGGAAGAGTGTTTTCATGAACAAAGGGGCTTGTTTCTGTGGTCCTGCAAACTTTTCTTTTTGAAACGTGTTCCAGTATATTCAGATAAAGTATTTAAATGTTTGACAGAGCTTTGCATTTCCACAACCCTTTTCAAATAAGAACACATTAACAGGTTTTACAGATCCTGCAGAATTGGAGGGAAATGAATGTACAATACCCAGGTTAGTTTGGTTCAGTGAGCAAAGTAAGAAGGGAAGGGGTTTAAGATTCTACTATTAACAATAATTTAGGGAAAAGAAGAAAAAAAAAAAGTAATAAGACCTTTTCCAGGCCACATAAAGAAAAATATTTACAATATTTAACATCTTTTGTATGGTTTAAAGAAAAATTCTCCTCCACTCCTCTATAAATGGCACTGTTAAGAATTAATAATACAAGTTTACCTGTAAAGCCAGGATTTTCTGCTTCGTACCCAAAGTATACTCTTTGTTCTCTTGGTTCAGTAGTACTGCAGCCGGACTGTGACTTTGGGATTTTCTTGGCTGTGTGTGTCCTCCGATATGAATTTGCTTTGCATCTTAGGCACTTTACTGTCATGCTTCTCTGCTCTTCTGTGTGGCACAGCAGGATCTTGTATGACTGCCTTGTGTAACAAGGGAAGATTGCATGTGTTACTTAAAACAGCTAAATCTATACATGGAAAAAATCTAGAAGTATTTATTTATCGCCTCACATTTGTTTTCAGGAATGTTGGCTTTGTTGGTTTGTTTGGTTTGGGTTTTTTTTTTTCAAGTGAATGCACTGTAGAAAGAGTTGTAAAATGTCACTGTCTTGCTTTGTTCTGATCCGAGGTGGAAAAACAGTAATGTGATTATTTTTCTTCTTTTCTTTTTTCTTCTTTGAGGTAGGAGTTGGATTTTGGGGGGGTGGGGGTGGTGGTGGTGGTGTGTATTTTGTGTGTTAAATAAACTGCACGCTCGGGGAGGGACGTGCACGTGTACGTGCAGCGTGTTCGCGTGTGTGTATAAATACGTATCTATGTACGTACCCACACGTACACGCTGCATGGTTTACGTGTGGCACTTGAGTATTTTGTTAGGTTCTGTTCTAGGCTGAACTGTTAAATACTGTGTTTGAGGCTGGGTTGTCACTTTTATAACTGTCTTGGTGTTTTACTGCCATTATTTATTACTTTTGATATACAGAATGAGCCGCATGCATTTATAGAGCAATAAGAGGATGTATTTAATGTGCCTTGTTTTTAACTGAGTAAGAACTGAAAGCATGAATCAATAAAACTGATTAAAAATGGTCCCTTCACTGGCAGTTTGTTATGGCAGTTACAAAAATAACTTTGATTAGCCTTGAAAAAGTTTATTTTGAAAGGAAAAATGTTCAGATGGATGCTGCTTAGTAAACATGATGTAATTTTGTCCATGCTTTCCCATTTTAGCTCAGAATTTAGCGCTTCATAGTTTAAAAGTGAAAATTAGGAGTTAATACAGCACTTAGCATTCCTGGGCCGTAGGAGCTGTGTGCGGTCGCCGGTGACACGCGGCGTAAGGCGTTCTGCGCTGCCATCTCATACTAAAATTACAGCCAGGCAACTGGCCTGCAGTTTGGGGGGGGAAATGCCAGTCGCGAGTGTTCCTTTGCACACTGATGAATTTTATCATAACTAAAATCAATAGAAATGAATGGAAGAGATTTCATAATCCATTTTGATCATTTTACATGTCAAGTTAGTCCAGGGTTGCCATGTGTTGATAAATGTTCTGACAGAAAAAATGCTATATATTTTCATTGTCAGTAAATCAGTAAAGCTGTTATCAGTTTTAATGCAATTTTTATAATCTCCATATTATTTTATAGGTTTTAATTTACACTTGTAATAGGGGTATTCCACAACTGTGATGCAGCTGTGCTGAATACAGGGGTTGTGTACGTGCAGCCAGAACAGCTCCCCTCCGCGCGTCCCCCCCAGAAATAAACAGGACTGCTACCTCCAGAGTGTAATTATGGAGATTATGAATTTCATCTAATCTGTGGTGTGTAAGTAATATGTCAGAAAACATTTGCTACGATCATCTTCGTCCCAAATATTCTGCAGCACTGAAATTGCCTTGGGTCGTGATCCTGAATTTGCTGCTCAACGCAGAACTGAAATGAATAGGAGTTTTTCTAGAACGGCGTTTTGGGGCTGGGTTCCCTTGCTTTGCGTGATTTCTCCACTGAATGTTCAAAAATTCAGATTTATTGCAACTTATGTTCACTTGCGCTCTGCAGCCTGTTTCAGAAATATGATACGGAATATCATAGCAACATTAATATTTAAACGTTGATGCCTGAGCTGGGTGTTTCCCGTGTCAGATATGAACTGATTGCATCTGTTGAGAAGAAAAAACCATCTTCAGTGGGGATGACTCTGCTGCTAAGTAAGTGTTGTTTCTCCTCTCTGAAAAAGAGGGGGTTTCACATTTGGAGGTGTGTTCTGCCTCCAGGTTTTTGTCCTCGCTCCCCCATTTATCCAGCCCACCCCCCCTCGGTTTTTGCATGCCTGCACCCTGACACAGGAGCGTGGCTGCACAAAGCATGTGCAGGGCTGCTGTGGCTGGAGACGACAGGCTGCGTTTCAGAATCGATACTTCCTTCACTCGGAAGATGCCGCTGATGCAGGCATGCGCTGGCATGGTCTCGCCTCTTCTTATTTTGCAAATAAAGGCAGAGATTAAATTTTGCTCCCCTGAGCAAGCCTTTAGCTTGCTCGGTTTTTTCACAACAGGCTTCTGCAAGGGCTGTCGTGTATGTTAGATCGTCTGCTTGGATATGAGCAGGGGGACCGGTGTCTGTAAAATTGTGGGAAGTTTTAACTGTGTATTGACCTGACCTTGCTCCTCGGCAGATACAGCATCGGCCACCGTGCCCTGTCTGCCTCCCCTGAACTGTTGCAGCTTGAGACCGTTCAGTGCAACTTGACAGGCTGGGGCTGTGCTAAAACTTTCCAGGTTTCGGCAGGTGAGGGTATTTAACTCGGTGGCAGCCGTGTTTTTCAGAGCTCCGTGCGCCTCCCGGCCCTGGTGCGGAGGGGCTGTGCCTTCTCCTTGCGAAGGTGCTGCGGCTGGGTGCCCGTCCCTAGCTCTCCTCCAGAGGCTTTATTTAACTAAATAAGGCAAACTTGGTTCTGTCTTCCCAAGATAGCGTAATCTGTTTGTCCAACTGATGTAAATGTAATTAGGTTGATGGGTAAAGCTGACACAAAGCGAAGGGAGTTGGGTCGGTGTAACCAGATTCAGAGGTCCCTTACAAAGGCAGCCCGCCTGCCTCCCCAGCCTCTGCCCCCCCAGAGCAAACACGGCACCTCACTGCCTTTAATTTTCTCTCCTCTAAATTGTTGCTCAGTTTATTTTACTGAAGCGCGCCGATTCGTTTTTTATTTTTGCATATCTACAATTAACTGATTTGCAATTCATTTTTATGCAAGCTGAGTTTTTCCTGTCCAAGTCAAGAAGCTGTAAATCTTAGATCTATTGAGCTGACAGTGAAATATATTTCATTTTTCCCCATGAATCATTTGCCATCCTTACTGCAGAAAAATGGCAAAATTATGGTGTACCA